>NC_088284.1:12887067-13217344 GCF_036013445.1 Caloenas nicobarica
CTCAGCTTCCTGGTTTGTCCTTATTTTAAACACAATGCTGGTTACTGAGAGATGGAAAAGACATTACAGAGTTGAGGTCTCACGTGTAATTTTCATCTGCTTTTCCTGTGACTAGATAAAATGGTAGTTTTTGTTACTTTCAGGGAGTTTTGCCTATTTTCAACCTCGCAGTACCTGGCTCCTTGATTTCATGCAAGTCTCTCCTTTGATGTAAGGGGCAAGTACGGCTCCCACATCACCCTGCCAAAGCAGGCTCTACTATTGTCTTTTATATCTGACAGGAAACTTTTTTTTCCAACCTCATGAATATTAACCGCATATTACATTTCCTCCTAGCTAAAAGACAAAAAATTGCAGTGCTTAGAAATGAGAAAGCGACAAAGTAGTCAAGGCAACTTTCAACAGTTTTTAGATATCCTGTGAAGGCTGTCAATGGTTTAATGACACAGAAAGGGGAATCTTGGTCTGGAGCATCACATTTTCCTCTGAGATGTGGTCAAACACACAAACAGCCAAACAGGTCTCTGTACCATCTCCAGGCCTGAATAACCGTTGGACTGCTGGAGAGGGCACTGATTTGCACCTAGAACAGGCTAGAACAGCACTTGGGTAACCTGTAGTTGGGAACAACTTTGTAGATTACTTTTTCTAGCCCATGAATCCTGAAACCCAGCAGCAGTGGAGAATCAGAAACACTCTTTGCAGGGTGCAAAGTCAAGCTTTCTTCTGCCACAAGAACATACCAGGCGATGCCTGATCCTGTTTCCTGCCTCCCCTTTCAGTGTCTAAGACAGGTTGATGGTGGAGTCCAAGGAGAAGGCACATCCTCAGTGTCTAGACAAGGATGTGACTTGCCTTTCCACTTCACTTCCTCTGCTAAGCCAGTGCTCGAGATTTCATTCCTGCCTAAGAGTTCCTAGGACTTGAACCAGATGCAAACATGCAGGTTATGGAAAACAAGTGGAGGAACAGAGGAACATTTCTGCTCCTCTGCAAGGGAAGCTGGCTCACCTAGTGAGACAGGCTCACAGCACAAACATACTCATTGGTCAGCCCAGTCTGCACCACAGTCCCATAATCTGAAGCACACACCATACATTATTTCAGGTAAGTAACTTGTTGGAGTGGTTCATGCTTTGACTACTACATAACAACAAAACAGAGATGGTCTGTAGGTCCTCAGTCCAATGTCGAAGGGGAAATAACCTAGAGAAGATGCAGCAAACGGCACCTCTCCTGACGGGTGCTAGAGACTAGCTCCTCAAAGGTCATTCAAGGGCTTGGCTTTTGCCTGCCAACACCACAAGTTTTGACTGGATCTGGTCATGTCTGGCATCAGGAATCATCTCTTTCTCCATGAAGTACCTTGCACTATGTAGTAAACAAACAGTAGTGTGGCTTCAACATGGCTGACTGGCTCAAGGACTCAGCTGTCTTGACTCAGAAACCTCATTCTGCTCTGATCTAGCAAGGCCCAATGTGTTAAGATTTAGGATATGCTGTAAGGAATGTCTGTGTTTGCAGGCTCCAGGGCAGGAGTACGAAGGAAGCGATTGAGGTTGAAGGGGGATGATTTTTTGTTTACTCCTGAGTAGCCCAAATGGGCAAAAGGCTTATTTATTTTAAATGATTTGTTAATATTTTTAGTGTACATGTGCCTAGAGTGATGGAAAGGCCCATTTTTAAATACTGAGATCTATAAATCTCTGTGACAAACTTAAAGAAAGTTTTTTTTCTAAATGGAAAGAATCCACAGAAAACCCACCCAACATGCTACAGCATGGATGTTAAAACCCTACCACGGTAAAACTGCCACTTCATTTTCATGATCCATTTTTCCAGTAATTCTACGTTAATTTATTTTAAACCTGAGGAATGACACAGAGGGCAACTCTTTTGGTAGACAGACACCCACATCTGCTTCTTAGCACCACAAGCAGTGGCTCCTAAGCCTTCTGGACCAGTGCAGTTCTACCATGTCCCAACATTTCTCATAGGGCATTAGACACCCCGATCAAACTTCAAATTTGAAGTGTCATTACATGGGAACAGTTCCAGTCACCAACTGGTTGCTCTCACAAATCATCTCAGGGTTTGAAGCACTGATCTCAATAACATGGTTTGTTCTTCCACTGACTTCCAAATTTATCACAGTTTTGACGGTTAGGCAATTTGGACTATATATGCTGGTCTGTGAATGTGCACAGGGGTATGTAACTACAGCTACATAGATTTTAAAAAACAACTTGGCACTACCAAGATATTATCTCTAGCAGATGACAGTGCTGCTCCTCTATCCAAACCCTGCACTGCTTACTTGGAAAGACTTCCACTTCAAGCAAGGAGCAGTGGATAGGTGTAATGCTGGTAATAAGAGCAAGATACTTGGAATGGGACTTGTAGCTGTAAAAAGGCAGCAAAAAGGAAATGAGCAATTCTGTTCCAGTGTTTTAATCACACAGCAATAAAATCTAGAAGTTCCAAGTTCAAAGAAACAAAAACCATGTTCTTTTTGATTTAAGTCTATGAGTTTCATCTGTTTGAGGCTTGTGGCTGATCCTCCCACCGTTGTTACACAGCCCTTATCTGTGTAAATAACACTACTAGAATTGGGTCTGTGACAGTTTTTAAAGACCGTTCCTTGATCTAATTACCTTTTACCCTTTGGAAAGCACCTGAATACTTTTGAGCTATATGAATCTGAAAAAATTTTGGCTAGTATCACACAGGAAAATAAGCGAGAAGGGATTCCAACCATAAACACAAAACCTTACATCTTCTGACAATGGAAACTGCACTGACTTTTAACATGAGTGATCCCTGGAATTCAATGGACTGAAAAGAATAATACACTTTTCAGTGATGTGAGAAAGCAGAAGGATATTCACGCTTGAAAAGTAAATATTTTCCCGAGTTTACATTTAAAAAGCTATTAAACTCTCAATAAAGAGCCATTTTTAAAGACTTAAAGTTCAGAGGTACAATTCATTTTTCAAAACTCTTTCACCTTCTTTTTCAGGGAAAAGGAAAATAAGTAAGTATGCCAGTCCCGCATGCTGCTAAGGCCCATGCGTTTCTTCCCAGTGCGCACCCATTCGCGTGCAAGCACAAGCGGGCGCGCAGGGTGAAGGGGAGCGGAACCAGACTGCCGCTGGCAGCTCGAGGGCACCAGGGCTCCACTAGAGCGTGCCTGGGTTTTTGGCATGAGGGTAGACTAGAACGGCTCTTCACGGTATCTCTGCAGCCAAAGGACTTTCCTTTTGCATACACCACTGGAAATGGGTGCTGCCCTAAGCAAGCAGTAACTTCCACTCCAGGCTCCACAGATCCTTTTGGAAGTGTCTCAAAAAACTAACGGGCCTGGGAAACCGGTGGCAGTCAAACCAAGAAGCAAGGCATGCTGCCTGCCTGAAGGCTGGAACGAGACAGAATGGTGTTGGCACTCTCCCCAGGTTACCATCTCAAGGACTGGCACCTGTGTTCTCAGTGCCGCTATTGGATGTAGTGGGGTGACCGGCTGTGCTCAGAAGGAAGGCTGGCTTGGTGGCCTGAAAACACCGGGGTTCGAATTCAGTTTGAAAACACCAGCCAGTTTCTGCCCAAGTCGATGGCACCCTGCCACTCCACTGCTCGGATGCACCCTGGAAGGCTGACTCCACCACCCACCGCCAGCGAACAGCCTGTCAGGCTACCGCAGCCACCTTAACACGCATGGCAGCTGCCCGACAAAGCATTAGGTCAAAAAACCAAACCAAACTAACCAAACAAAAAACACAGTTGCTGCTGCAAAACCAGGCACTCAGAATCAGAAAGCCATCAGAAGACACACCAAAAAAAGTGCAGGAGAGAAAACCAGAATTTTTCTACTGTGGAGAAAGCATTAGAGTGGCAAACAACAGTGCCAGGGTCTGTCCTGACTTTGCTGTAGATCATTATAAGATGAAATCTCGATACAAACACATGCAGAAAGGCCAAGTTAAGTTAGAACAGAATCATAGAATAATTACAGTCGGAAAAGACCCTCAGGATCATTGAATCCAACCATAACCTAACCTAACTCTAGCAGTAAACCATGTCACTGAACGCCTTTTAAACACCTCCAAGGATGGTGACTCCACCGCTTCCCTGGGCAGCCTGTTCCAATGCCTGATAACCCTTTCCACGAAAAATTTTTCCTAATATCCAATCTAAACCTCCCCTGGCACAACTTGAGGCTGTTTCTCTTAAGCAACCTCCATTCAGCTGCCTCTCATCTTTGGAGTGCTTAACCTTATGTTAGCAAATGTTCAACTCTTTAAGCAGAGCAATAATTAACGAAAGGTCCAAAAAAAAAAAAAAATCTATCTTCACTGAATCTCCTGAGCAATTCTTTCCTGTGTGAATGCATGATTGGAAAAGATGGAGGACAACTGACTCACATTAGGGTGAAGAAACCAGTGTTAGTGGCAGGCTGTTCTTCATGAACCAGCCGCGCAAGGGGATCAGTCTCATACTCTGGTATTCTGCTCTGTGTAGATCTAAGACAGTAGCAGTCAGGAGCCTACGGCACCAGGGGTTCCTTCTACAAGGCCCCAGAGAAGCTGCAAAGCCTTAAGAAAATTACAAGAGAAACTTTCATCAGCTCTGTTTTCAAGATTTCCTTTGAACACAAATATTCATACTTTGTTAGCTGGAATAACTTGTTCCTGAAGGACTTTCATGCTCAATGAATCCTCAATATCTTTTAGTTATTTTTCTTCTACTCTGTGTGAACTAACCTAAAAAACCATTGCTGTCTCCTTCCATACATCCCTCTTGCTTGGAATGGAAGCTGGGATGAAACGGTTCCTACTGAGAATTCATATGCAAGTGCGTAAATGTGCTAAACACGTTGTGTATTGACTGTCCTTCTCCTCCTATCCCTCGGGCCTCCTCACAGACCTGGACCTGGTGATGGCTCCCACAAATTCTGGAAGCCCACTTGAATCCAAGGGTTTCTGCTTGCTGCAGCTGGTCACCACACCATGGCATGGGTGCAGGCTTCTTAGGAGCAGCGTTATACACAGCAGACAGGAACAGGACACATTATTCTGACAGGGAGACAGATACCAAATAGTAACAAGGGGCTAATGGAAGCTCGGCTCCGGATCTGCCTTAAAACTGAACTCCACATAACTACGTACACAACTTGAAATGTCTCTGTGATTTTCGCTTTGGTCAATATGTTGTAGACTGTCCTGACTGTAACGCAGATCAACTTATAAGAAAATGGGAGTGGTGCTCCTTTTCTGATTTGCATGTAACACAAAGGCAACCGGGCCCGTTCTAGAAACTTACGTCCATGGTTATTTTCCCTCGATAAGAAATTTCAGAAGTGACACGTAGAGCTGCTTTTCAATGCAAAAATGAAAACAAGCCTAAGGATCTGGAACCGAAAACATGTACCCTCTGTGCCTCTTAACACAGATATACTATTTCATAGTAGAGCCCTTTCCCCCTCAAATGCTTTCTCAAACACTTACCCTTCTCACTAACATTTAAAGCAATTAGGATTATCTTGGATGCCCACAATAGGGCACATTCATTGTGTATTTTCAAATAGCATTAATTCTTGGCATTAGGAACTTGGGATAAAAGGTAAAGATCTGAATGGAGATCTTTATTCAGCGTGCTTTACCATGGATTATCTCATTCTTTTCCAGTTCATGCTTGTACTTTTAGCAACTAAGAAGGCGGGGCTATAACTGATGTAATTAAAAACCAGAAGCTGAAGAAAATATCCTCTTGTTGAACCCACTCACCTCTGGCTTTAAATTCTCTTATAATAATATGTGAACAATCAAACAAGGCTTTCCACTTCTGATTCAGCACCAGTTAAGACAGGGGGGATGCAAAGACGACATTAGGGAAGCACAGGCTTTTTTTCTGAGACTCCAAAACCTACCTTGAAACTATACCAATCCATTACAAAGCAATTGCCCTATGTGCTTCCAGACACGACCCAGACCAGAGCAGTACTGACAAACCAGCAATTTCGGCTATCACCAGTGTTACATTCTGGGGCTAACTTGATGTCACTAAGGCACTGCTGCAGGACCAGGAAAGGCAGAGGGTGAACCACCTCCAAAAAACCTCAGGAGGACCAGGTGTGCTGAGACAAGCACCTTTGCTTTGCATGATTGAAAGGCAATGAATGAAATTCAGCTGGTAAAAGCTTGGTTTTGGGGCGGCAGAAGTGAAGGGTTACTCGCTTCTTGTGCAAGGTATTCACCAGAAATGCTCGTCCTGCCTGGGCCAGGTCTCAGCAAGGTACAAAGCAATACAACTCTGCAGAAAGCTCCCCAGTTTAAATTCCGCTGCCAGGAACCCCGATGGCTAGTTACCTCCATAAAGAGATGTGATTGTAATGGTTTCACAAAGGCATTTACCATTTTGGAAGACATGAAGTGAAATGTTCTGCAGGAATGGGACACCTCAGTGTAAAGCAGATATTTCCCACTGCTGGGTAACAAGGTAAAATGTGCACTTCTGTGAAGGGTTTTTTGAGTCATGTCGAAGCGTAAACATTCTGTATGATTACACAAGAAGCACAATGACCTCAGCATCACAAAAGAGCTCAGATGCGGTCACAGACTTGAGGTATTTTTAACCTGAAAGAAAAGGCGTCACGCTAAAATACCAAAGGCATCTCCCTTTTCCTTCCCTACCATTTCCTAGTCACTTATTTAAATCCTGCATTGTCCCGTGCACACACCGGCACAGCAACACAGAGAATTACACCGGAGAATCAATTCTGCTGCTGAACGCGCCGACTCGTTTTGTATCGCCAGTACTCAAAAGATGCACATGCCTTTCCTTCAGGCTGTGGTTCTGTGTTACGACTACCTACAAAGCTACTTCTGGAGATCCTTGCTTCTCTCACACACTCATAGTCCACCATGGCAGGGCAAACCCAATGGTTTGCATGGCACACTCTAAACTGCAGGCCAAAAGACAGACAATGCTTTTGAAAGGAGCCTCTCTTGAAAACAAACCAAGCCAAACCATTTCAAGATCAGAGAGCAGTCATGCAACCATATGCAATGCACTGACTTCCAGAAAAGGTGTATAAGGAAGTGTGTGAGGGATGGGGATATTTGCAGATCTGCTACCAGCTGAGAAGCAGCAAACGAATCTCAGAGGAATGAAGCGATTTGCTTCATCACATAACAAGGCTGTGACAAAGCTGGGACCTTTCATCTCTTTACTCCTGGAGGTCAGATACTGCTTTTATATTCCACACACAACACTGGAGACTGATTCTCCATCAAAAAAAGATGTCCCTGGTGTTTTGTACTCAAAAGACTGGCAAAAGACAGAAGCAGCTGTGAGGAAAAAAATGGACTTCAAATCCACTATTCAAACTGTTTTTCTTCCTTCTACAGCGATTAAAAACAAGATTAAAAAAAACGCATATAAATCACTTCTCATGAGAAACATCTCATTATCTTGCCAGCTACTAGTGCACATGCCCGAACACCTTTTCTGGGTATTTTATCCAGCCAGGACTGGTTTTGCAGAAAATTGGTGTGGTATGGGGCCAAGGAGGCTTGGGACTCGCTGGCCTTTCCCATGAGCTGCATTTTTTTGAAAAGGCAGTGGGTTTGGTTTTGGGTTTTTTTCCCATGAAAAAGAAAACAAACCATTCCACAGATGCAGGTCACAGGAGGCCACACAACCATGTGAGCAGGTGGCAACCTCTGGTGGCAAGGCAAAACCAGCAACAGACTGCCTACAACTCCAAACCCCAGGACAGGACCCACCATCCATGTGAGCCTGTTGAGGAAAGAAGGCAGGTGTCCAGCTGAGCCCTCTGCTTGTCCCACCGTGACTTTGCAGAAATGTATGATTTTAGCAAACACAACTAGTAGGTTGGATTTTTTTCAGAGCTCAAGATTTTATCAGAACAATTTCCATGAAGAGAACACAGTGTCATCTCTCTCCACCCTACAGCCCCCTCAGGCAATATTTGGTGACCTCACGCTAATCTTCTGGAGACTTCTTACCGTCCATCTCCTTTGGGGTCTGCATCTTCTCCTATGCTGATGATGCAGGCTCTGCCACATGTCCCCAGCACCACCTAACCCACCGATAATGCCACACAGAGGTGACCGAAACGGACATCGCCGGTGGCCATTAACAAGTGGCAATGTAGTCACACACGCTTACCACAGCTGTCGCCTAGCAGCACGTGAGAACGAAGGGGCAGAAGGCTGCCCGCTGCTTCTCTGTGGGATGACTGCAGACACTGCAGGGTGCAGAGGGACAGAAGTGGGGTCTGCTCCCCATTTTGAGGAAAGACCTCACACGCTACACCTACCTGCAATGCGACGCAGGAGATAGCACGTGACTCCAACTCTTTATCTGCTTCTGGGCATTGCTATGACAAAAACACAGTTGCCTTTATTTTGCTTGGTATATATATTTCAAACCTGTCAAAACAAGAAGTTCCTTGGGAACAACTACCTCTAGAAGCATCAGTTGTCCTACCTAGAACACGCATTGCCATTTGCCACAGGTGTGGCAACGAAATGTTTTTTGAAAAGCAATGGCGATTTTAAAAGAAAGAGTGCCCTCAAGGTTCAGGATCATGTTATCAAGCAGCAGAATATGCAGAGAGACAAAACGAGAGCACAAGATTTCTCCCTTGTGTAGCTATACTAAAGGACAGAAATAGCATCCTAAGAGCTTTAATAATCACGTATAAACTTCTGGTGCTCCACACAGAAATCCAAACATAACACTACTTTGGCTGAATGTCTCTCTGCTCCACAGTCAGAAAGGCTGTTAATCTTCACTAGCACATCAGGAAAAAAGGGAGAATATCACAGTTTGCACTACACCAGGACTAGCCATATAAATGTAAATGTTAATTCTGGTCACTCCTTTTTACATTTTTATTGTTGCTAATGTCACTTTCAATCTATAAAACAAAGATGAAATCCATGCCCACTGTCATCAGTCACAATGCTCAAAGAGTAACTAAATAGCTAATAATGATGGCAGCAACTCTTTCAGGTTTAATGACAAGTCTTACTTTTAGAAAGTACTGGCTCACTGCAAAAGTACCATATTATACAGCTTGAAAGATTTTTTTGGACATGATTTGCAAGCTTTTGGAAATCCAGAAGTTACTAAACAATCAGAGAAAATGCTAAGTCTAATGAAAGTGATCTGTTATGGTAGACACAATAGATTTTTCACTTGCAAAGAATAGATTTGTTTTCTTCAATGCTCTTATAATGCAAGCTTCTCTTGGGAGAGGGGGAAGGGAGAAAACAAGGACCTGCAACTTGTACCATACTAGCGAAAACAGCAGGAGGTTTGTCACTGACTTCAGCATGAGCAAGACTGTACTCATCAACAACTCTGCTCAAAACTGAACAAGAGGGAAGAAAGAAGAAGTCTTGTCATTTACAGCTTGCAATTTAAGTGAATCTGCAGTTTAAAAAGCCCAGAAGGCTTTAAAGTGACTCAAGGTTACCATGGTATTACCATCTATAATATTAACTTTAATTCGGAAGCAAGTCAAGCAGATTTGCAGTAAAACGGTTCAGCAAGTATTGATGAAATACACAGCTCAAGATGGGTATATGCATGAACAGAGAAAATATGTTGCTACTTATTTTAAAGTGAGATTTATGCCCTCTGAAGTTTAGGCATCTTGCTGCAATAAGTCACAATACTTGAGAAAATAGGGACAAAAACCGAACACAAAACATTTTTGAGATAGTCAAATAAGTTAAATGAAGTTTCACACAACATTAGGCTTAAGACAGACCTGCTGCATTATATTTACGTTTGCTTCCATGAACACAATCGCAGCATTAAATGCAGACTGTGAAACAGTGGTGCGGCACGGAGGCTGGTCCTGCTCGCGGTGACCGTGTGCCACCAGCCGCGGGGCACGGGCTGTGCCTGGTGATGCTGCTGGTGTTGCCAGCGGCAGCTCCCCAGGCCCAGGAGGTCCTGCAGATTTCATACAGCCATGGCCATGCAGACCTGGTGGGACTGGGCCCCTCAGTTCCAGAAGGACAGGGAACTGCTGGAGAGAGTCCAGCGCAGGGCCACGAAGATGATGAAGGGAGTGGAGCATCTCCCTTATGAGGAAAGGCTGAGGGAGCTGGGGCTCTTGAGCTTGGAGAAGAGGAGACTGAGGGGTGACCTCATCAATGTTTATAAATATATAAAGGGTGGGTGTCACGAGGATGGAGCCAGGCTCTTCTCTGTGACAATCAATGATAGGACAAAGGGTAATGGGTACAAACTGGAACATAAGAGGTTCCACTTAAATATGGGAAGAAACTTTTTCACAGTGAGGGTGATGGAACACTGGAACAGGCTGCCCAGGGAGGTTGTGGAGTCTCCTTCTCTGGAGACATTCAAACCCGCCTGGACCCCTTCCTGTGTAACCTCACCTAGGTGTTCCTGCTCTTGCAGGGGGATTGGACTGGATGATCTTTCGAGGTCCCTTCCAATCCCTAACTTTCTGTGATTCTGTGACTGACAATCCACCATCCTCCAGCACTTTCTTCAGGATCCTGACAGCAGCTGCCTTGCTAGGAAGGGTCAAACTCCCCTGAGATCACAGTTTATGGTCTACAAGCTGCAGGTCAAGAAGGCCTAAAAACCTCGGTTGTTTTAGTTTCCTACAAGGGTACTAGGTCACATCAGTGCTCTCATGCCATCTTTCCTTACTTAGGTTACTGGAGTGGGCCTGAGTGTATCTGACCAATTTTCAACATGGGCTTTCCTTGCCCTTGCTTGCCACAGTCTGAAGTCAGAAAGGTGGACCTTAAGTAGCAGAAAAGCTCTAAAATCAATCAATCAATCAATCACTCGTAATTTTATTATTGTCATCTGTTGTAGAGAAAATTTTAAGACAGGTTCTTCGGGTCTAGTGAGCCAATCCAGACACTGGTGGCTGTGTCAAAGTCTGCCTTGCCTTCAAGAGGGCCACTCCAACACCATGCCTCAATTAATTTCTACTGCACTGAATGCAACTTGGGTCAATACAAAAATGATCTAATGCTGTTAAGGGCAAGGCGGGGAGAACAGAAAGGAAGCAAAACGCGGAGCTCATTCCCTGGTGCGTCACAGAGCAGACACAGGGCAGGGAAGGGGGAGAGGGCAGGGGCTGCAAGGAGCTTGCACCACGCAGAGCGACCGGGTACCTGGTGCTGTCGGGATCAAGGCAGGCTTCTTCCCTCCCTGCCACGTGTAGCAGACAGGCACAGCAGCTGAATGCAGCAAGAAAAGCCGATGAAGGCATCCAAGCCGGACAGAGTCAGAGGTACAGAGGAGAGCTAAGTACTTTCAAACAAAGGGGCAACCCACATTTCTCTCTCCTCACTCCTTTTTAACTACAGTTTAGGCTGTAACAGCTCCATCTGGGTTAGTCCCTGCAAAAGCATCCATGTAACAGCAACACACCAGACACCTCTCAACAAGCCAGTGTTGTTTCACTCCACTGGAGACTCTGTTTGCACACACTCACATGCAGTTTTATCCCTTAGAAAAATCAGAGACTCAATCCACAAAATTAAAGTCCCTGAAAACCCTTGTGACTCAGGGAGGAGTTCAGGCAAGATGTGTTTGACAGAGCTGGTAGAGATAGCTTTATGAACTGGAAGCTCATATTTATCCAACACATGGATAAAGCAAAGTATTGATTTAGAGTATTTAGGAGATTTTAAACTGCATTTAAGGGTACACAGCTAGCTCAAATCTAGGTCTGACTGAAATATATCAAAATGTGTTTTATATAGCCAAAAGCCAATACAAAAAATCACTAAAAAAAATCTAGTGTAAATAGTTGTTTCAGAGTGGGAAAATAAAACATTCCTTGCAGTGTCTGCAACTGCTCTGAGACAGAACTAGAACGGGAAAATGATTTATAAGTGAACAGGAAAGAGAGCTCATTGATTTTTCTTTTTCTTTCATGTCCAGAAAGGAAACAAAACCAGTGACAAACTAGACTAAAACATTCTTTTACTTTCAGCAGTCTAAGACATGATTAGTGCCATGCTAGGGGTAAATAAACATGCTACCCACAGCACATGGGGTGTGATGCAGACCTTATGCAAACCTTCTACTTGTTCAACTTAACTGATTTAACAGATACTGTGAGATAAACATCAGGCATAGAGCTTTAAAAATGGCACTGTAAAATTATGAAAAAGCAGGAAATAAATGCAAATATGTAAATGCCAGTGTTAAAGAAGAAACAAAATCACAATTGCTTGGTTTATTTCGAAATGAGCCACACGGAGTCCTATGTGGTTAACTTGGCTCCCACTCTTTCTGGATCACATACTAAAATGAATTTCAACAAATGAAGTGTTCAATTTTGAAGATACTTGAAAACCAGTCTCCAGATATTTTCAGACTTTTAAGAGAAGCATATTTCAAAAATAAATGCCCCCTGCCCCGGCCCCATGACCTCTTTCAAACATTTTTTAAAGTGAGCTGCAATTCCCACCTCCGTGGACAGATGCTTCCAGCTTCTCTCACATCTTGTCCCAGCTGAAGGGAGCACTCGGCTGCTCCACGTCTTCCCCTCAAAACGCCAACAGCACCAACAGGCTAATGAAAATGCTGACACCCTCCTAATTACAGAGGGGAGAGCTAAGTCCCCCTCCTATTTGGATTAGGCACAATAAGCACGAATATGGATTTGCATATGATCTTATTTACATGTGTGGAAGCAATGAGGGGAAGTAAATACTTTCACAGCATGCAAAACAAGCTCGCTGGCTTTGCACCAGCGTAGCAAGATGAGTTCGGTATTTTTCCATTTTTCAAGTTAAAAAACACTTTGTCTAAATCATTCTTTGTGTGTTCTTGCTGTGGCAGACTAACAAAATGCCACTTAAAGCAGAAGGCAGCTACAACACTTGCATATCTGATCTTCTTCAACAGGTTCGGAAGACCCGGAATGTAATTTATTATAGCTTGTTTAGCTCTGCAACAATTGCCCTTCAAAACCCGAAGGAGAACAACATAATTGAACCTACACGCCTTCTTCCCTGTAGAAACCTCAAACAGCCTCAGGCAAGAGCTAATACAGATGTAGTACAAGGCATTAAAAGAGTGCTGGGTGCTGTAGCTAGCAATTATCCTGGTATTTAACCAAATCTATAGCTCATCAGGAAAGCGTTTAGTGCAGCAGTCCGAGCGAGACAGGCTGACACCGAGCACAGCTACTTAACTGTCCCCTCCAGCGATCACACTTTCTCAACCTGAGAGTCATGTCAAATTAAACAACTACACATTGACTTTTCACTTCTAGAAACATTAAGGTATGATTGACAATTCCTGGATGCTGCAAGACATTCATTAAAATCGGCCAACATACTGTCAGCTTATTTGTGGTGTGTTGGGGTTTTTTTTTCCTCCCCATTCTGAGCAATTTCCTCCCCGACTATTTTTACAGTGCTCTATAGATATGTTTGCTTTGATTCTTTGCAGGGTCACCATAACAAAATGCCACCCCACCACGAGACCTTTGTATGAGTGTGAAAAAAACAACATAAAATTAAGTCACTTAACTTTGCACACCAGACACTTTTTTTTTTTTTTACTTAGTCCCAGCCAGCACCTACCCATTTAACTCAAATTTGGAGATGTCTGGATGGCAACAATTGGATGCCAGCACTGCACTAAATACTGTTAATGTGGCACCCTTCTGGAGTATTTTTCCCAATTCCTGCCCTAGCTCCCGAAGTCACTTTCAACCTACAAACAGCAGACACTGCAAGAGAAGGAGTCACCTGCAAGAATGGCAAATTAAATGACAAGCTTTACAATAGTGTTTTGAGTATGTATTAGGTTAGTGCAAAAGTAATTGCAGTTTTGGACTGTGAATTTTAGATCATTATAACTAGGCTCAAACACACCTTTATTAATCAAAATAGGAACCATTACAGTCAACATATTTTTGCCAACAAGAAATAAGTTTGTTTATGCCTGTAGCACAAAAATCAATGATTTGGGATTCGAAAACTCTTGGAAAGCATTTTCTACATTCTGCGGGTCGTGGAAGTGTTTTCCCTGCAAAAAGTTGTCGAGATGCTTGAAGAAGTGGCAGTCGGTTGGCGAGAGATCAGGTGAATATGGCGGATGAGGGAAAACTCTGTAGCCCAATTCGTTCAACTTCTGAAGCATTGGTTGTGTGACATGCGCTTGGGCATCGTCGTGGAGAAGAATCAGGCCCTTTCTGTTGACCAGTGCCGGCTGCTTGAGTTGCAGTTTTCAGTGCATCTCATCGATTTGCTGAGCAGATTCTCAGATGGAATGGTTGCCACCAGTCAGCTCACAAGGCACCCACTTATTGAGCTTTTTCACCTTTCCAATGCACTTCAAATGCCGAACGACTGTGGAACAGTTGATGTTGAGTTCTTCGGCAACTTCTCATGTAGTGGTAAGAGGATCAGCTTAAATGATTACTCTACATTGGTCGTTGTCAGCTTCCGATGCCCGGCCACTACACTCCTCATCTTCAGGGCTCTCGTCTCCTTTGTGAAACTTTTTGCACCACCACAGCACTGTACATTCATCAGCAGATCCTGGGCCAAATGCGTTGCTGATGTTACAAGTTGCCTCTGCTGCTTTAGGACCCATTTTGAATTCGAGTAAGAAAATCACTCTAATTTGCTTTTTATCTAACATAATTTCCATAGTCTAAACTAAATATAAAATAAACAGCAAGGAATAAGTCAGTAGTAAAAAAACCATAAAGCGAGAAAAGTGCATTAAAATGATGTATAACATAACCACATTTATTTAAGAATGTATCCCGATATCAAATGGCAAACTTCAACAATGAAAAAACCACAATTACTTTTGCACTAACCTAATATTCATAAAGACTCCAGGCTTCCTAAGGCTGTTACAGCATCCCTATGTCAAGGCACCACTTACTATACATATCTGAAGACTGCAGCTTAGTAAACTTACTAGAAACTGAATGGGTACATAAAGCAGTCAAGATTGTGAAGAAATATGTCCCTTTGATTTTACATGCAACATTCTGGCACCTGAAACCACTACTTTCTAAGTGACAGCTTTATTCTCCACCCCTCTAATTCAAGCCACGAGAGTACCATAAAAGATGTCTAAACTTTCCCCTCTCAAAATAGAAGGAGAAAGTAAAAAAAAAAAAAATTGTAAATAATGCTTAACACTTCCACCCTCTCACCCCCACCCCCATCACCTCTAAGAAACCTCACTGGATGCTTTAAAGCCTCTGGTAAAGAAGCAGACGAGATTAATACTGTATTATTAAGCTAAATGTGAATATGAACAAGGTCTAGAATGCCACTGGTATGCCTGGAAGCCTCTGTATTTACACAGTTAGTGGATCTGAAGCTTTGCCTTCAAACTGCCTGCAGCAGACTCAAAGGTAACCTTAACAGCGTTTGGGTTTTTTTAGAAAAAACATAATAAATCAACTAAATAAAATCAGTAACAATAAGCGCATTTGTGGAAACTGTTCTGAGCTAGAAAAGTATGATTTCACTGCAGGATTAGCACTCAAAGCAGAAAACAACTATAGGAGCTGAAAACAGCTGAGGAGGACAAATGAAGTATAGTTAGCTCTCTCTGGTAGTACCACCTGCAGTCCCACTCCTTTTTCCACATCTGAACTGTATTTAATACCCAAGCATGTCTCAGAAATCTAAAATTAAATATAATAGTATTTCACACATCCCATCTCTCCCGCTGGTTGAAAAGCCAGGCAATAATAAAAGCAAAAGGCTTCAATGAATAGTCCAGAACATGCCAGTTCTGTTTCAAACACAGAGGTCAAAGCAGTCAGAGCACTAAAGACAGTGAAATACAACTTAATTTCCAGGTTTTGCAGTATAGCACTGAAATAACAACATCATGGGGAGCACTTAAAAACTTTGCTGGTTTACCTCCAATCTTTTCTTTCATTTCTTTTTAACCAGTTAACTGCCACCAGAGCACCTAACGCAGGTTACCGTCCTTGTCCGCAGGCCAAACTACACAGCGTGACTTCATACGGCCAGCACCGCTTAACTCCAGGGATATTTCTCAGGCTACCAGATCCGCAAGACAGCAGATTTATTTCCAAAGACTCAGCCTCCATTTACACATACACAAAATGTCTTGGTTATATTTTGCACTGGCTTCCTACTTATGTAATGGACAAAGGCACCCACTATTCTCAATGACCTTGTGTCTACACTGCATCTGAAGGGACTACAACAAGCAGGAAGAACATCTGCCATCCCAGCGCACAGCTAGATGTACCAGTAACTTTTGTAGTTTCTGTATTTTAAGGTTTCTGGGTAAATTTGCCTAAAATCTTCTGCTCAAAGTTCCATCTCCCAAGCTCTGAGAGACGTTCGCACACACAAAACCAACCAAAACCCACTCAAATCAGAGCCCAGCAATGGGCCTTATCACTGTTTCAGCAGTTACCAGCTGGCTGCATCGTCTGTAGACCTCAGAAGCAACCTCCTCCAGCTGAGCTGCTGCTCAGCGCTCTGCCCTGCTGGAGCCCCGTCCTCCCAAAGGCAGCGACCAGCTGTATGTTAACACTCACCTCGCTGGTCCCCTGGCTTTGCTACCCAGAAATTCAATCTTAGCATCTGCTATAGCCACCCTACAAAAACCACAATTAACCTAAAATAAAAATCCTGCAGCAAAACTTCCACTCTGTATGTCGAGCCAGGAATCATAAAACTACCATGTTCAAGGAACTGTGTTTTCAATAGTATCTTTTGAAAACAAAAGGCTGCTGAAAAACTATCGCTAAAATGCAACACTTCAATTAAATACTGAAATATTTTTAAGAAATAGCATAAAAATAAGACAGAGTCCCGTTAGAGAAATCTGTATTTGAACACGGGTAGTGTTTGTATATAGAACGTGCGCATAGCATGTGTGTATCCATATATCCATGTATATATACCTCTATATCGATATAGGCACCCACACACAAGTACAGGTATGTGTAGATTATATATATTATATATATAAAGCTAACTTTCAGTCCTCAGAAAACAAAAGCTATCCCCATATAACAGCCAAATTCCTACATAACTCAATTTCGACATCTCATCTGGTGTGAACTGCACTCATTCCTAGTGTAAACCCCAGCGCGCTCTGCAATGATATACTGTAATGTCACATCGCAATCTGGATTTACTATAAAGGGCTGCTGACGAGTTTCAGAGCAGTAAACATTGCCGCGAGGTGTATTTCACACTGAGCTGGTTTTTATGAAGAACACTTCACCGCCCAGCCACGGCACCCAGATGATGAATGGTGAAAGATGCATGACAAGCTTCATCATTGTTTGTAAATCTTAACTGTTCCTGCTCACTAACTCTGCAGGCAATTTTCAAAGACAGCGGCTGACAGAAGGACAGCACAGCTTTCCTGAAGGTTATTCAACTTGTACTTGGCCTAAACTATGCCTGTGAGGAGCACTGGAAATAAACCCATTGGTTACACTGAAGCATAGAATTAAAAACATTTGATGGGGAGGCACGCTAATGGCTGCTAAATTAAGAAAGCCCATTAAGTAGCCTTGGTATCTGTCCCCCACTCTGCCCCGCAGGGTTACATACATCATGTGCAGGCAACATACCCTGGTATTATTTACACATGCAATATCAATATGCATATTTATAAAACAGCAGAATGAACAATGGGCTGTCTACTCACACATCACGATTCCCCTGTATCTTGTGCGGCTACACACAGCGCCTGGCCATCCCCCAGCTCCTTTGCCCACTGCTTATAGAAAAGCGACTCCTGCTCTCTTCTGTCAGAAGTTTACCCTTGTGACAGGGTATAATGCACAGACAGACTACCCGTGGCATGCAAGCATGGCAATGGGGAGAGATGTTACCCTTCTTCGTTTTCCCTGAGGTCATTCTGGTGTGGGGGCAGCACCATGGTTTGCAACAACTTCTTGCAAAGAGTCCCAACTCAGCTCATCGCCTCCCTGCTAGAGTCAAAGCCAGTACAGGCTGCTCCACACTGCAGAGCCTTAGTAATTCTGACTTTTTATCTTCCCTTTTCTTTAGAGATCAGCAGGAAATGCTTCTTTTGCTAGAGCTTCTCATGATCTGCAGGGAGTTGCTTCATAAGCAGAAGAGGCTGCAGAAGAATCAGCTCAGAGACTCCCCCTGAACTGCAAAGCTGGTGTGAACTGTGAGATGCTCAATGCAGGCCCTCACGCACAGACAAGATTGTAGCTGAATATGGAGTGAGTCTTCTCTTCTCTTAACCAAACTACAAGGATGCAACTGCCCATTAAAGCAAAACGAAGAGGCGAGCAGCACCTCTCTTTGTTACAATTACAGACCATGCCTGGGTAAGCACACCGTTATCACCACTGTCCTGACAAGATGTCTCCATTTGTTTTATCATTTTACAGTAAAGTTTGTTCTTGCTATTAATGATTTCTATCAATTTCTGCTTGCAGTGGGAAAAGTGCTGTATCCAGAGGTAATAAAATCAGAATGTATCTAGAATGTACCTCTGTATCCAGAGGTAATAAAATCAGAATGTCAACACCACACCAGCCACTTAACCTATGCTGTTTTTTTTTCCAGTGAAGTATCCAACACCCTTCTAAGTGTTATGAAAAACCCACACAGCTTCTCCAGCTGCAGTAACATCCTCTGTCCCACACAAAGAGCAGATCGAATATGCAGAAAGTCCAGGGGTGCTGTGGGTATAAACCACTTGTCTCTAAGATGCCTCTAACTGCAAAAGGGACTGAGAAGAAACTTCCTTCCATTAGAGAACGTAAAGGAAAAGACAGAAAGTGTACGGGGAAAGGGAACAGAGCCATTACTTATCCCAGGACAGCACTCTGGCACAGGCTCACACAGAGATGCTGACCCTGGGCGCAAATCCAGCGCTGCCCGGTGTCTCTGCAGCGTGCTGCCGCGGTGGCATCGCTCGCCCCTGTGCCCCACTCGTGGCTGCACCCTCAGCCGGGGCCAGCAAGACTGAAGGGCAGGCATCAAAACCAGTTGTTTTCAGACCGGGACTGATGGGACACCAGGAACTTCTTTTCACAGAAGAAAACTCAGAAAAGCAGAGATTTTGGCAGTAGGTTTAAACTGATTGCTTTGGATCTGAACCTGCCACAGCCCACTGTATTGCCAATTTGATATTTCTCAGAATGGAAGGACTTTCCTTAAACCTCTGTTTTACCAACCCACAATGCCTGCAATGCTTAACCAAAACGCAGGCTTGAATGTTAAAACCCTTGCGTCCTTTGAGCCATACAAAATATAACGGCATAGATAAACACATCCCTTTCTTCAACTGCTTAGCAGCTGCCTGGGCTGACTCCCTTCTGGGTGGACTTGGTTCTTCTGGTGTGGGTGGATGGGGTCCCACTGGCACCTCCTGACGGTTCAAACGACCCCATTCCCTCGCTAGCCCACTGACAAATGAAAGCATTCACACACAGTTTTCAAGAGAGCTTAGCATTCCTCCTAAAGGATGCTCAGTCCTTGGTCCAGTAATATCTGCACTTCTACAAAAAGAGATCGGGGCGGGGTGTGGGAATCACCAAAAATATAGCTTGTTAGCTGCTCCTGCGGCAGGACCAGCAGCCTGCCCCAGAGCAAACAGCAAGGGCTCAGCAACCACCCCAGCATGAATCAGCAAAAGGCATGAATCAGACCTGTAATTCTGCAATTGCCCAATGACAAGTTGCTTTGGTGCGCGTATTATTTTATTTTTGTGTGCTTTTGAGTGAATGTAACATAAAGGTTGCATTTAGAGAAGAAACTACTTAAATGAGCCTTTTAATCAGGAATAAACTGAAGCAGAATGGGATGTAAGCAAATGCTTACATTAATTTCTTTTCAGGAATTCCCTTCAGACCTGATGAAGTTATTTTAATATTGGTCAAATCTTCATCAAACCAATCTCATTTATTACACCACAGGCCAATAATTTAGAAAAAGGCTTCAATACACAGAAAAATGAATTACCAGAGCTTATATGAATATGTCTCACATTCTCAAATGTATTTTGACAGCTGCTGTTACAGCTAATGAAACAATGAAATATGAATGTCACAGAGTTAGTGACTTGCTTTGTTTAAAAGATTAAAAAACCCCAAGCCCAAGAACCATCTAGTCAGCTAAGCCCAAAATTTTCTTGAAAATGAAAATGACATGTTAGAAGGGCATCTGCCTAAAGAGGTCTGTAAAGTGTTGCAAGGCACATGCACGACCAGCAATGTAAACCAAGGCTTGCAGAAGCACGTTATAAAATCTGCTTGCCATCCTTTTAATGAGCACCTCAGGGAAGCCGCACACGGCGTAGCCACCAGGGACTGTAAGTGGCAGCAATGAGAATGCAGAAAAAAAGATAAACATTTGCACAAAGATCGAGCAGCCCACTTAAACTGACTGCTCAAAAACCTGCAGATTTAGAAGATTACCCCTTCATTTTTTCTTTTGCCTTACTTCAAAATTTCCTTCTAAAAGTTTGACGTAAGATGGATAGTTAGTAGAAAATATAATCTTGAGTTTTCAGCAAATACTGCTTGCTCCTTCATCACTAAGGATAGCATACTCTTGAATAGAGGTTACTTTTAAAGCAAAAGATACACAGATACACAAACACAGAGAACACCCAAACTAAATATTGCTGAACTGTATCAGTTCTAGGAGCAAAATGTTTTCCTGCCCACATAAGTCTGCTGCTGAAGCCCCTCCACATTCAAGATGTATTTCTGCTGATGCTCTGCTAGAGGGGTGCATAGAACAGAAGCGGTACCTCTGATACCTGATAACACCTGGACCCCTTGGGACTGAAGGCGCTACTCTTTAGCTTATGCAGACTGTTTATAGCCCACTGGTGAAGAAGACCTTGGGCTATTTTCTACTATTGTGCCCTACTTCCTAAGAGCTTTGTTGGCACAGCTCTGCCAATGCAACTTCTCAACTGGCTGCAAATAAAGAGCAGATAGATGTAAGGGGTTTTTTTCTGCTCTTTGGGTTGATTTCTTTAGCCATACCAAACCAGCCTGCTTTGTTGCAGTGTGTAACTTGAATGCTTGCAGAAAGCAGCTCAAGTTCAAGGACGTGGTCTCAAAGACCTTTTGCATACCAGGACTCCCTCATCTTTCTGATCCTACAACCAGGTGCCACCTGTGGCTCTGGAGTGTTACACTTGCGTGGCATTTCAAGGACACAGGTTCATGCAAAACATAGGATATCTCAAAAAAGGGGCATAACTGGCATGTGGTAATCCAGTCTGAAAGACAGAAACCTCCAGCCTCTTGTGGTGTTTCTCGCGGATGGCATTCCTTACATTCCACCAATGCTTTTGCTGAAATGTAACTTTTTGTCTTAAGCAGGGAGACTGTTCCTAACATGCCCTTGATTGCAAAACCACTGAAGAGACTCTTTACAGAGCTGCTCCATAGTTTGGGCATGATTCTTCAATGGATCAGCACTGTTTTCCATACAGCATCCAAGCAGAGGTACGGCAGTACGAGTCTTTAAATGCAGCCCCTGGAAATGTTTGTGCTGCACTGATTTCCACGGCTGTAAAGCTGGAGATATGAGTTATTTAACTTCTAGACAGGACTGACTCTTTGAAAAGTGTTTTGAAAGTGCTGGAAACTGTTCTGCTGACAAAAACCCCTGTTACTGGAAATGTTCTCCTTTGGAAAATTCTGTTTGCTGATTTAAACAAAACCGTTGACGTTCTCCATATCAAAACGAACACTTTATACAAGTTCTCATCTGTGTTTGGGAAGAATTTCAGCCTCCTGCTTTATGTTCAGGCTGCAAATACAGCACTTCTCCAGTGCTTCATCACTTGTGTTACTAACTATCCTGACATTCAGACAGGAAAATGAAAATTCGAATCCATTCATCAGCGCAACGTTTTAAATGCAAGCCATCTCCTTCACCAGAGGCACAGACAAAGAATAATTTAGCTCAACGTTTCACATACTGATGATAAAGAGGAATTTTTATTCCATGCTAACTTTAAGACAAGGTAACTAGTATAAAACCAAAGGTGTCTGCAAACAGAGGGATATTTTTCCTTTGCATCCTATTCAAACGCTATTTCTTTCTGCCAGTGTCCCAAACCTAGAAATTACTCCCATACAGATAAGCAAACGCTCAACTTACTCAGTGGAAACAGAACCCAGAGCAAGGCACCCAGTCTTGATTCAAGCATGAAATCAATGGGAATAAGGCACTTAGAAGGCAGTTTGCTCTTGGAGATGAAATACCCTGTTGTGATGCATTCTCATTCCTCCACTTCTTGCAGAAGGATCTCTCGGTTTGACTTCTTCCAAAACAAAGACGTGTTTTGAAGTATGCTTTGCAAGAACAGGGATTGATAACAACCCCTCATATATATTTTCCTGTAATTGTTCTTGTTTTAGTTTTAAAAAACTAGCAACAAAGTAGGAAAAAGGAAAGCAAAAATCTTTTGAAGGTAGAGAGTACAAAATCCCTCTCCTATGTAGAAATTATTCTATAAAACTTACAACCTGGTGATCTAAGCAAGCCCTCTGAAAACATCCCTTTGCCATTTGTCACTAGTTTTTCTTCTTTTTCTCCCCATTTTGTCCAGTTTCAGCTGGAAGAGCAGCAGCTGTGCTTAGTTGGAAGCAAAACCATTTTACTTAGAATCACTTCAAACTGCAAGGAGGTTGACTGATGGTGTTTTGCCATTCAGAAAATGTCAGCCCATTACTATATGCAACACACTGTAACAGGGTATGACCTCATGTACAAATGTCAGAAGCTTCCTGAGAATTTTGCATCATTCATAAAAACAAAGAAAGTGTAAATCAGTGGTCCGCTAGCTCATCTCTCCTCCCTTTCGACATAACTGGTCTAAGCAGGCAGTTAACTTAGCAGAACAAAATTAATGAAATGGTCTGACTGAAATACTAACTGAGATAATATATGAAGTGGTAAAACCTCTATAAAGCTGAAGTTACAACTGAAACGTGGGTAATAGACTGCATGTGTTCTAAGATCACCTCTGACATGTGGCTGGGAATTTAATAATCATTTTTGTTAGAGATACAGGTTTCCAGTGTTTTGAAAATTCGGCTGTAAAATCCTTCTTTTGATCTGTTGGTCTTCTACAAGGACTGTCACCTTCCTGTAAAATTTCTGGATTAACAACACAGAAGTCTTCACATAGATCTCAAAAAATAATTATGGGCTTGCTGCAGGAGTTATTAGGTGAAGTTTTACAGTCTGCATTATACAGCAAGGAAGATTAGATGATCCTAATGTTCCCTTCTGGACCTAAAATCTATAAACATGTGTTCTTAGAAAGAAAACAAAGCTCTGAGAATGGTTATCATTTCAACAGCAACAAATGAAGAATGAGCAAAATATTACTTGCTCACTTAAAACATGGACGAGAGTTCTCTTTAACAAATAGCAATCACCAACCCTGCAGAAACGTGCCACCAGTACAGAAAGTTCAGCCCAGCAATCAGTACAGAAAGGCGTAAGAACGTGTCTTTTGCACAAGATAACACTTGGCAGCATCAGCAGTCAGTCCTTTGGACAAGTGGGCCATCGTCTTCAATACTGCCCACAGCCTGGTGGCTGACTCGGCACTCACACAGATGACAAAAAAGAGACAAAAGCCCTCAAACCCTCTGAGGACTGTGAAAAGCACTAGAAGAAAAACATCATAGGACTCTGAATCATTGACTAACAGCCTGTGAATATTATTTTGTCTGTAGACGGAAAAAGTAAAAGCAGCCATCTCCTCCAAAAACAGGAATAAAAAAAAAGATGCTGCTTCTAAGAAGTGCATGAAATGGGTACAGTCCTGCTCACATGTTCAAGTTTCTCATAAAAATATTGGTGCCTCTTTCACCCACTAGCTCCCTGCTATGGAAAAACACTTCTTCAGAGTCTGGAAAACATTGTTTGATTTCAGTAAATTACATCTCACTGCTTGTCGGTTTCTGATTGATGGTGTAACTTAGGGAACAATATCTGTGTGTGGAATACTGTCTGGAGAAGCAGTCAGGGATTATTGAAAATACAGTATTTATGCAGTTTAAAAATCAGTGGCACATTACACACAACTTTGTTTTACAGTGATGAAAAATTACTGAAGTGCATTTGGGAACAAAGGGTATAAGGTCTTTTGTCTATTTGTAAGAACACTCAACTGGTAAGACTTCTTAGTGAGTTAGTAGTGATGGATGCAAGAAAAAGTGTCAACTGCAGTTGAGCAATAAGCCAACTGCTTTGCTGACCAATGGGCAGAACGGAAGACGTCACTGTTCAATGGTGGTCAGAAAAGAGGGAAGAAAATAAAATTGAAGAAAAGAGAAGGAAAATGAACCAAGGATCACTGATTTCTCTAAGCCACTTAAAACTACTGGAGAGGGAGGAAAAGTCTGAAGTTTCATCACACCATGTGTTGTTTCGTCATCTATCTGATATGTTGTTAGTTGGAAGACTTTCAGAAAACAGCCACTACAGAAGAGCAGCCACCTCCTCAGCATAAATCATTCTGGAGTTACTGAATTCAAGGTCTAAGTGCTGATTTACACCAGCCACAAGTATGACTTTATAAGCACCTCACCTTCCAAAACTTCATTTGCATCCTTAAGGTCCTGTCATGACACAATGACCATATTTTTCATCACAATAAAAAAATGCAACAGACACTAGGACTTCAGCCACAGAAAGGCCATGACTGAAAACAACTACAGAACCTATATATCCTTCCATCTGATCTAAAGAGGAGAAGATTAATTTCAATGTATAAGCACATCAGAGAAGCAAACGAGGATGGATGCTGATGCCAGCAGTGTCATTCTGTGAAAAAAAAGCAAACAAAACAATAAACCACAACAAACTGCACAAAAATTTGGCAGGTGTGAACTAAATGAAAGGAAACACTTCACACAGGCCACACAAAACTAAAGTGCCAAATCCATTGCTACAGAAAGATGAAAAGCCTGAGAAGTTCACAAAATGGTTAGCTCTATTCATGAAGTGCATGTCTGCTCCTGGTAACCAAAACCAATGTTTCAGGGGCAATCAACAGCTCAGGATGCCTTGGAATGCTGTAGGAGTGTGAGGATTTGGGATATATAAAGTAGGGCCACCCTGCTCTTTGTTTCTCTTCTCATTTCTCTAGCACCTCTTACTGTCTCATGCCAGGGATAGGGAAGCAGCTAGGCAGAGTTTGTTCCAACATGGCCATGTTAACACCTGTGTGTGCACTCCACCTGCTGCCACAGCAAGGAACAAGGAAGAGAGAGAAACACTGTGAAAACCACCGTGTAAATTCACCAATGCCTTCTTGGAAATTAAGAGTAATCTTGCAGATTATAGTAATCATTACGACAACCAAGAAACACTGGATGTGAAACGACAAATTCATCTGCAAATGTTTTAAATGAAGTAATATGGTGTGATCTGTGAAAGCAAATGAGGAAGCAATTCTGCCAAGGGCTTCACAACATGGTTGCGACAAAGGAATAGTTCCCATACATGGTTCAGAAAGGAGAGCAAAGGGTCAGTGGGAGGCCTGTGGAAAAAATCATGGACAGCATTTCTGAGAGGAAAAGAGAGGAAAGATAATTCCTTGGTTGGGGCAAAGATATCTCTTCGTTCTTCTGAGAGAGTTGGTTGGTGGTGGGCACCGAAGATGGTACCTCAAGTGACTCTTCATACAACTTAGGGACATACACATGAGCAGAAAGGTATCGCCTAACTGCGCTCCTGAACCATCAGACTTCTGTTGGTGAAGTTTAACTGAAGTCAGTTGGTGAAGGGTTTGGAGGGGAAGCTGTATGAGGAGCTGCTGAAGTCACTTGGTTTGTTCAGCCTGGAGGAGACTGAGGGGAGAGCTCATGGCGGCTACAGCTTCCTCACAAGGGGAGGAGGAGGAGCAGGGCTGAGCTCTTCTCTCTGGTGACCAGTGACAGAACCCGAGGGAATGGCAGGAAGATGTGCTGGGGGAGGTTTAGGTTGGACACTAAGCAAAGGTTCTTCACCCAGAGGGTGCTGGAGCACTGGAACAGGCTCCCCAGGGAGGTGTCACAGCCCAAGCCTGACAGTGTTCAAGAAGCATTTGCACAATGTTCTCAGACGCATAGTGTGAACTTTGGGGTTGTCATATGCAGGGACAGGAGTTGGACTCAATGATCTTTGTGGGTCCCTTCCAACTCAGGACATTCTACGATTCTGAAATACACGCTCGTACTACTGTACAATAACAGCCCTACATTGCCACCACACTACAAGCCCTCCAGAAATTAGACACTGTCTTTGTAAACACCTACCTTCTGACATCTAGCTTCCTTCCATCAGCAAGCCACATCTTCTGGATGCTTGCCCCAAGCCAAAGTGGTCCCAGATGCCCTGGTGGGTCCACTTACCTCTTGCTTTCGACTCCGAGTAGGAAGGGACGTCCTCAGAGGTCAAGATCTGGGGGAGGCATGTGGGACCGCCAACCCCCTGTCCCAGGTAGGAAGTGGGTGGGTAGTAGGAGCACATGCGGTACTGCGAGCTGACGGCATGGCGGCTCTCCATGCCCTTCACCTGTGGAGACAGAAGCACAACAGCAGCCTGTGAAAGCTGAGCTCCAGCACCATGTGGACACCCGCTGCCCCACACGCACATGGCTTTGAAGGAGGTCACGGCACATGGATGGGAAGTCAAGTCCTGACATGCTGGCCTTGGGTTTTTGCTTTGGTTGGCTCATGGTGTGCCCACACTGCTCAGCTACACATGAGCTGGCATGGTGTGCGATGTGACCTAGCAGCAGCAGCACCACCACCAGCATACCTCTGGCTGGTTCATCTTACAACAGGTGAAGCTGGCACACGAGCATGTATCCTTCACTGCAAGGAGCCTCCTGGCAAGTCCCCTCCTTATGGCACAGACACCACCATGGAAAGCTTTCCAGACCTCTTCAGCTGCATGCACCACGCCAGCAGCAGAAGTGAAGTGTCCGTCCAGCCCCTATGCCTTCTCAGAGACTAGCCCATCTCAGACTGCTGATAACTGCTCTGCCAGGTGGGCAGCTGAGGATGACAGTCCTACCAACTGACTCACTCAGGACATGCTCCACAACATCTGAGCAGTGACACATGCACAGAATACATCACTTTTCTTACAATCCAGTGAGATGGAAAAATATTTTCCTGATTTATCTAAAGAAAACAAGTTATGGACAGACTACACGGGAAGCCTGTAGCGGAGCCACAGCTGGACACTAGCCAGCAGGTCCACTGTGTCAGCACGGTGTCCACCAGACAACCTCTTCTCCCTCCTGCAGCCAAGTTGGCAGCACTCAGAAATCAAAATTTATCCCACTCCAATGCCCTGAAATCATCCAAACTGATCTCCTCAGAGAGGTGGTAATGGTTTTTTAAATTTTTGCTTATGAAAGAACTACCATCTATTACTATTTGTTCCGAAGTCCTACCATGTAACATGCTTACAGTGCTGAAAAAAATGCAGCGAAACACTTCACAAGATCAAGATTTTCAACAGGAAAGGTAACACTATCTGGTCTCCTTAAGTCTACCGGGTGGTGAAAGATCTTAAGACGGAAAGCTCATGGGCAGAGAAAAAATACCGCCGTTTTGCACCAGCTGTGAAGGTAGCTGTACCAGCAGCAACGCACACCCAGCTATGCCATTAGATGTGCCTTTCCAAGCTGAAGTGCTTGACAGCCTTTCCAGCCGTGTCTCACCTCGGTTAGTGGAGTTCTGCCCCCTCCACTGCGATTCCCTCGGGCCCCAGCCAGCCACACATGCAGCTCCGGCCCTCAGCCCTTCCCGAGCTGCAGAGCTCAGAGCTGGGGAGCAGCAGAAGCAGGGGGTGAACCTGGTGTCCCAGGCAGCCACACCACCCCAGCAGACCCCCAGGATCTGGTCCAGGCAGGAAAAGCCACCCCCACCTCCCAGCGAAGCAGCTAGAATGCAGTCACCCCTTGTTTTCAAGGGAACCCTTTAATAATTCAATATTCATCTTAGTACGCCTAGCTGGAAATTAGATGGCCCAAGTCACATGAAATCCTGCTGGTGCTCTCTGAGACGGAGATCATCCTGCTTTCCACGTGGAGTCAGGTTTGCAGAGAGACCGGCGGCTGTTTACAGGAGGCAAAGGCAACTCTGCCTGCCTCCTGACAGCAGCACAGCCACACGGTATTTGCACATGTACTGAGGGATTGGCAGGACACACTTTTAGTCTCTGAAAGTGTTTTTCTATTACAAATTAAAGCAATACTTAAATGGTGATTTTTCTACCATCCGCACCCTACACATGCAGAAAAGTTCAACATGCGTCGAAGTTTCATCCATGATAAATAGTAAATTGCTGTTAAAAAAATTTATTGTGTCATCCCAAGCAAGCCTGAACTCAAAAGAGTCACTGACGTCCTCTCTTCTGTACTGAAAAAGGGCAGAAACAGAAACAGACAGAAACAGACATCTGTGCTTTGCACGGACTGCCTCAACAAAACCCAGGCTGCCTCTGCCGTGAAATTATGGATTAACAATACAAACTGCCCAAAAGCTCAGCCCAAAGGCCATTCTGCATCTGCATATCTGCACACCTCAACAGCTCTAGAGGCACTGGGAAAAAAAAGTTAGTGAACTCTCCTCGGCCTGCCCGTTTGCAAAGACCGTCTTCCATCCCTTGGTGGGGCAGGGCTGTGGACGGCACCCACGGTCCTCACATCTCCACCTCTCCCTTGTGCAAGTGCACACGTCAGAAAAGGTCACCTGCAGGAGACAGCATTATTTCAGCTGTCACAAAATGGAGGGATCACTCCCTGGCACTGGAACAATCATGATCCCCTGCATGTTTCCTTTCCCTGTAGAGTGGATGCAGTGGGTTTTCTCCATTTCTTAAAAAAACCAGCTCACTTAAAATCTCTGGATGCAATGAATTATTACTACTAATATTATTAGTGTGTGGTAGCTGGCTAGCAAGAGACATGTTTTATAATCTTATTACCCACACCAAGTCTACGAACCATGGTTCAACCAACAGCCAGAGGCTTGGCTCTGCAAAGAATATGTTGTGTATTAACCACTGGAGAAAATCTAAAAGCTTTTGGTTTTGTTTTATTAAACTGTTTGGAATACACACCGCAGTAAATCTGAACCATAAGGTTTCCTTTTTATAGTGCTTAGCAATCCTATTTTACAGTAACAGTAAAAAAAAAAAAAAAAGCCAAAACCCACAGTCATAAAAATTCTTGACCTTAGCACTGCATTAAAAAGGGGGCTTAGGAGATCGCTACCCCATGAGGAAGGGCATTTGCTCTGTATTAACTCCTGCAGCTCTACAAAGTCCTTGCACATTCTGGGTGCCAGAAAGGGAGACAAGAACATCCCTGGGGAGGCCCTGCAATATTCAGACTATTTCTAACCCAGGACAGCTCTTCCTTCCAAACACTGCAACCAGGTGCCAGGTTTGGGATCATCCCTGGGGGAATGCTGGGGACACACAAGGCTCACAGGAGGAGATGTCTGGCTCTCCGGTGTCTCCTCCTGCTTCCCTCGCCCCTTCCAGCCCTACCGCAAGGCCAAGACAGTCAAGGGCTGGGATGGTCCCACAAGCCACTCTGGTTTGTACCACCACAGGCAGAGCAAGGCACGTTTTAGATGAGGAACTGCTCTCTGCAGAGAGCAAGGTGAACTCCCGAGCTGCTCATTTACAGTGCATCCCCTTCCAGCCACACATTGCTGGTGCGCTGCTGCAGGACTGATTCACCAGGTACCTCAATGACTGCAGTGGGAGACACAGGTCATTGGGGAAGCACATTTGGCCTGTTGAACATTTACAGGTTCCTCTAAATTGTACAAAACAGGGCACACTCAGTAGCTTTTTAAAGGACATACTGCAAGCAACAGTGGGATGCTTGTGATTCATGAACAAATAAATATGGTCTGATTAAAAGACCATGCACGCAGTGGAAATTCGTTCCCTGTTCCCTTGAAAAGCCAGTATGGGGAATCAAGAGGCGGATGCAGCACATCCACAAACAGGCAAGCTGGAAGCATGATTTGTCTGTCACTGAGCACAACAGTCAGGGCAGCCCTACAGCACTGCCCAAAAGTGACAGAATACACAGCAAAAGCCAGGGGAGCATAAAGAAAGTGCTCCTGCATCAGTTCAGACCGCTCCTGCAAAAAAGCTTTCTTATCAGCTGGTGGAAGAGTAACATAAAGCCCAGCTCCTCCTTCCAAGTTCCTGGCAGCATCTGCATAACCTCTACACATCTTCTTCATGGAGGAAGACCCGAGGAGAGCAGGTAGCTAGACCAGAGACAGCAAAGAAGCAATGCAGGCACAAGTGGTGGCTCACTTTTTCTTCCAGCTTCAGAGACTAGAAAATGGTTCTGTTCTTCCCAGATGATTTATTCAGACAGAACATCACTTGGGTAATTATTTTATTTGCAGAAGCTGCCAGCCGCAATCTCCTTGCAAGCATGTCAGTGCTAATCTTAGTGGCACCTTCACATTTTGCAGTTGATCCTGACTATGGGGCTTACTCCCAAGAAGGACATGGAGGAGGAGGAGGTTGTAGATGCTAATCTTGGGTGACAAGGGCTACAAAAAATTCAGAGCAACAGAAGAGATCAAAGCAGTATCCCTTGGCTCTGCCACTGCTGTGCCATGGGATCTTGGCCAAATCATTTTAGCCAGGCTTTCCATCCCTCTGTCTCACCCATGATTCACCAACAGCTACCTCAAAATAAAAACAGTAATTATGGAAACACCAGAGAAACTCTCACAAAAGTTTTAACATAGCCTCCTCCTTTTGACTTGATCTCAAAAATAAAGCCAGCCTTAGGAGGCATAAAACTGCATGTTACATTTATGTGTCATTGCTTGTAAACAACAGAATCCATGGGCTGTTTTTCGGCATAAGGCAAGAAGGCATCAGCTGGGCACCTGGGTGGAAATCTAAACATCAGGAATCTCAGCTCTGTCACCTGTGGGCTGCGTGACTGTGGGCAAATTATTTAACACTTCCTTGCCTCAGTTTCCCCAGCTGTAAACCAGGGCTGCCGCTCCCCTCCCACCTCGCCATGCTACCGCCCATGAGCTGACCCCTGGCAACTACTGCTGCACTCACGCTGCCCAAGGTGGCTTTGTTTCACTCCTAAAACCAGCTAAGCATATTTTCCAGCACGAGGGAAAAACGAGTCTATGATACCCTGCCTTGACTAACTTTGATTCTAGCACAGAAAATACAAGAGACATCTATATCTGTCCCTCCTTGATAGACAAACTTAATTAACCTTTGCTATTCTGTTCCAACCTATTCTTTTAGACAAAGGCAGTGACCCATAAACAATATGTTACCATCAGAATCTCAACTGCGGTGACACCTAGAGATATAGCCCTATCAGCAGTATCGGAAAATAAACCGCTTAGATTAGCTCCTCCAAGAAATATGGATTGCATTCATGTCACACATGAGCTGTCAGAAACATTAGGATACTTTTAGCATAAATCTGTAGTGTGAAGGGTATGTTATGAATACAGTATATAATACACTGCTTACACATAAAATTGGGATTGTGTCGGGTGACTTGCACCATATTTACACACACGTTTTATACATTTTGCACCTATTTCTGGAGAGTTAGACTGCACATTTATGTAAGAAGACCAGGCTTACTGGAGGAAAAACTGTGCCAGAAACTAGAAACAGGTTGCAGAAGTTCAAAAGAGCAATCTTTTTTACTAGCAAGCAGCTATTCTTAAGAGATCAAACTGCTAGCTGCCCTGTCATGGCCACACTTTTCTGTATTTGGCAAAATACAGTTTAATATGTTTGCTACTTTTTAATAAATCCTTAAAAAGTATTTCCTACCTCAGCAATGCTACATATTTCACTTCCAAATGGTAAATGTAATTCCCATATTAGAAAATGAGCTAAAATTTCTTAGTCTGATTCTCACCCATATTTAATTTCAGGTTTTTTACTCTAAACTGATTTAAGAAAAGAACAAAAAAGTTGAGGTTTTGGAAGCGAGAATATTGTTTTGCAAAGCTGTATTAAAAACAAAGCAGACAAAAACCTCACAAACACACACAAAACCAAAACAAACAAACCTCAGAGCATGAAACAGAAATTACATAAAATTCTGAAATTTGTCCAATACCTCCTGGTCAGCCTTAACCTTTCTCCAAAGCCAGAGCCCTGGAGTTACCCAAGTAACAAAGAAAACGCAGCCACTAGTCCCCACACGTGGGGGCACATTCTACATCTTGCAGATTTCTTATAGTCTGTCTGTAGGAGCCAGAAGAGTTTTAACACTTTTTGGGGAGGATGTCGACCCACAAGGAGTCCCAATTATCCTTATGCTGCGGGTCAAGCACCAGCAGTTTTATTGCCAGCTTGCAGAATTAAACCTGATTAGATTTGGATGTGTCCATCCAGGTTTTACTTCTGTTGTGGCAGAAAATACTGCAGTCACCCCATCGTTTTCCAGTTGCTGTCCCTAAGTGGGTGGCAGCGAGATGGGTTTCAGAAGCACCAACTTCCACTGTACACCAGCGTGCTCTGACCTGTAGTACTAATGTTGGTGAACTCATTTAACTGTTAATTGGATTGAATGCACATAAATTCCTGTTGTAATGAAACAATTATGAAAGCTTCAAGGGAGGGTCCAGATGCTCACACAGAACTGGAGTGAAAGGAGATGCACAGTAACCACCACATCTGCTACATTTCCTCTCCGATCTAAGCTTGTCTTTCTTTCAGGTGCAACATCAGATATCTGATCAACTCATTATCTGCCTTAGAGCTGGCAAAAGCAGCAGAACATAAATGACTGAACGCATCTTGACCAAAACTATCATCTTCATTAAGCTTCTGGGAAAAGTATATACAAATGAACAAAACCTACACAGAAATATCTAAAAAATTTGCAACTCTATGAATCCACTCAAGTATGCGAGTCTCTGCAAAGAACAAAGACTAATGATAACTGACATTAATCTACATTAAAGATTCAGTGATTCATCTTATTTGCCAAGGCTCAATGATGCTTTAATCCTCATCCCATCCCACACACATGCACATGTTTCCTCCCTGGTTTTTCTCCCTTGCTCCCTAAATTCTGAAACAGCAGGCAGCTGGGCTGTTCAAGGCCTTGTCTGCATCCAGAAGTTATCTTACTTTAAGTATGTAATTCTCCTTGTGTGATTACAGTTATTCCAGGACAAGTGAGCCTCCACCCACAGAGCATGGAAAAGGCAAGTGTCTTGTCTACACGGCATAAACTAGGATACCTTCCAGTGAGCACATGGGTGGCTTACACCAACAAAGAAACCCTCCTGTGGGCTCACAGCTCAGCAAGCTGACCTGGTTTGCTTACAGCAGGCATTGCACAGCTATCATTTTGGTAAAGAAGAAAGAATAAAAAACCTTGATCAAAAGAGTTATAGCACTACCAGTCACATAAGCAGACTCATCCCTACCAGAAGACTGGTTAAGAAAGCCTACGCATGTAAAAAATAAACCCAGTCAGCAGAAGCAGGCCAGCAAAAATCCCTGTGTAGGTACAGCTCTGTGTTTCCTCTGGAGAGAAGCAGCCCCATACATTTGCCAGCAACGTGTAAGCAAGGTCTCATTCCTCTCTGTGGATCACGCTTTGAAACTCATTCTGTATCTCCTTAACATGCTTGACAGAGAAACTCATTCATGCTTCTCCATTTAAGACTACATTTCTGTGATCTTCCCTTGCTGGTAACCTCCATGTGCAGAATCAATGTTTAACCACGTGCAGCAGCTGGGAGGTCTTACAACAAACCACCCTCAGTGCCACACAGTGTATTACAACCTCAGCATCACTGCACCCACTGTCATCAAACGTTATCTAGTCCAGCTCTCACTAAAACATTTTATGATTATTTGTGCAATGTTATGCTGTCATACCAGTATGCAAACCCCATGATTAGCAACTCTTCCAGAAATAACAGTCCTTCTTGCAGACCAGCCTCTGAGAAGGTTTGTAAGTTACATGACACTGACAGTGAACTACACCTTGCCCTACTGAACAGGAGAGCAGGTCCAGGGCCATTAAGAAGCTCGGGAGATGTCACTTCTGCAGGTAAGAAACATTACTTCTAGTCTCTCTGCACAGACATCTTACCAGAACAGCACTGAAAGATCCCAAAAGTTTGGTCAGGAGAAATGAAAATCTTAGGTGAGCTAAATCACTAAATTCACATGGAGGTGAATGGAACCACGCAACACATCCTGCAGATGGGAATGAACACCCAGCACTTGAAGCCTGCTGCTGGAAGGAAAATGGTCCTTTTTGACAACAACCACCTCTTCTTGTCCTTAATCACCTCTTTGGTATTCCACTAATTTGAGTAGCACCTAAGCAAAAGTTAGTTACAGATTCTGCATAGCCCCAAGAGAAAACTGCATGGAAAACACATTCTTGCTTTTATTTAAGTGGTGTCAAAGCTCCCACAAGAAACAGGCAATCTCACAGTGAGACCATGGACCCTTTAGGCCAAGACTTCCTACACATACAGTCTAGTTTCAAATGGCAGTACATGACAATAGAACCAACAGGACACCATCTTCATTCGAAGGTTTAACATATCCTCATGTATCTCTTCCTCAAACACTATGTGCTGGGATAGTCAATACTTGTGACTTACTTTCCTGTTTCCCAAGCAAATAAAATCACAGAAGTCTCTAGTGGTTGGAGAAACGGTGAAGTGTGGGACTAGCAGCCTGCAGAAACGTTATTTTCACAAGATGCACATTGCTGTCCCTCATTTGTGTTGTGATGGTGTCTATAAGCATCAGCTCTGCAGTAGGTTCCTACAAGTTAGGTACTGAAAAAGCTTCAGAAGTAATTTTCTATCTGAAATATTCTATAACATTCCAGGTTAACCCAATCAACCAAAATGAAAAAGCTAAAAAAATGCCGGCACCTCACCTCATTACCACACACAAAATCTATGCCCAGCTTGCCTCAACTAATTCTTCCACTGATCTGGTGATTAAATTCAGCAAATAGAGAGGGTGCTATCAACTAACCTAACTGAAAAAGCGTACCTCCATGGATTTGAAGGTGACTGTGGTGAAGCCTATCAACAAACTGAGAGAAGAAAGCTCTCATGATGTGGGCTCACATCGCAAAAGGAAGGGAGACAGCTTTTTTCCCCCCATGCAGCTGTACTCATGGCGAAAAAGGGACATGGAATAGTACTAAATGCATACTGAATAGCACTAAATGCATACTGCTGTAAAGCCAAGATCTTAAAACTCATGGACCTGCCAGCTGTTGCACCAGGAGGCCTCTGCATTTTCAGAAGGACGTTTCCATGAAAAAAGTGTCTTATGATAGGAAAGCCTCACTGAAGGTGATGTGGACTGCTACAGTAATCACCCTGGTCTTAGCTTCATTTCCTTGGTATCAGAAGTTAAAATGCCCTTTCAGAGCTGGTCCCTGTGCCAGAACTGTGAGAGGAATTCCCTGTCAGCAAAGAGGACAAACCACCTGCTCCCTTCAGAAAGGAGGCTTTGGTGGACATTCAATCTTTTGTTGTTGAGTGGTTTCACAACAGAGCCTTTGCAGAAGCAGCCTGCCTTCTTTTGGTGCTCTACAAAAGAGCTCTGCCCTCTTCTGCCTTTGAACAAGGGACATGGCTGTATGCTGACTCAGAGGTTGTAGCCTCCCGAGTTCAATCTCAGACAGAAAGGCACCACTGCAGCCCAAGACCAAACAGTATCAGGGTCACTGAAATGGCTTCACTTATTTTGCCAAGAATCCCATGCCTGGGTAGATTTCCCCTTTTTCCAGTCTCCGATGGGTACTGAGTTGGAGGCTACAATTACCGAGTCCTGGAGTGAGAGGGCTCGATTTGCTTTGTACCCTAACTAATGACATACACAGAACTCTGGTGTGAACCTCTGCAGCGCAGCCTGTAACTTCAGCTACTCACGTTGAAATTGCAAGACTTGGAGCTGACACTGCCAAAACACACCATGAGCAACACACCATGTCACATTCAACCGACTGCCACCAACCCACTGCACAACAGCATGGTCTCCTGGGTCACTGCAGTGCCTTGGATGTGACGAATGGAAGAGAACAGGTTCCTGAGGAGCAAAGCCTTTCAGAAATGACATATGAAGCTCCCAGGATGCTACATTGGGTAATTCAGTTAGACTTCTCTGGAAAAGAGCCCATAATCTACTAGGACGTAACTCAAAACATAAAATCAAGTGGGTGCTCTTTATCTGTACTTGCAGCAACCCACCTACACCTGTATCATCGCTTTCATTGTGCCACCTGTTTTGGCTAATTTTCCTAACGTGGGTTCTAATCACACCCTGGAATCTGGTTCTATTTTTGCACTGCCATGAAACCAGCAAACAGGAGGTCAGAATCAGGCCCAAGAAACAGCTCAGCGTCCACTTCACTTGTCTGTGTAACACCTCTGTAACATCATACCTGCCACTGTTTTCCCGACTGGGTTTGCATGTATGTTGCTGGGAGGCTTCGAAGGCTGTTTTTCATGGCCGACCCTACAATCGTACCCCCCGTCTCGCTTGAGGAAGGCTCACTGGCCACTGCCATTTGGTACTGGGAGTAGTTGTACAGGTTGTTATAGTAAGGATACAGGGATGGCTGGTAAAAACTGCTGTAGTAGGTGGAGTCCACAACCAAATCAGACGTGCTCTCCAAGTGCCCTCTGCTGGGGATGGAAGGGATGTCCTGAATGAGCATCCGTCCCTCTGGAAAAGAAAAAAACAAACCATTATGAGACAGGAGGCTCCATGAAGACCATTACCTTTCACCTTCTAATGAGCTACTACTTGTCCTGAAGGCTGGACAGAAAGTAGTAAATAAGAAGAGGCAGGAGTTGAAAGGGAAACATGGCTGGATGTTTGGTGGAAACTCAAGTGGACTGATGCCTACTCAAAGGCCAAGACTACAACCTACACACACTGCAAAACAGGACAAAACCAACTGAAGGTTAAGACAATGCTCCGAGTCCTCAAGCAGCATCAATTGATTTGATGACGATTCACATCAGCCCTTTATTATTTTTAAATTTTAACAGTGTGCTAAGTCTCTTTTAACTCCCTCAAAGCAGAAAGGCTCTAGCTACAGGATGACCCCTCTTCAGTCAGTGTCCTGCACGTGAGAGGACACTTTCTATGCCTCTAAAAAGGACAAACAACCACAAGGCCAAGAGAAGCTACAGGAGAAAAAGCATCACACCATCAGCCAAGGTGTCTGAGAAACCCACATGCTACCTCTGAGCAATGAGGCCCTCAATCCTTGCCCAGCCTCCATAACCAAATTTAGCTGCCATTTACCTACAAAACCACAGAGCAGAACAAGCTTCCACACCACTGGCAAAAGAGGAGGCGGAGGGGATTGCTGGTGACTTGCCGCCTGCTCTCTGCAGTGCCTCCAGACCCAAGGCCAGGTGGCTGCTCTCCCTGCAGGCTGTACCCACAAAGGTCTGCCTCCCCATTGCTCCCTACAATGGGAGTATTTCTCAGGGGATGCTGTAAGTCCTGTTTTCCTCACTCTGGTGTCAGCCAGTGCCTTGCGATATTTGCAAGGCTGAAAAAGGCAGGCGCTTGTCAGTACTGTTTCACAGTCGAGCACTCTCTGACATGCTGCATCAGCTACCTGGCCAAGCCAGACAGAGCAAAAAACTGCCACAACCTTAGAAAGTCTAAGCACACAGTGGATATACATTTAGATCCCAACACAGGAGCAACTGTAAATCCCACCATCCCTGCAGCTCTGGTTCTAGCTCGCACCCTCGTAACCTGCTCTGTACCAACCTTTACGATGTTTGCAGCATAATGATCCCTTCTGCAAGGAGCTCGTGCTCGTCCCATGATGTTGTCTAACTACACTGTGGAGGAGAAAAGCATGTAGCTTAAAGAATACTGATGAGCTCTCGAGACTATCGGTATGGAGATGAAGCAGCATGGACAACAGGCACATGGGAAACAACAGCTCTAAGAGACGTGTTGCCTAGTTTGCTTTGTGTCTTTCTTTTGGTATATCTGTACCTTGGCTACCTTGCAAAATGAATATGGTGGCATTTAACAGCCTCTCAGAGTCACGGTAACAGCTTCCACTGTACTATGTATTAGCTGCGCACTAGATGCAATGACCTATTTTACCAATTATTGGCATTTACAATGCAATTCTGTTTCACTTCTTCAACTGTAATGAAAGCTCTCTGCAATCATGGATAGTCTCCTTCCAGGTCACTAAATTATATAGTGCCCTCATTCAGCGTTTGCTGGCATTTTGTTGACCTAAATGAACTATATTCATTTATTAGTAAACAGAGTATTTTATGCCTCCTGCATCTGATTTTTCTGTGCCTCACCCCTATGCAAATGAGAACCAAGCCAGCTGGCCTTTTTCATTTCATTACTGGGAGTACCTCTCAAATTTGCACACAGAATAGGGGAGTCTAAAATGCCACAAAAGACCCTTCACAGTTTTGGCACTTCGATATATTAATGAAATTTTATTATTGCTACTATTCTGCATCCAGGCAGGCCTATCTTCAGGTCCTTTTGTCAATTTCTTTGATACAATCAGAACTTAGACCAATCGCACTGAGAAGCCAACAATTCTGATAAATCACAGCATAAGCCTGACTTCCCTCCCGAAACTTAGCTCCCGAATAAAGCTGTGGTGCAATTGTTCTGTTTTTCATGCTGTAAAATAGAAGCCAAAAGTAGAATCCTCCAACATGTTCCCTGCCAGGATACAGATTTCACATGAGACAGAGCTACGTGGGGCAGCCAGGAGGCTGCAGGACTTCTGGCAGGGCTATGTTGCACAGATGTGCAATTTCTCTTGAAATCTTTGCAGTGTCTTTCCACTTGCAGTGCATTGTAAGAAGGGATAATACTTTCCACTAAGAATACTAGCACCAGCAAGATGGAGCCTCTTTACACCTACAAATCAAAGGTGAGCTACACTGAGGTATCCGCAGCTAAAAGGAAGAGGAGGGAGAAAGTAGGATGTTTTCCTGCAAATTTTGGAAAGGTCTCGTGCACTATACTTCCCAACATGGGACGAGATGGGCTAGACCAGAACAGAGACCTGCCCATAACTATCCACAAAAATCATACAAGCAACCTTGATGACTCCCTGATGTTGCAGTGGCTGGTAGCGCTACAGCTGCCTCCTGATGAAAGAGCAGTGGCTGCAGTCTTCCGCTATATTAAGTGGGAGAAAAAAATATGCTTTTCATCTCTTCTTTTCTCTCTCTACCTATCTGTGGTGGGGGCTACCAACATTTGCCACCAGAGGTGCAAAACAGTTGACTTGCTGCCATCCGTTGCGGTTCAGTGCTCACCAGAACAATCCTCTGCTTTACTTCAGCTGTCCCCCTGCTCTCCAGTAGCCTCTACAGAACTATCAGCTGCCCTCTCAAGACTCAGTGCTGCATCTGTATAGCCGGTCACCTGCTCATTCAGCCACGCATGTACCCATACACATAAATCCCCAGGTGTCAGCAGCCTGGGGCATTTTTCTGTTATGAATGCAGAATTATGGAATCCCTGGTCTTCGCATCATCCCTGGCACATAACCCTTCTGAGTTGCAGCCACACCACAGTGGTGTGCTCCAGCAGATCAGCAACAAAAACAGGAGCCATGAGAGAAGGCAAAAGTGCAGGTGAAGGGACAGACATACCCACCTCCATACAGAACCAGGACTCTGGCAATGGCATTGCAAAGACGGCCAGAAGAGTTAATTTTCTCTAAATCCCAAGCCACATCATGCTTCTGAAGATGGAAGGACTGGCAACACCTGACAAAGAGCAGGAGAAAGCTGCCACATGCTTCAACTCATACTATCCTCCAAATTTAGGACATGAGATTTTCTTTGATGCACGCTTTAGGACCTGTCCCTGCTTTTTTTCTGAAGCATCTGGAGGAGACTTGGTGCTTCACCTGGGAGAAGGGAGCCATCTCATACAAGACATAGCTTTGTGCCATCTGGACTATGGGCAGATGTCAGGTCAGACCAGGTCGAAGCACTCCACAGGTCACTCTAAGCTCCTCACAGTCCCGAAACTGCCAGCCTGAGGGAAGGATGCTTCTGGGGAACTGAGCTCTTGCAGGTCTTCAGCATGCAATGGGTCATGGGCAGGTCTGCAGTCCAGCTCTACTCTCTTACCCCATCCAGCCTGGCTGAATCACATCATCTCCTCCTACTAATGCATACGTCGTACATGTACAACACCTACAGAACATGCAGAACTGTAAATACCTTAAGGGGAAGGAGTTTTGCTATTAATGGAGGAAGCCCACAAAGTCTTGACTTTTCATCTGAGCAATGAAAGCTCAGGAAGAAAAGCAGTTCAGACCAGCCAGCACCTACATGGGGTACCTTCAAAGAAGTGCGAAGTGCCAAGGGGAGCAGAATTAAAGGCCAAAGAACCCTGCTAAACTGTCCTAGGGATACAAGGCATTTGGAGATCTGCACAGAGATTTCATGTTTATGGCATGCCCAGGGGAGTTTTTGCACTATCCATGCTGGTTCTCTCCACCTGAAGTCTGACAGCCAGCTGGCGGGCAACCACACTGCTTCTGGGCTGCAGCACCCTCAGGCATGGCCACCGTTTGCAGAATAGGGCAGATCTATTGGAAGCAATGGCTGCCATTAAACTTTAACTAACTGGGGTTCCTCTGCTTGGTCTTCGGCCTGTGTCCAGAATTCTTGACTTCTACCTCTGTCTGAACCTTCCTGCAGCCTCACCTCCAGATGCTCAATGAGCAAGGTGTCCTCCTCAAGGGAGGCTGTCAGCCCACGGCTGTTTTCCACCAGCAAGGAGAGAATACCAAGGTTAAGAAAGCAGCTTTCAGTTGTTTGTTTGTGGTTTGGGGTTTATTTTGTTTGGTTTTTTGGGGGGGGGTGGGAGGGAGGCGGTGGTTGTTGTTTGGTTTTTGGATTTTTTTTCCCCTAAATGTAATTCAGCACAGACGAATGGCTCTGCTGGCAAGGAGAGGGCCCTCCCATTCCCCAGAGCTCACCGCATTACTACACCTGCACGAGGGGCAGCCCTGGGGTTCATTGCTCTAAGGGGAGCAATTTTCCAGATAAATTAAGCTCTCAACCAGGCAACTGCTGCTGTGCTGTCAGACTCCCACTCTGCCCCTCCACCTGCCCTTCGAAACAAGAGGGCTGCTGCATCAACTGGGCTCAGTCCTTGGCTGTCTTCACCTTCCACAGGGAAACTGGGCTCCTCAGTCTTTCCCCTGCCACTAGCCACAAACTTTAACATTTTGCAAGTTGCAAACAGGACATGATTAAAAATATGTGAGTGAACCTGTGCAAGAAGGAAGAGAAACCAGAAAAGCAAACCAAAAAAAAGAGTGGTTAAAATTCTTGCTCAGTTTTTGGATCATCAAATCTCCAACGTAGGGCCATCAGAGGCTCTCCACATGTGAGCAACACTCTTGCAGTGAGACAGCAGCGTCCCTTCATGCAGCTGTGCCCTTGGATCTCTAAGCTCTTTTCTCTGTCTTTACTAATTCTTGTACAGAACTGATGCTACTTTTTTTGCACTATGTACACAGTGTGAAATATGGCCCACTCTTTCATAGAAGATCAATATGATGCACGATAAATACTGCTATTGATCTTGCAGTGTTGTAGAGGACTCTCTAGCTCTACGGCATATTAATAGTAGTTAACCAGTAATTCATTTCAGGACAGCTGGGATTTTCTTTTAAGGAAGGAGAGTTCCTGGGGTCAGTTACACATATGGGCCCTATACATTCAGTAACCTATGAGGGGCTCCTGTCTTCACTTAGCAGAGCATGGTGAAAAACAGTGGTCCAGTCCTCGGTTAATGTAAACCAGTCTCAGACCATTTACTTCAATAAAGCTATGGTGATTTACACGAATTGCGGATATGCATGGAAAAATCAACAAGAAGCCAGTATATAGATCATTCTTTCCCTTCTTACTTTTTAGGAGAAGAAAGGAGAAATGTCACGGAATTTACAAGAATTTCTGTCATCATCTCTATCCCACAGATCCAAACGTGTATTTAAGCCTACACACCGAGAAATGCAAACACTGAAGTTCTGCCTGTAACATCCACTCATTCTCTATATAAACATGGAGTATTTTCTACTCCTACTAGTACTATTAAGGGCCAGTTATACATCTTATTATACAATGATAACAGTAATTTAAACATGCCTGGGAAAGTCTCTGATGCTGAGGACAAATGACACCGAGTCCATACTGTTAGACTTTCTCAGCATCCACAACAGGCCAGAAGCACCAAATTGCCTACTGGGAATGGTTATTGGACCACACGTGGTAATGTGGGTAGAATATTAGTCAGCATGGGACAGACACACAGCAGGAACTGTTTTAAAAATCAGGATAGCACATATAGTCACGTTTCAAAGTCTTGGAGCATGCAGTGACATGGTTCAGTTTACTCACATGGCCATAACAGCTGATCAGTCTCCATATGATTGTACATTTCGGAAAAGGGATTCTGTATATGCAGTGTGGCAATTAAGATCATTTCATGGTCTGCATTTATTGACGTGAGTTCTTATGGTTAGCAGTTTTTACTTCTTCTGTGCCTAGAGACTACACATACACACACAAGAAAATTAAGAACTCTGTCTACTCAAGTAACCCATTTAGTAAAGGAGCAGGAAGGTATAGCCATTGCCCAGTGTGCAGAGTTCAGCTTCTGGCAGTTTATATTTCCTTCAGTTTTCAATTCAGAGTGACTGTTTTCATCACTGAAGTGTTAACAACTTCCTACAAGCCAGACTCTGCAGCAGGAGACAGCTATGCCATTAAGATGCCAGAAATTAATAATTCAGTCAGAAAACACTTGCCTTCAAGACCTCAAAAGAGTCTCGGATCCATACCTGACAGTTACCCCTTGCTCAGAATATAAAGCATGAGTACGGTCCTATTAATTGGTTTGGCAATATTAAGTCTTGCAATGCATTACTTCAATTCATAGCTAGCTTTGAGGTCAAACAGTAGCCTTGAATGAGGCCAGTGTGAAATCACTCCCTACCATCATAATCAGAAACGCTGGAACAATATGTTTCTCCCACCAGACAATCATGACAGAGGTATTTCAGATGTCAAAGAAAGCTGGCACCATTACTTACTTTCTGCTGAGACATGCCATCTCCCAAGGAACAAAACCCGCATGCTTGCTCTGCCTTTGGGAGGAGTATTTCTGTTCTCTTCCCATTAGAAGTTGCGGATTATCTTCAGTTCCAGCGCTGAACTTTCAGCTTGCTATAAAGTTAATGTGCTACACAATGTTCATTCCAGGCAAGGCTGTGGGGCTGTGTATTTTCTGCCACCCCTAAAAAAGGCTATTATCTGTAATTACCCATTACCATGCATAATTATTTCTTCTACTCCGGTCTATGGCCCCCAGGACTTTATGCTGTTACAGCTCACTGCATTATCTTATCAAATTTGTTAAGGAAGCTTTTTTGACCTTTTGAGCACTTGTGACAGCACATACAAAGCTGGCAGTAAATTGCCGAAGTATGCAGTGGGTCATTTATTATTTGTACCCTGCATGGCAACACCATACAAAATCCTACACACTAACGCCTTCCCTATTCCCACTTCCTGCTATAGCTAACGTGAAAAGAGCAGAGGAAACTACTTCAGTAAAAGAAGGAAGGGAATGGGAAGACGCTGGAGTCTCTCAAAAGTGAACATGAAGAACACGACAGCAACACAAGGCTGAGGCTGAACATCAGGCTCTGCAGAAGGTCCTAGGTGCTCTCGTCTCCAATGCTACCTTTTCTCTTCCTCCCCTCCCTCCCCAGAGTCTGATTTCACCATTTCAGGTTCTTTTCACACCTGTGTAACTCTTCTGAGCCCTGCTCTTTCACAAAGAAGCCCATTTATTACTCCTTCAGTAAGCAGAAAGAGGGCTTTAAACACCAGCACCACCAACAACCACTCCCATCCCCAATTTACGGCTTCTGTAAATGCACTACAGGTTCCTAAGAGACAAAGTTGGGCCAATACAAGATTCACAGTGATTGTCCTTTATGGATACTGATGCAAGTCTGCAAAGGACCGGGTTTTTGTCTCCATTGCTCTCAAAGCTCCCAGTGAAGGACCAGACACCGACCTGTATCCCAGCACCATTCGCTCTGGCTAACAGCTAATTACACTATGAGACCACACAATGTCCCTCTTCTTCATAAGGACACTGGAACTGGACCCTACAGAGAAGCAAGGCTCTCGAGCAAATATGACAGCTGACTTTCTGCATCCTGATTTTTGTTTTGCCCTTAGTCCTCTTTTTATCAATATACTCCAAAAGGTGCTTTATCTTAAAACCTCTCTTTTGGATGCTTATATGTACAAACTCAAGCCCATCTGAAAAGAGATATTTAAGAAACCATTGCTTAGCAAATTCTAGTAAAAAATAATTTTGATGCTTTTGAGCTGTGTGATTAAACAAACTTCCCCAATACAAGAAAATGTGAGATACTTTTCTGCCATCATGACAAATAAACATCAAGGATTTGGCCTAAAAGTGCACAGTATGAATTACTGTAGCCTTTCAGATCTGCCAGAGAAAGCCCTCTCCCTAAAAGCAGAGTGACTCCTGAAAGCATCCCTGAATTCAGGCCTTGCGAGATGACTACTCGAGCCACTGCTGGGAAGACAAGACCATTCTCTGTGCTCCTCACCAGTCTGCAGACCTCTGTCCCAGCACTCCGTGCTGGCTCTCAGGCAGCAGGGAGGGGGAGACCTCAGCAGCCGTACAGGGAAGGGAGAGTCACCCTGCATTCCAGATGAGCCAGCAAACACAGGCGAAGAGCAGGAGAGGAGCTTGTGCTTGTACCCTGTCCCGGAGCCCAGTTTCTGAGACATACAGGGCTGTCCTACTCTCATTCACCTAGGCAAAACCACCTCTGCAATCCTCCCAACTGTTTTGATCAGAAAGGTTTTCGAGAAAATCATGCTTTTTGTTCCCTCTCCCAATTGCCAACAATACTACAACCCCATTCCAACCTCAAATGCCAAATCCAATGGCTCTTTCTCCTCTTTGTTTGGGATCACCTGCCTAAATAGCCTTGGATGCCCAGCTGTGGGAGAGGTGGAGAAATCTCTTACCAGCGATATCAGACGCGTGGGCTAAAAGCAGCTGTGTCTCCAGGCTAAAGAGAATAAATCATACCAAAACAGCTTATTGCTACTGCACTCTACAGGTACCTCTCCGACTGTACCCAGGAAACACAGTTGCTCAGCAGATACATGCCTTTCTTCTCAGAGCAGAAATAAACATTTTTTAAAAAAGAAGGAAAAAAAAAAGAAAAAAATGTGTGGTCCAACAACTCTGAGCCTCTTGCAACTCCTGGCCTCTTTCCTGGAGCTGAAGTGCCCAGGGACTGATCCACCCTACCTCCTTTATCACAGCTACGCCTTGCCCGGGCATTTACCACCTGCCAACTCCTACCATGCTTTTCACCTCCTCCCACAACCCTAAGACAAAAGAACCAGTCGCTGCACCTTTCCTGCAGCAGCTCTGACAGCTAGGGCAGAGGCGGGGTGTCCCACAGCACCACTCGCTGGATGAAGCGACTGGACCACCAGTTCAGCCGGTGCTACCCATGAGGAGTGGGCATAAAGGCAGGAGCGTCTGCTGGAGCAGGCACGTGTCCTGGGGGCAGGATGTGGCTTTATTTGCCCAGACATTAACGGCTGCACTCTCCTGCTTCTGAGGATTCACTCGACTGCCAGAAAAATATTCATTTTCACCCTGAAGGAATGAGTATTACTTTTTTCTCTCCTCTAGGAACAACCCTTGAGCTTTTCCAGTTCCACCTATGAAGGGCTAAACCAGTCCTAAGCAGGACAGCACATCTTATCAAGAATAACATTTGCCAGAAAGAGGCACGCTAGGATAAAAGCTACACAGCAGGACAGCATATTTCAAGAATATCTGGGAAATCCCAGAATTAAGGTTGTTATTGCCTTGCTTGAGCCTCACGGTGGATGCACTCAAAACTTTTAATGGGATCCTGCATCTGCATGCTGCTTCTGTTCACAACATCAAAACCCATCCCATGAAATGAAACAGAAGATTTCAACTTGAGTTGGTCTAGTCTGGCAAAGGTATAAGCAATCCTGAGCAATCACACTGGGGATTAATTAAATCTTAGATAAGGGAGTCATTAAAGGGCAACACAAATTGCTGTCTCTCACTCCAGGACATGTTTTCTGGTCTTTTAATCATTTCTGTGTCTCCCACCTGAGTCCTACCAAGTTCAAGCCCAGATGTGAGGGTCCAGACCACAGCCACATCCTCTGCACTAGCTATAAAGAGAAACCTAGGGAACAGTACAAATGGGGCAAACAGATGTTGTACATCCCTCACCTGCTCTCCCAGCCTCCCATCGCTTCGGCCCAGTGATGCTGCTGAGCCTGGTGTGGGCTGCCTACTTAAAAACCACCAACCACCTCCCTTACAATATCCACTTGGAGCCCACTTTTCACTACGTTCAGAGTCCCCAGGGAAGGAGTCCTACTAGTTCCACAGGTACCTCACCAGACTCAGGCACAGAACACACCAAACCTCCCTCCCATCACCACAGGTCCGCCTGGAAGGGCTGTGCCCGTCCTTGGTCATCCTGTTCCACCGGGAACCACCAGCATTCAGCACAGTACCCTCTGGCCACCAGCTCATGTGCAGTGACAATGTTCTTTGGGGACTCCTCCGTTTTCCACTGCTGGTATGGGTTAAAGTGGCCATAGGTTGCATGTGACCCATCATCTAACCAAGCCTTCCCACAGTGCATGTATGTCTTCTGCACTGCTTGCCAGGCCCTTCTGTCACCTACCATGATGACCTGTGGTGATTCCAGGCTTGCTTCCAAGATACCAACAGAAGGCCACGCAGCTTACAGCCAAGAGATGCCTCCAGAAACACCATCCTGTCAGCTTTCCCGCTTAGGCCTATGTTGTCAGATGACCAGGATCATACTTCTTAAAACCATGTAACACATACAGCATGGATTTTCTGTCAATTCAGTTTACTAATCAAGGCATCAGCGGGTATAAAAATCAAATGCTTTGCAGAATTTGATGGCATCAATAGGTCACTTCGTCAAGCAATTTTGTAATGACAGAAGATTACTAACTTGACAGAATCTTTTACCCATAAACTTCTGTTAATTCACATTGTGTGAGCATCCTGTAACAGCTGCATTTCTCCCTCTCCTGCACATTTCAGTTTGCTGCAGACTGTTCCGCTGTTTTCACAAAAATGATGTCAGGCTGATGGATTTGTAGCCACTCATCCTACCACACTCACTTTTTTAAACACAGACATGACATCAGCTTTCTTCCAGGCCCTAGGAGTTTCCCCAGTGTTAAAAGACACACTGGAAATCATCATTAATGGACCAGAGAGATTCTCAGCCAAGTTTTCTGTTATGTTTGTTTGGTTGTTGTTTTATAAATGCTGTATGCAAGTCATTCAATCCTGCTGATTTCAGTGAAATGAAAGCAAAATGTCACCATCTCCATATACAGCAATATCACCTGCCTTTTTTCAAAGCAGAGGTCAGAAAAAATTATTGAGCATTTCTTCCTCTCTTCCAGATGCAGAATTATTATCTCATAAGGGGTCAAATTCTTGTTAATTCTCTGTGTGTGTGTGTGTTCTTAATACAATTCAAAACCCTCCCAATTTTAAGATTTTTAGTTAATTTTAAACTTCACACAAAACAGTATTTTTTTAAAGGAAAATATTATTTGGGAGAAAAAAAACCAAGGATGCAGAAATGCCAATCAGAAGATTGCTGCTTGGCATAGTAAGTTTTCCAGTCATACACACAGCCTCAATCCAGCTCCAGCTAAGAGGAGCTGAAATACCACCACTGATTTCAGTAAAACTGGAGAAGGTGCATTTGTTCACATTTAGTATACACTTAATAAAAATGATCTGCTGCAAACATTTCGCATGCAACTTAAAAATCCTCCTAATATGGCTGAAGAAATAAAACCTACAGAAAAATAATTTTTATTTCTACACTTAATGCAAGCTCCAGGCTCTCAATAACGTGTCTGCAGCAGCAAATTCCACTTTCAATGTCTTCTGCCACTGACTAGAGCAGAGTAGTTGATCTCTTTCTGTGAGCTGGGGGGCAATGCTTGCTCTTTCCTTACTTGCACTTTTGGTCTTTATAATACAGCTATAGTGATCATATTCAAAACTTGATTGGCAAAAAAAGAACAGCTTTAGTCAAGAAAAAGCATTCAAAAACGTTGAACACGGCTTTGAATCTGTGAGGATGCTATGCACTATTTTAATGCTCCAGGATATGTTTGTTCATGCTGAACTGAGACAGCAGGATTATTTACATATCTAAAATTATTAGCAAGCATGACAGTTAACAGGATCAGGACCAATAAAATTAGTGCTTCAGAAAACTAGGAGCATGAGTAACAAGTGCCATTTTCAATCTCCAGTAGAACAGCTGGGAGTATGACTACTATGTGTGCATATATATGTTTAAATGTTATTAATCATCTTGAGATACTTGAGAAAGAAATTTACAGCCATTTTAACTCCTTGCATTCAGACATCCAACAAGCTACTAAACGGTGCAACAGCAGCAAAACTTAAAATCAACATGACTTGAAAAAAAAAAGGAAGAAAAAAAAGAGGAAGAAATAAAAAGAGAGGGAAACTAGGAAAGAAAACCAGATTTCTAGACAGTGATGGAAAACAGCCCAGACACCTGCAGGCACAAAGAAGCAAATTGAGAGGAGGAGAAAGAACTCGGTGTGGATAAAATGTAAAGGGATTTAAGTCATTAACAAGAGATCAAAGAGAACATTAGAAGGGAGGGAAGGCTTTACAAGTGTTTGAGATAGGAGACCTTGGAGGAAATATGACTGGGATAAAATCATTATGGCTCACACTAAAAATAATAAAGGGAGTAGGGCAATGGTTGGAATTAGCTGGAGTTCATGCTTGGTTATAAGCTATATGATGACAGAAACCCAAAAGGTTTCTAAAAAAGACCAACTAGAAATAACAGGAGGGCTTTTTCACTCTCTCTGCCTAATAGATGATGGAAAAACTAATATCAGGAGTGGTAAAGAACCATTGTAGACACCCACTGGGCCTGGGCAAATAAGCAAAAATCACAAGCACGCGCATCACTTTTGTACAGGATTGCCAGTGTTGCACAGATGCAACAACATTTGCATTCACAAAATCTGCTTCCATGCAAATGCAAATGGATCACTAAGGAATTTTATTCATGCACAACTGATCGACAGAAATGCAGAGCAACTGGAACTACAATGGGTTACATCAGGTGAGCTTCTGTTGTGCACACGGCTGTAGGTCTCCAAGTCAGAAAATGGTGGGCTGTGCTGTAAGCAATAGAAATAATGTTAACAAAGAGTAAGAGACAGGAACTGCAAAAAAAAAAATCATAAAATAATTAGGCATCCAATCTCATTGCAAAGGAAGAGAAGGTCAGTGGTTAACTGACTATCCACAAGCTCTTCAAGAAAACATAAGACAGAAATTCACGAATTATGTTTGTACTTCAGTAACTGAGCTATTCACAACTCTGATTAAGACTAGCATGTAGTTAAACTCAGGAGAAAGTTTGGCAAAGTTCAGGAAAAAAAAAAAAACAAACAAAAAGAAGAATTAGAATAAACATGCAAAAGTGTTCCTACAAAAGATACCTTTGAAACGGCATTTTAGTCCCCATATAAGTGACAAATCTATTGAAAATGGGCCAACAGGCTGAATTAAGAAGTTAGTTGATAAATAAATTGAATGAAAGCAGTCTTCAAGGTATAAGAAAGCATGTGAAAAAAAGGCAAGAAATCACACCACTGCTCAGTTAAGGAAGCGTGCAGTACTCCTTTCACTCCCCACTTATATCTTTTCTAAAAACAAAAAGAAAGCCCCACACATTCAGATAAGTCATAATAACTGTTTCAAGGACGCAGAAAGGAACGAGGTTAGCTGCAGACAGAGTAATAATGTGCCCTCGGATAGAAAATTCTTAGTACATCTTCTGCTCCTGCTACATTCCTTATCTTGGTGTTCATGACAAATGGAAAGCACAAGCTGGCACAGATAACTCTCTAAATGTGAACGCACATATGCAAATGCCAGCGTGACAGAAGAAGAGCTTCCAAGGCACAAAGAACAACAGGGGCTGCCCACCAGCCCCAGTGGTCTTTGGTAGGAAGAGAAACCCTCAGCTCCAGGTACAAGGTCGGTGTACATGGCAAAGCCTGTTCAGAGCCGCTCGGCGGGGATCTTGCTCTAACTGGCAGCTCTACATCTGGAAACCTCACCTGGTGTGAGAAAAGTCAGAGAGAAAGATGTTGTAAACACAGACAGCATGAGGGTGAAAGATTTCTGGGGGAAAAAAAAAATCTACTCCAAATTCTTTAGGGGAAAAAAGCTCTTCTGAAACGTGAAAGAAGGATGGAAATACCTGCTGAGCTGCCTGTGGGTATTCACCTCCACCCCTCTGGCCAAAAGGTGGTCACAGAAGCAGGTCTGGGTAGGTCATGGCCAGCCCAGCGGCTCCCCTGATCCTGACACGCTGCAGAAGGCTTTCTCCAGCCCCAGCCCTGCACCACCCGCACAGAAAACCTTCTCCCAGGTTTTCCAAATCTTTTTATGCTACTATCTGTTTTTACACATCCACTGAAGCTCCAGATAGGATCAAAAGCCTGAAAGGAAAAGTAAAACTTCTTCATCTAGGGACTTAATTCTGAAAATTGCCACTAGTTCTACCTGGTTCACCAACACGACAGAAATACTGCAGTTTTGTCAGGGTCTGTGCATTACTGAATAAACATGTATGGCACTTCAGACATTAGCTCAGATAAAACGCAGGCACCTACACACACACACACACAAAGCTGCAAAGACGAAGAATGAATATTGCTTGAAAGGAGGCGCAGGGAAAGTGCAAGCTTTGCAAGCTGCAGGCTCCAGAACTGGAGAATTAACTGGAAACATCTAATCAGGGATGCAGAACCCTGTAACATTATGATTTATTTAACACAGTCAAACAATGGCCAGAGGCAATGAATCATACAGGAGATGAAAAAGCTGCAGGAGATTTCTGTCATCTAGTTTAACCTGCACATTGATCAGAGTTTACCCCCATATTAATCACTTGAGATCGTAATCTAACACACTCTTAAACACCACTCCTGATTATGCTTCACTTACCCCCTTGTCCTTATGCAGGTCACTCCACTGCTAATTGCACTTCTAGTTAGGAGAAAAAGTGTCTACTGTCTAATTTAATTTTGTCTTTTTTAGTTTCAAGCCGTTGCTCCTTGTTATGCTGTCTCAAGCACTGTAAATAATCCCTCGCCCTCCTCCATATTATTACCTCTCAAATATTTATAGACTGTTATATCCACCCTTAGTCTCCTTTTCTACAAGCCATACATCATTTTTGTCACCCTTCTCTCTATGCTTTCAGATTTATCTATGTCCTTTTATAATGAGATGCTTAAAACTCCTTTGCAGCATTCCCAAGTACAGGGAAACCAAAGCAGTGGAGAGATGCAGGAACGCCCCCCTGGCTTCACAAGCAATGCCTTTCTAAACAACTCTGAGCAAAAAAGCACGTGTTTTCTGCAGGAACATAAAATTACAAAGGCATAGCCACCACACCGTGAAGAGCTTTGCTCATTACAGAGTTGTATCGGTCAGAAATTTTGGAAGTCTATTAGGTGAAGCTTTATCCTAAACCAAGGAAAGTTTGTTCAAAGTGAAACACTCCCTGCATATTTACTTAGTCCAACTTGAAAGAGATTTAGCAACTGATGAAACCCCCATACGGGCAGAAGACCACCTCCAGCAACTGCTCCACAAAACAACAGCCTGTGTTGTGGAAATAATGCCAGTGCAAGAGAGGTTAATACAGTTCATAGAATCACAGAATATAATCATAGAATGTCCTGAGTTGGAAGGGACCCACAAGAATCATTGAGTCCAACTCCTGTCCCTGCATAGGACAGCCCCGAAGTTCACACCATGTGTTTGAGGGATTGTCCAGTCTCTTCTTGAACACTGTCAGGCCTGGGGCTGTGACACCTCCCTGGGGAGCCTGTTCCAGTGTCCAGCGCCCTCTGGGTGAAGAACCTTTTCCTAATGTCCAACCTAAGCTTCCCCTGGCACATCTTCCTTATGGATGGAAGGGTATCAGTTATTCACAGGTGAAGGATGCAAAACTTAGTTCTTTACCAGCTGTTACAATCCAGTAAAGACACATTATGTCCAACTATGGTCTTTTCTTTTGAACAGAGTTGTTGCCTATGGGAGAAGCTGGGGAAAAGCACCAAGAATCAATGGCTGGGGCTGCCTGGCTCTCAGTATTGAAGGAAAGCCAGCAGGACCAGGAGACAGTCAACAACCAAAACTGGGGCAGCAGCAGCAGAAAATAATCATTAGAAAGTAGCGAGGAGACAAAAACAAAAGGAAAGAGCAGGATGATGGGCCCGTAACCACTGCAGACCCACCAGGACCTCTGAGGACACACTGCCATCATGTTAGCCCTGGTACAAGCAGACAGAACACATAATGCCTCCTCCTTCTTCCTGCTCAGCCCTGCTGAGGCTGCTGCCACCTGAACTATTAACACTAGTCCTCTCCACCACTTGTCAAGCCCCACGATGCTGATTTTCTGTTGAAATCTACCATAGATTTAGTAATTAAGTGTTTTTAGGTCAAAAGAGTCAGCATTTCTTTCCCAGGATTGCAAATTCTGATCAGTACCTGAGGCTGGCTGAATTTCAAATTTCAACACGTTAACTTAATACAAAAAAGTGGGCATTTCATAGATTGAGAGAAAGTTTAGTTTGGAAAGGACCTCTGGAGGCCAGCTGGCCAAAACTCTGCTCAAAGCAGGGCCAGCTTCACAGCTGGATCATGCTGCTTGGGCACCATCCAGCAGAGTATTGAGTCTCCGAAAGGATGGAGGCTCCATAACCTCTCTAGGTAACCTGTTCAGAGAATCACGAAGAATCACAGAATGTCAGGGGTTGGAAGGGACCTTGAAAGCTCATCCAGTCCAATCCCCCCGCCGGAGCAGGAACACCCAAATGAGGTTACACAGGAAGGGGTCCAGGCGGGTTTGAATGTCTGCAGAGAAGGAGACTCCACAACCTCCCTGGGCAGCCTGTTCCAGTGTCTGTCACCCTCACTGAGAAGAAGCTTCTTCTCAAATTTAAATGAAACCTCCTGTGCTCCAGTGCTTAAGCACTCTCACGGTGAAATATCCATGGCAGCTTCCTCATGTTATCCATCAATTGACTATAATGAGACTTTTTAACAACACCGAAATTCAGACAGCATGTGATAGTATACTGTAAAGACTTAAAATGACTTCCTCTAAAAAAAAAGTCTCTTTTTTTTTTTTTTTAAACCAGGACATGATACCTTCCAATTATAACAACTTTTTTACCTCATTACCTGTGCAGCACAACATGTGCAAGGTCATGGCATCATTTTTTGAAATCACAATACAGTGCTGTGGAAAAGGTCAATGCAAAAGAAAACATCTAAAAAGCAAAGGAAGAGTAAAGAAGGCAAGGTACGGTTTTCAGAGGCATCGAGGGCACTGCAATTTCAAGGAGATCTCAGTACCACTATTCATTAGTCATAGTTATTACTGCAGACCCCACTACAGTCCGTATTTATGAGCAGATAAAAAAATATATATGTTCCTCAGTTTCAAAGAGAAGGCAGCACCTACTTAGTGAAATGTGAAAAGAACACTATTTCGCTTCTGTCACACATAATAAACGTAGCAAGGGGAAATAATAAGCGCAAGCTTATTCCTCCCAATTGCTGACAATGATATGTTTAACTTGCCAGTCAGCGATACTGTGAAGGCACCTGAACAATGCCAATATTAATGGTCATTGCAAAGCCAACGGGACACCAGCCACCGCGGAGCACAGGGGCAGGGGCTGGCACTCAGCACCATGCAGTAACCCCATCTAAACAGGGCCAACGCGAGCAGCAGAAAGCAGGGGTGCTTTCCAGCACCTCCCAGTCATCAGGCGGCGTGTGTTGCAGCCAACCCACCCACCAAACGTGACCCTTAGTCTGTGACAAGGACCAAACAAAATAGAGGGAAGGTGAAATGCACTGCCTCCTTCCTTTAGTGCGAGCAGCTCTCGCCTGAAGGTGTTTCAGGATCGCGCTTCCCCCGCCGCCACCATGGTGATTTCTAAATACTAAAATGGTACCAAACTGACATGCAACAGGGAAGAACTCGAGTTTTAAAAACTGAGTATGTCTGAAAGGCACATTTTAAAAGCCTCATCATAATATTTTCCTGAGTTTTCCACACTAGTTAACCTAACAAGACGTACTTACCCTATAGAAAGAAGGGCAATTACTTCAGATGCCCTGGGATCATGACTTCTTGCTACGCTGTACCATTAAACAGCCTTTGCTCTCAGCAATCCGCAACTTTTAAAGGGAAAATGCACAGAAACTACAAAATCTATTTGCAAAAGGTTCTGCTAATTTCCCACGACCATGGTCTGCTCCCTTCCAACTACCCTGCAAATTCCTAGTTTGCTTTTGAGTGGGGAAGATATGCTCCATCCAAAGTAAACACAGTTTCCAAGCTTGTGATGGTAAATGCACAAACCTCTACAGTATGACCATGATAACTCATTTTTCCCCTTTTCAAAAACAGCACGTCACAAAAGGATCTGAAAAATTGCCTTTGGTCTCTCCAGGTGTCACAATATTTCTGATCTGCCAATAAAACGGATACAGCAAGGAAAGACTCTGGCACTATGTCTGATTTGTGTGACTCCTTCATACATTACTCCCCCGCTGGCAAACAACACCCTGCGTGATGGAACTCCAGAAGAAAAACTGCGCTCGTGAAGCTCAAAACTTACAGGAGGAACAGAGTTACCACTGACACGACCATCTCTTGCCCAGTCTAGCGTGTGTTGTACAGGGCACGTTGCATTCCCAGCAGTGCCCGGTTCCTCCGGGGCTTGCAGGGAGCTGCTGACTTCCCCCGCCATGAAGGGTTTTGCTCTCTCTGCCTGCCTTAGTAATTATTGCAAAATCTTGCAAAATCAGCATCTCAGCCTACCAAACGCAGACACTGCGACTCTTGCTCTGACGGGCTCTCCCGTTTTGCTTGCAGTTGAGGGTACCAGTAAAATGATAAAACAGCAGCGCAAGAATCCTTCGAGTAACTGGTCCTAAAACAACCTGACACCTAAAACGAGAACTTCATACCACTTATTTAACAAAAGATCTTTGTGTGCTAAAAAAAAAAAAAAGCGAGCATCAGAATATTTAAGCAGTATTGCTCACTGAAAATAATCAGGCTTTCCAGGGTGAAGCCTTGTAGTCAAACGTCTGATGAAGCCACCCCACAGGTCCGGACAAACACAGAGCACCTGCTGCAGGTTCAGAGCCAGCGCACAGTCACCAGTGGCATTAAATCCACACCCAGGAGCACCTACACTGCTTTCAACAGAGTTATTTGGGACAAGACTTTATGCAGTGCAGTTGCCTTCGAGCTAAGCATGAATTTCTGTTGCTATTTAGGTGCCTAAAAACAAAATGATGAACCCAATTTCCTGTTCATCCCCAGATTCTTCCATTTCTGGTGAACAAAACTGACCCTGCCTTGATTCTTGGCTGTAATCACACCTTCTATCTCCATATGAAGCTGTGTATTTCAAATGTTGTCACCCACACACAGTTATTTAGTAAGATGCTTCAGAAACAATGTATTTGAATTGCTCACAAAGAGAAATCCACTCTAAGAAAGATGACTGCAAACCTTTTACAATTGCTTTGACCAAAAATTTTCAAACAATTCAAATTACTTTAAAATTACGCATTTTCACATTTTCAAGACTTTATTCAAGCATGCGAATTGCCTTAAGCTTGTTTAATTAATGTTTTTCACTAAAAGTCCATAATTTCATTCAATTAATAAGAAATTATTAAAGTGAGATTAATAAATTAAATACTTCCACTGACATTTTAAAAACATTACCAAAACTTATGCAAATTTTGCTGACAGTTCATTTTTTGGCCTTTCTGTATAAGCAAGGGTTTTCTTGTTCTCTTAAGTTACATGCAATCTCTATACATTAGTGAATATACTACTTTAATCTCCAGCCAGCTTTTTCCACATATATAGACAAAGCATGCAGTAATCAAAATATGAAAGGAGTAATTGCCTCGATTCAAATGTGGCACTAACATGACTGCAATAATGAAAACCAAAAAGCTAATAAAAAGCTATTTATTGTTTTATCAACCAGTTCTTCTACAAGCTTTCCAAAGAAATTCCTCCACATTGGTCTGAAACTGCCTGTCTGCAACAGATGCAACAAATCCACCTGATTTAAATGGCCTGCAAAACAGAGTGATGTTGTTTGACAGACTCACATATGTGCTGTCCTTTTATTAGTTGGTGCAAGGCACTGTCCACTTCAGAAGCATCTTTTTAACTAGGAACTATATTCACCTGTATTACTGACATCAGCACAGATTATTAAAAATGAATAAAGTTTCCTTTTCCTTTCCTCTGTTTGCTTTTTTTTCTGTCTAAACAGCAGAAGTCAATTACATCAGTTTCATTTTTATACATATTCAATTAATGTATCTGTCATGCATAACCTCTTCACTGGAAAAAGCATTTTGCCTAGAGTCTTCACTTCAGCTCTTCTAAGTCCTCATTGTGCTTAGCCATAGTTTTACTGAATCTGCAGACAAACGTTTTTTGGTTTGGGGTTTGTTTGTTTGACACGAATTACATGCAATACAGTAACATGCAGCAGAGTGGAAGGGCTGTGTCAGTCTTTTGTAGTTCATCACACCTGGCCACACAGAACAGATCAGGTCACATAAGGTGGCAGCTCTCTGCTGCTGGGGCCAATGACATTACCTACACACTTGGCTCCTATACAATGCTGAACACTCTCCAGCTCTGAAGAAGTTACACAGCCAGCCAACACGCGGTGGCCAGGACTGTTGCACGAGCACAAATTTTGGGAGAAAGGAAAAAAGCTCCTTATGCATCTCTACCTGCAGGTATACACCCTACCAAATTCAATTACAGCGCTAGTTTATACCAAACTGATTTTTATTTTCAAGTAAAAATAATCAATCAGAATATGAAAGACCCATCTCGGGTTCTTCCCTTCTGCTAACAGTGCCACGCCGTTCCTGGAGAGGGGGCTCTCCACCACCCCGCGGCTGCAGCGAACAGCAGGCAGGTGTAGGAACACCAGCCCCTGCCCGCAGCAGCTGCCATCCCAGCGCTTTACCTGACGCTGTGCTCGCTGCCGTCATGGCTGTGCTCGTCGAGTGGGTAGGGCTGCTGTTTTCCAACAAGAGACAAGAGCTGCCACCAGTGTTCTTCTTAACGAACGTCTCGGGGGCGCTGGGCAGGGGCACCGGGTGGCTGATTCCCAGCTCCTCTTCCTGAGCTTGCTGCCTTCTCAGAGCAACCTGGGAACAAGAAGACAGACGCAGGGCATGCTCTCTGGCTTCAGCACAAATTGTAGTGGCACCAGTGAAAGACTCAAACACAAGGCTGTTTTCCCCTCTTGGTACTCTCTATGGTGTTGATGTCACGACCCAGCCCGTGGATAGAGGAGGTTATACAGATATTTAGAGCCAGCCCCTTTTTCTGTCCAAACACATACAAACAAACCTACAAAATGCCAGTGCTATACACATTTCTCTCCAATAAAGCCAGATGAAGACATTAAAGCTGACTGTACCTACCCAACAGAGTTGCCCCTCAGCAAAGTACCCTGTAAAAAGCATAGAATCACTACCCTCCTCTCTGCTGATACACAGCGGCTGGAGATAAGAAATTTATCTGCTTGCAAGGCTCTGCTGTGTCTCTTCATCAATATAAAGCAGCTGTTTATGAGGGCTTGTACCTGCAATCTGCTGCTCTGTCCAAGCCTGCTGGGCTTCCTTGCTAGCTCTTTGCTGGCAATCTATCCCTTCAAGGCAACTTCAGTGCACAGAGAGCTATCATGGCAGAAGCACGGCAAACGTAGGGAATCATCCTGCAAGAATCTCAGCCAGTGTGACACACATAGCAGAAAGCTGGCCAGGCCTGGAGGAGCAGGAACTCCCTGTGTCTTTCCCAACACACATCAGTAGCTTACTCCATAGCCCATCTGGCAATGGCAAAGCCCACAGGTACCATGCAGTCTGGACATGGATGCAAACAAAACACATTGCCTGCTTACTGAAGATACAGAGGATCCCTTCTGCTTCCTCTGAACTGGCAGATCAGTTTTGCGCAGTGATCCTCCTGTGACAAGTATGGCATGTTGTCCAGGCAGTGAGCACAACGCTGGGGGCTTTACAGATACCTACCCTGCAACTTGCCAGGTGACTGATTTGCATCTGCATTTGAACCTCAGAAATCTGTCCCAGATTACAGACTGGGATCACAGGCTTTTCTTGCTGGATATTCTCCTGGGTAACTTGGACAGGATTTCCCTCTATTTCCACGTCCAACAGCAACATTTTTCTAATACGGACGCATAATACTGTTAAATACTAATAGCTCTTGCAATAGAGGCAGCCCAAATGGGGTGTTAACTTGCAAACACCATGGGTAACTTTGACTTCACAAGCCAATAACCTTGACCTGCAAAATTCCTCCAGTGCCAAGGGGCTTATTGCAGAAATATATCAAAAGGAGGAAAGACAGATTTTCAATGTGTAACTCCTACACAGATAAGGTTCAGTTAGGGAGGCTTTCAAAGCCACTTTCAAACACTAGTCAGGGAAGAGAAAACCCCCAGGAAGGCCACTGCCAGTACCTGCTAGCAGGAGGCATTCACCTCCTGACAGAAGCTGCCGGGTGGCAGGAGAACAGCCTGTGCAGAAGGGGACACTTGTCCAGGCAACACCCTGTTTCGTGCTCCCTCCCCCGAGGCAGGCAGCAAAGCGATCCATATTATTCAGTGATTCACATCATGCAGAGAAAGTGCATGTTACTTGGGCATAATACCAATTTCTGGAGTACCACACCACCGACAAGGAGAAATTATGTAAATGAACAAAAGCTCCCAGTAGGTTCAAAGGACGTTTAATATACCTGCACTGAATAATTAAATTTAAAAGTAGGGAAGGATTTAATCCAGGGCTGCTAAGGTTCTTAAAAATCTGTCAACTGGACATTCACTTCATGCACGATCACAAAGCTCTGAAAGCACTATAGTTGCAGACTGGGTCGGTGAGTCTGATACCCCCGCCTGCTCCTGCACCAGCAGCCCTAACGCCTTACAATTAATTTGCCCGCAATAGACTGTTTGCACGAACCAGAACGTGGAACTCGACTCATGGAGATCAATCACGCTTGTAGCCCTAACAGCCCCAGGACTCCTCTTAATGAAGTTTACAAGATAAGGATCAAAAGGACTAATACAGCTGCCATTTACATGCCAAAGACTTGTGACTTCAGCGGTACTACCTACGGAAAAAAAGTTACTCTAGCATAGAACTGGATGCAGTTCGGTTTCTTAGCGAATGCTATGGAATCTTCGTTTAGATTTACGATGACCCGACTACGGAGCTGTCTACAGAGCCGCTCTATGCAAAATCAGGCAGCACGCCGTTAGAAGTGTTTTTAGAAATGCGTTCAGCTAAAGCCGCCTAGCATCAGGAAAAGCAGGTAACACCGAATACGACACTGCCAGTGGGAAATACTCTCGCTAACCAATTAATTCCCTAAATTATTCATTATCTATTTAAAAACAAGCCGAAAAACGGCAATTCGACGTTAACTACAAGCCTTCCTCTCTGAAGGTGTTAAAACAGATCCGCGCCCTTGGGCTTTGTCCGTTGTCGGGCGGAGACGCGCGTTCGGACGGGAGCAGCCAAGCGCTCACGGCTGCCGCTCTGCCTCACCGGGACTTAAACCCTACACGCCTTCAGGGCATCTCCTGTTTTTTATGCAAAAAATAAATTAAAAAGTAATATTAACATACGGGAAAACTAGCGAAAAGCTCCGCCAACTCAGGCAGCCGGCGGCCTAAGCGCACCCCGGGGCGCGGCCACCGCGGCCGCGCTGTCTCAGCGCACCGCCCCGCCGCACCCCGCGGCGCCGGCCGCCTGGCTCCCGCGGGCACCGGACCCCTCCGGACGCGGAGGCACGACCCCGCCGCCGGCACAACGCCGGCACGACAGCCCACCCTCCCCGGGCAGAGCCCGCCGAGGCGGCCGCGGCCGCCCCGCGGGGCTCACCTGCGCTGCCATCACCCGCTGCCGCTCGGCGATCAGGCTGCACTTCTTGCACTGGCAGTCCCGCCACATGCAGAACCGCTTGTGCCCCTTCAGCGGCGAGGAGTAGCCGTGGTTGCGGCAGCGGGCACACTTGGGCAGGCGCGGCGGCTTCTTCCCCGCCGCGGCGGCGGCGACCCCGTCCGCCGGGGCGGCCGCCATGTGGGCCGCCGCCTTCCCGAAGCCTCCCGCCTTGTCCCCCGGCCCCGCGGCGTCCGAGGGCTTGCTGAAGGCCGGGGTGTCACTGGGCATCGCGGCGGGCTGGGGGCGGCCGGGCGAGGGGTCGGCGCGGCTCTGCCCTGCCCCGTCCCGCCACCCTGCGCGTTTTGGCGGGCGGTGGCACCCGGGCGTCGCCCCTCCCGCCGCGGCCCCCCCGGCCGGCCCGTGCGGCCATGAAGCCCTCTCTCCCCCGCGGGGCAGGCACCGGGGTGGGGAGCGGCCACCCCTCCCTCCCCGCCTCCTCCTTGCCGCCTAGCCCGGCCCGCGCCGGCCGCACGCTGGGGAGAGGCCGCTCCCGCCCCGGCCGGGCGGACGGCCGGCGGGTGGCCGGCGGGGCGGCGGGTGCTGGGCCGGGGCAGCGCCAAGCGCCGGCTTCGCGCTGGAGGTGGCGGCGGGGCTCGGCGCGGCGGCCGCCCCGCAGCCCTGCGGCTGCACTGCCCTTCCCGGCGGGGGCCCTGCGCGGGCCGCGGGCTGCGGGAGCAAGGCGGGAGGCGGACAGGCCGTCGTTAAGCCCTGTGTTCCTGTGGGCTGGGTAGGCCAGGTTTGGTTAGGCGACCGATGTGGCCTGGCCCGGGTGGAGGTGTGACCCCCAAATAAAACACTCGAGTTTGCAGCAGCTCAGGTGCTCTCCTTTGTGAGGCTTCTGGCTGCTTGCTGCATTATGTGCCCTTTTTGCAGGTTACCTTACACTCATAACCCTAAATGGGTATGGACACAGATCAATATCTGTGTGGGAAGCGATCCCAACACGCCCCGACAGTGCGGCTGCAGCGACAAGTCCGTAACCAGCACCTCTGGAGCGGGTGTGGGTGGCTGGAGCCGGCTTACTCTGGAGGTGATCACAGGAGAAGATGCTTTTGATTTTTACGTAGGCTCCCCTTCCAACTTGGCACTAGGTGATTTATAGACCCATGCAGCCCTACAGATATTATTTACAGTATTAATATTTCCTCTGTTACACCTTTAAATCTTTCCAGGCTCGACTTTAGATGACGCTATCTTCATGCTGAAATGAAACTATTAAATTACATCTCAATCTAAGATGAATGACAACTGTCAAATGAGTGACTCAACAGAGATGAAGCAGAAAGCACCTGAGATTATGTGAGGCTGATTTATAAAGATTGCATAAAGATTTCTATAACCCCAGCTTCATGACTCAGCATATCAGATGGTAATAAGTTACAGTGGGTAGAAATTTATTTCTGCTAGAAGTAGAAGAAGCCAAGGAAAGCTTCTCTCTCTTCAAGATCAGCTATCTCCCAGCTAATTCTGCTCAGACTGAGCCTCTCTGCTTGAAACAATCAGTGCCAATCCCAGCCTGAAGAAAGCTGCAGATCCTTGCTGCTTGATGCTTTCTATTAGCTTTCACTAAATTACATTTAACTAACATTTTTCTTCATGGTACAATGTAGGAGACATTTATGGCACATTCCATTCTCTGGAAAGACCACATTAAAACACTCCCATTAAGCCGCAGTCTGCTGCAGTCAGGTGGTCCTCAAGTGAGGCATCAGCAGAAGCTGGGTGGGCTTGGGGCGAGGGTGTGACAAGCATTCAACTCACGGAAACTTAAACTTTTTCCTTGCCTGGCTTTGCTGGGATTGACGTTTCTGATGTCGGTAGCTGCACCTTTTCCTGCAAAAGAGGAGAAGATTAATACAATGTTCAGTGGAACAAAAATATGATTGCCTATACACCTAATGGTGTATATCACTAATGTTTAAGGAGATGAACAACGCATACAGGCGTGCCTAGCCTCATATATTGAAATGTGAAATTCCACCCTGAACAAAATCAGTTGAGAAATTCTCAGCTCGTAGGGGCATTGATCAAGCTCCAAAGCTGGTGTCTAGACGTGATCTTGAAAGTGAAAATCCAGTTTGTGAAGTTCTGTGCATGGTTGAACACACTGCAGGTATGTTTTCAGGTGCTCAAATGCGAATTGTCTTGAAGTCAATTGAAAATGCAAATTAAAAAAGGAGATGAAAGGAGGCTAAATCAAAAGAGCAAGAAAGGCAAAATAAAACCCAACAAACTGAGGTATGAAAAGGTAGGAGAAGAAAAAGTACATCAAAAATGACAGAAGGAGGAAGAGAAAAACTGGAAGGAGTGAAAAAAGATAAGCACAATGCATAAAGCAGGAAAAGACAGACAAAGGAGAAATAATAGCAGTCACCAGCTGCTTATATATGACATTTCACTGGGAACTAAGTGGGACAGCCAAGCTCAGAGATTAATCACAAGATGCAGAAAATGCAACAGTTCCAAGAAGAACATTAATTCAACTGTCTTTCACATAACTAGTACCTTCTACTCGTGCTTTTCAGGCTAACTGCACAGGTCTGTGTTATCCATAATGTTACTGAACCTGTTTGTGAGGAGCAAAATATTAACGTTTTTAGTACCTGTCTAGTATTTTGTGTTCTGGATGAATACCACCAAAATACCTAGATGCCTGATGAATACAAGTACATGGTTGATCCTTTAATGATGAACTGCTTTGGTTTTGCTAGCTCAAGCCACACTTTGAGTACGGTTTCAGTGTGTAATGTTCGTCTCAAATTTTTTAACAGGTATTTGGTGAGAATGGCAACACAATACTGGATTTGACATCTATTGGAGTCGTGAAGGAACAGGAGATGGTTATAAACTGCCAGTGGTTCTAACAACAATCAGAGCAGTCTCACTGCAAGTCTTCTGGAAATCATGATCATTCATTTAATGTAAATCCGGGCATCTCTGATTTGAATCCAGTGATCATGTCAGTGACTAAACGTTACTGCAGTTTGCCAGCACCTTTGGAAATAATGGTAATTAATGTTTCTGGTCAAAAGGAAAAAAAAATAATAAAATTATATTTTGCCTTTTTTTTTCCTAAGTAGGTGATAGATATCCTTTCGTTTTAGCTTTTTTTTTGTATAAGTCTTTAAAGTACGAAATGTCATCTGTTAGTGACAATCTGCCAATGCATGCTTTTGGCTGATCCCTTGAACATTGCAAAAATGTTTTATTTGCTCATAAGATCATCATTATGAAGTAAAGATGTGAACAAGCCAGGTCCCCACCGCCACACTTGGCATGACTGAGCATCTCTATAGAGAGGTCACAGATTAAAAGAGGGCTTGATTCTGACACCATGGCCTAGAAAGTGAAGACCTTTAGTTTCACAGAGGTCAGCGGAGTTGAGAACATTTAGTAAGTCCATCTTAGAGATCTGCTAGATCTGATTCTGTTTAATATGGTGGGTTTCTTTTTGTTTGGTTCATTTGTTGGTTTTGTTTGTTTGTTTTTGGTTTGTGGGGGTTTTTTGTATTTTTCGTTTGTTTGGTTGGGTTTTTTTGGTGTGGTGTGGGTTTTTTTTGTTTGTTTGTTGTTTTTTTCTTCTGTCAGCGGGCAGGTCTGATTCTGTTTAATATGGGTCTTTTTGCTGTATGTGCATCCAGCCAGAAGGGTTTTTCCCCTGCCAGTTCTCATTGTTTGAAAGCATCATGTCCATAAACACTCTGGACATTTAGAACGAAATATCAAAGACAGCCAGAGGGAGTCAACCAAAGGAGAGAAACGGTGCCAGCACGTTCCCTTGAGGTACTGATGGGATCTGGGAAACTCCTCAGTGCTGGACTTGAGTGCTCGCCCGCAGCATTGAGCATCTTGGCTGCCCTACAGCTATCATGTTAGTAGAATGAACAGGTGTACATCTACCCCCATCTCCAGTCCTGGAGCTGTGTTAGTCCACACATGTCATTTCCTCATGAGTCATCGGCTTGATATCAGCTGGTCTACTTGTGTGAGTAGCCTCCCAATGCAAACTTCAGTATTTGCTGGAGTGACAGATGATCATGACAACTAAACCAATTGAAATGATATTTCGGGAAAAATCCAGTAGGTGGCATAAATAAGCCATGCATTTTTTTTTTTTCAGTTTCACTTGTGTACTTGTGCTGTTCTCTTTCTTTCATTCATTTCTTATTTTAAACCTCCTTTAACTTACAGGAAAGCTGAAGTTTTGTCCCTTGGCTCTTAAAATGCAACCCCATAGAAAGTTTTGTCTTCCAGGTGGATAATTTTATTGACACCTTCTGGCAGCATATAGGTTTTTTTTTTTTGGTCTTCCTCTGTATTTATGTTTTGACATTTTCTGTTTTCAGGTTATGCCTCTAAAACCACCTGCAACACAACAAAAGGTCAGAGTTTCTTCTTAAGACAGGCAGATCCAAACACAAACCTTCCCTTGAATTGCCCAATTTACAATAGTTTAAAACCATTCCTAGAGGTGCCTCTCAGATACTTCTCTGTGGTACTATAATAGTGTTGGCACCAGCAGCATCACTCAGGATAAATGAAATCGGATAAGCCACTGGTGACTTTTGCTAGAAGTCCAGTCAATCAAGCTGAATCTTTCAGTCATAAGACTTAAAGTATTTCATTCTTCCTTGCTCAAAAACATATTTCTAGGGCATGTGGCCTTTAGGTGTAGGGTGCTCCAATGTGGTACTCGGTCCTTTTCTCCTTAAACTCCTTTTTCGTTTGCTGTCTTGGTCTCAGGAGTTCATGTTCACTGAGTGAACAACTGAAGCAGTTTATAGCATGGCCACCACTTGGCTATTTGCTGCTTTTCCTCTTTGAGACTTAGGGGAGTCCCTGGGGAGGGGCTTCACCTTCTCTTCGTACAAATCCAGACCCACAGGGAAGATAAGGTGTGAAACCCATCCAGGAGACCCTTCTCCAAAGGGTGCAAGAAGGGGTGTTGGCAAGGGACAGGGAGCAGCATCAGCTGTATCCCAAATTAGACGACAGGCCTGCCACAGCAGGTAGCCTGCCTTAATGACTCTTGAAGTTTGAGTTTCATTCACACTCTGCTTGCTGGCGTTCTCCTGACATGTGGAAAGGGAGCCCCCACATCGGAAACTTCAGATGAGCTACAACTGAGAACTAAGTCAGCAGAGATTCTTGCCTGAGCAAACATGTTAGCAAGATACACACTACTCAGGATCTAGAGTTCAACGGTCCAAATGTCGGAGTTATGGTAAAAAAATATGTAAAAATCAAGAAAAACCTGTCTGTAGCAACGGATGGCTCTTCATAGTTGTGAGTCCAGTTGATGACATTGGCCCGCAGTGCTCAATGAAAATGTGAGTCACTGGAAATAAAATTCACTCCATTGTCCCAAGTACAGTACAAAGCTAAAGCAGTATTCAAGCACAATGAAGCAAATAGAATGAAGATATTTTAAAAATGCATATGTTTGTCTTGTCACTGATGTGACTAGTTTTACTAGTAACAGGTAAAGAAAAGAAAAATCAATCTTTTTTACAAACATCTACATTTTCCATTTCTTCATTTTTTTGTGCAAGTCAGAATCATTTCACTGCAGATTTAAAGGCTGAAGAGAACACGCTGTCAGCTCCTTGGAAATTTCAATCATTTTTAATAATTGACTTGGATAGCTATTTGGAAGCGTTACTAGGTCTGACTTACAGAAGTAAAAAAGTGAGTCTGGGGAAACCACTGGATTGCTTCTTCTCAGTCTTCATTGTTCATTTTAGGCACACTTAAAAATTAATTGGATCCAGTGACTTAGAACATTGAAGACTCCTGCATGACTCATTAAGCTGACATCTCGAACATTTGTAATTCACACTGTAAGAATGATAGAATCACATAAGCCATCTATACATTTGAGCTCTTTCATCAGGGTAGAACTACTGCAGAGAATGCCCTTAGTTTTGAATATCATCATCAATTCAGCTTAAGACGTCTGTAATGGAGCTGAGTTTGATAGACTGCCAGAGTGTGACAAACTAAGCTCCAACCTCTTAAAAATAGGCAATGCAATTAATTGCTACTTTTTTATTTATGATCTTTAATCTTTTAACGGATACAGTTAAATTCCCACTTCATTGAGCAAGCCCATTGGTATTTAAAGGAACAAATAGATCATTTCAAATTATAAAGCACTTGCTTTATTACCTACAATTTCTTTTGAATTGTGCAAGTGTTTATTATTTTACGTTCTTGATCTTCAGTAACCCAAAACTGCTAGAGTTCCATGATTGTGAGGGGCATTTTCAAATGAGGTATCTGAAGGGCCAGTTCTTGCTGTGTTGATTTGTTGTCTGGCCAATTTACTTAATTATTTGTGCATTATTATTTGTTGCTCCTAATTCCAGTGCTTGATAGAAGAAAAAATACTCTTACAACAGCTCCTTCTGAATTTATTGTCTTCTTTTTTCTTTAAGCCTAAATAAATACGAAGTATCTTTTTTCATATAATATTCTGCTCCCAGGGGAGCACATTTCCTTCTGTGGGACTTCCCATTACAATCAGTCAGTATAGCACATTTGTCTAAGAGCAAAGTTTCGTGCTGCTTTTCCCTCATTTCTTCCCCCCTTCGCACATGAAGTCTTTCAAACCCACTGAGGAGGTGCAGGGCAAGGGGGGCGAGGGAGTCAGAATTGTCTCCAGCCACAGCTGAGCTCTTCCAAGTGTTTTAATCAAAGTCAAATGACTGTTACTTAATCAGCCATGCTGTGAAATGACTTGATGTGTGCCGCTGACCTTTCACATCTCCTAGGCAGAGAGAGAGGGTTTCTTCTTCTTTGTCAGCCTGGATCTCTGTGCCCACAGCCTCCCCCATGTCCCCTCAGTGCCCCAGCGGCCCCAGAGCAATCAGGCAGTTCAGAGGTGGTCCCCAAATGCTGCAGACAGTGTGCTGGGCCTTCCAGTCTTCAAGGGCTCATGGGCTCATCCCTCGTCCATCCTGGGAATCCAGTTCAGAGGAACGACCTGGGAGCTCTGGGTCCCAGGAGACCTACAGCTCTCACGTTAGGCCTTGCTTAGCACCACAGAGATATTCAGAGCACTTAGCTGGCTTCCTTAGGTAACAGTTTCCTTCTTCACTTGCATGCCAGTCAGTTGTGTTGGGGTCAATGATATCTGTGCATCTTGGGAACACATTGGCTAATTACGAGTTAATTGAGTTTCTCCAAGTCTATTGGCTAGGAGGCGCTAAAGAAGATGACACATTGTTACAAATGAGTTCAGCTGTCAGGCTATTAATTGTAATTAGGCTGGCTTTGTCTAGACATGGAGATGCCTTGTCAGGTGGTGGGAACATTGTGTGGAAACTAATTAGTCAGATGTCTTAATTTTCTTTCATCTCTATGCAAACAGTATCTCTTGCAGATGCCAGAATAAAGCTGTTCTAAGCCCCGATCGGCCACCCCAGCTCAGTGCATGCAAATATTCACATTGCCTGAGTAAAACATGTATAAATACCCTCAGAGTTTGAAATGATAACAGATAACACACAGTGAGGTTGAGAACAAAGAGCAGCTTTGCTGCATGGTTGTTTAAGCTATTGTTTTCTCTTACCTGTTTTTAAGAAACTAAGGCATGGAGATTGCCTTTTCACTACTGGAAGGCAGCTTCTGTGAATTCACAACAATTATGTCTTAGAACACTGTTCATTAGGCACCTGAAGGTAAGCAGGGTACATCTCTAGACTTGCCGAAGGATCTATTAACACAATAGACCATAAGTCCTCTCTGCAGGATGCACTGTGTTCTACCAGCTGAATGATACCCACCTGGATGCTCACTTACCTGGTAGCCTATCAGCCTGGTGATGTTCTGGTCCACTGGGTGAAGAACACATGCCTTAAGCAACTTTCAGTAGCTGTTCATTCTTATGTGCTCCAGTGAGATCCCTCGTATCATTTTTTCAAAGCAAACTTTGGGAATGAAAATTACCCATACACCCCCTTAAAAGAAAATCTACTCACCTGGTCACATCATTACATCCCCTTTGTTAAAATAGGAGGTGTTACAGAGCTTGGCAATGTTGTTATTATACAAGGAATATCTTGTACTTGCCTTTTCTTCCTATTCAAAAAAGGTCTCTAAAATCATTGCTATCACCAGTATTAACTTCTTGATATTAACCATTTGACCACTCATGAAAGACAGTAAAAATAGCTGGTATCCCAGACCAAGTCATATGAGATTGCACTGTTAATTATAGTTTATAAGTGGACCAGTGAAGGTAAAGGTGGTAGAGCGAGACAGTGTTAGTTCCAGCACTGGAATTTAGGAGTGCTTTGGCCTCAAAATGCTGGATAATACAACCCTCCTTCTGTCAGGGAGATGGAGGACTGACTTTCACACTGTGTTGTGTTTTTTTATGTAATCAAAGCAGCAGGAAAGGCAACCTCATTATAATGGACTCAGGTTACTCACAATCAGGAATGCTGGGGAGAAGTATAGGAGGCAAGGACAGAAATGTTGTGCATTTCCTTGCAAATTGGGGCTCATGCTTTCCTCAAAGCTTCTTTTAAAGCCAAGGCTAACTTTCCACACGCAGCCTCCTCCTTTGCCACACAAGCACCTCAAAGAGATGACGAGGCAGTTCAGGATGGTAACGTAAGCATCATTGTGCTGTGCTTTTGTTTAATGTTGAGATTGACATATTCAGCTCTGCTCAGGCACAGAGAAGCATCAGGTTTGCTGCCTGCGGAAGGCAGTCAGCTATTTCAAGTACTTCCAGGCCATCTGTGTTACATTTCAGGTGAAAGTCTTTGGGATAGCTAGTTCCTCAGCTCAAGTATTTCTGTGTTGGAGCAGCATGTCCATCCCAAATGTTTTTCCTGCCCATTGGTAATAATGTGTTGCAGCAGCAGACCGTGGGTTCTGCTGGACAGACCCATGGTAGATGACAGCCCATTTTCCAGGTCTGTACCTGCATTTGAAGAACCTGTTTCTTTCAGGCTTGAAGAGAATAATACACAAACCTTTCTGCAGTTGGAAGAGAGTTCCAGCGTTGATCCTCAGCTGCTGTAACTTAGGGCAAGTGTCACTTTTGATCTGGCTGCTGGTCAGGAGCAGGAGGTGATGTGTTTGTGTGTTTATCACACTTTAGCTGGAAAAGGCACACCTGGACACCAGAAACATGGCTCCTGAACCAGGCTGCATGGCAGGTGGTTTTGTTAGCATCCTCAAGACAATCATCCTGTAATTTGAAGGAATCTTGAATTCCTGGAGGAGAGGTAGATCTCAGAACCTGGGTAGCCATCCTAATACCTCTTGCTCTTGGCTAGACGAGCTCCTTGCAAGCCATAAATACTACCTCCAGAGATTTCCTAGTAGGTAATGTCAGGCTCCTAAACTTCTTCCATGCTGACTTGGTAGAAGAGCTGTAGGGGTTTTGCAGTTCAGCACAGGGTTACATGGCAAGGCTCCTTTGTCTGTGGAGCTTACGTTTCTGTCAGCAGTTGTTTTGCAATGCTCGACACTTCTTCCAAAGGCAATCCTAGCGCACAGGACACAGCATTTTTCCATCTCCTGATCCCAGAGCTCAGGAAAATACTGTTGGGTCTCCATACAAGCACAAAACTTGGATAGAATACAGGCTACTAATTCAATGTTATTTTAGTTAGGGAACGTAATTCTCTAAGACCGAGACTTGCATATGTTTGGCTTGTACATGCCGGCCCTGAAATGTCAGCAGTTGAAAGGAGGTAATTAAAAGAATCACAGAATCACAGAATGTTAGGGATTGGAAGGGACCTCGAAAGATCATCTAGTCCAATCCTCCTGCCAGGGCAGGAACACCTAGGTGAGGTTACACAGAAGGCGTCCAGGCGGGTTTTGAATGTCTCCAGAGAAGGAGACTCCACAAGCTCCCTGGGCAGCCTGTTCCAGTGTTCCGTCACCCTCACTGAGAAGAAGTTTCTTCTCAAATTTAAGTGGAACCTCTTGTGTTCCAGCTTGAACCCATTACCCCTTGTCTTACTGTTGGTTGTCACCGAGAAGGAAATGACCGAAACAACACCAGAATACTGAAAAAACACCCAAAACCCCCAAAAAACCCTCAGAAAAACCCAAAACAAACCCCAACAAAACGCAGTGACTAACTGCTCTGTCAGAGTCCGGTTATCTTCCCCTGCACGCTTGCGGTGTTGGGTTTATCCCGTCTGCAGAGGTCTCCCTGCTCCGCAGGGAAGTCCCCGCGGTGGTGGGAGGACACCCGTGGCTGCTTGGGAGCCGCTGGGCTCTCCGGCGGGTCGGTGCAGCAGAACAGAAAGGCGCTGGATGATTTTGTTCACACACCTTAAATGAAGGACTTACAGTCTATCTGTAGAAGTTTTCAGAAACTCACACGCATCCTTACCCATTCTCTTTTTTTTCCAATTGCTGATCCAATTCTCACCAAATATGAGCTGTTGTACAAAGGCAAGAATAGACAGTCATCTTGTGATACAAAGAGGTGGTGACAAGCTCATATTCATTTGAAAACTCACCCAGGCTTCCCAAGAACTAAACTCCATTTTTTGCAGAACTAACCCAAAGAACTTTCTCACCTTCAGCTGTATCTCTTTGCTTTACTGCCCATTTGCTAATCATCAGTGTGACTTACTACTTCAGCAGTCACATACTGTGGGATGTTTTAAATTCCCTATTTACAGGCTTTGTCTCTTAGCAAAACAAAAGTACTCCTTTTAAACTTCTTCCCTATTTTCAGCTTCCAACTTGTTAACAGCTGCAGTTTGTGGGGTTGATGGTGGCAGCCTTTGGAGCTGTTTCCCTGGGGACACAACGTGAATGGTGTCAAGTTGCATTCTGTCTTCCAGGGTCAGGTGCTTCCCTATTCGCCTGAAATGGACACAAAAAATGCACGGGCCATTTTTCTTCTCTCATCGTGCTGCCAGTTCTGGTCCATTTTTGCTCTTATTGCACTGCCAGCTCTTGTTTAATTCACTCTCTGGCAGGTTCTCTTTCAGCATTACAGATATTCAGCTTTTTCTCACTCCCACAAACTTACATTATTTTTCCTCAGTTGTTTCAGTCTGATTTTCCTAACCCAAATCTCATTTTATTATCATACTGTGTTTTTAATCTCTCTCGATCTCTTTGTGCAGCTGTTCTGCTCACACTCCTCCCAAATCAGCATCCGCTGCAGAAGCCATTAACTTGCTTCTTGCTCCTCCTGCTAGGCTAGTGGTGCAGATTAAACCACCACAATAAAGGGCCTCCAAGCAGATGTGTGTGGTTAGACTGGAAAATTCTCATGATAAATTTGCAAGACTGAGTACCTGGTGAGGGGGGAGCATTTCCTGGACCAGCCCCTGCCTGCTCACACCTCCCCAGTACCAAGGACTGGTAACTGGCTGGCTCCAAGTCTACTCACCCCTGGGCCTGCAGAAAAGTTGCTCTTCTGGCCCCAGAAAATGCCCGAGAGCAATGCAGGGGCACTGTGGGACAAGTGCCAGAGAGAGCAGGTGGCTTTTCATGTCTCAAAAGTGTGATACCATGGCCAGGAAGTGGAGAAGGATCTTTATTAATCTGCCTCTTTGCCATGGCATGCAAAAAAATGGTCTGTCTTCATCTCAGTGAAGTTAACGTGTCTGAGTGAGGCAGGACAGTGTTACTAGGGGAGCACGAGCTACTCTTTCAACCCTGCGGCTGGCCAAAGCTCTTAGGGAGAATGCAGCAAGGGCTATTCCTGCAACAGTGGCTAAAGCCAGCAAGTGAAAAGCTGAAGAAAAAAATTACCAGTGTTATCTCCTGGAACTATCTCTTTGCTACTTCCATTCAGATCAGCAATTAGAGATCATACAAAAAGCACATGCACTGCTTTCGAGAAAACATTAGCCCTTATGTTGTCTAAATAATATTCCTGCAAATGGCTGTAGTGGTGTTTAGACAACATGGAGACTGACTTCTGCTTTTCATGGCTGAATGTATTTAATGATACTGTGCTTAAGAGTATAGTGGTGCCCTTATTTATGGGCCTCTACTGTAGAGGTCTTTGGAGAGTGGTTTTGTATAGCAAGAATTATTTAAAAGGTAATTTGTCTTTTCCGCTGCTGACTGTTTTTCCTGATGATCTTCTCATTCCTGAGATCTCTTCAGGGATCACACGTGGGGTGGGTGCGTGTGTATGAGGAAACATACTTATCTTTTTATTTTAGCAGGAAAAGCTGAAAGTGCGTATCATTAAGGAAGCAGAACACTTACAGCAGAGGTTTTGAGGCACTGAATTATTTAATAACCTATAATAAAGAACTGTCTGATATATTGACCAATGTATGTATACAGCTGTAAGGCTGTACCACTTCCAGCAAGATTTACTCACCCATTTTGCTCCCATTGCCTAAAAACCTGGCAGGAAAACAGATGTGCTGTTTTACAAACAACTTTAAGAAGTGGTTAAAATCATCTTTGGGAAAAAAAAAAAAAAAAGTTATACTATTTCCTTCATAGTATCTTAGAGAGAGGTTCCCAAATATTCCTGCAGGTAGCGTGAAATTCTGGAGCTCCTTAACAGCACTTGGCTGTCCAGTGGTACTTGTTGAGAAGAGATGAGGTGCTGATAGGCTGGATGATGTCATACCAACCAAACAGAAAGTGGAGCAACCGATGGAAAAAGACAGCAACCAGGTAGCTCAGCTCTAGCCAGGCACTTCTGTTCAGCATATGCATGTGCAGAGACTCAACAGCCACAGTGAAGTAAAACAGGGAGGAATTTTTTAATTTACTTCCATAGGCATCACATTAGGCTGTGAGTAGTGAAGGCTAATACTTCCACAGTCCCAACTAAAATCTGAACCAAACCTGAATCTGGGTACCCATTTCCTCTCATCTCATTGTGGCCATTTTTAAGTGTGTTTAATGCAAAATCCTCCTTGTGTGTCTTCCAGTGTCACTCCCTGACCTCCTACCTCTGTCCCTTGTCCTCCATCAGGCTCTCAGAGGCAGGCCCAAGCATCCCCACATGAACTGATCATCTGAAAGCGTCTCTTTTTGATGAGGAAATGCTTGTAGTTAAGCTTTTGGTCGATGGACCTGGGCGCAGACACAAGAGAAGGAAGGGGTGAAGTTTCCAGACCCATGTGCAGACACAGAGCCCAATGCAGAGAGCTGCTCGCAGCTGCAGTAGGAGCCTGAGTGCTGTTTCAGCCAGCTCTGCTGCTGCCTTTCAAAGCCAGGAGGACCTCTGTAGCCTTTGGGCCGCTTCCATCCCAGCAAACAGAGCCAGTCCTGTGCATCAGGGATCAATGCCAACGCTTGCATTATTCACACCATGGCTGAACTGGACCCAGAGCAGCCAGACTTCTCAGCCAAAAGTATGAGACATGAGGAGAAACAGACATGAAAGCTATTTCTAGAATAACTTGAGTTCTTCCAGCTGCATCAAGAAGGTAAAACCTCTGAAAGTACATCTTCCAAAAATGTCTTCTTCAGTCATTGCATTTAGATCAATATTGTGTTGGCTAATTTCCATAATTTTAAGAGTCCGTACCAGTAACCATTGCTTTTTATCTCTTAGGGTGATTGTAAGTGGCGGCTTCACTTGATGTGTGACAGTATTACTGGAAAAAGACAGTGACGTATTTTACAATCTTGAAAAAGTGCCAGAGCTTTTATATGTTCACTGACAGTCAGAGTTCAAAGGTGGTGACAACATCATGCTTGAATATACTGAGTCAATCATCATCTGATCTGAACTGAAAAACAAATGCTGAGGAGAGTGTCGGTGGGAGCTCTGTTAAGAGCTGGTATGCACAGTAAACCCCTTAATCCCAGCACCTGTGATGAATTCTATCCAGCATTGGCAGGTAGAATTAAACTTGCTTGCAGAAGGCATTGGTGGATACAAACGCTTTTGGGAACCTCTGAACTATTTCCCAGGGAAGGGCCTGACTTCCACAGTGTGAACCGCTTCAGGTGTCAACCTCTTGGAGACAGGAGGGCCATCCATGGGAAACAAATGCTAAGGGAAGCTAAGAGAAGTTTTTGTTTGGTTTTTTTTTTTTTTTTACTGCTCAGTCCATGAAGTCTCCCCTAATAGGATTTTAGGCCAGAAATTATATTCAATGACTCAGTAAACCAATCCCTTTATTTGGTATTTTTCACCCGTTTCCACCAACACATCCAAAGTTTTGGTTGCTTTTGGCAATCTTCCTGACATGGCACACCACAATAGTCTGCTTCACCATGCAGCTAAAACTGGGGCACTTTGCTTTACAAGGCATTTTACACCAAGGCACAGAGCTTTTGGGAAGAAACTGAACATTGCACAGAAAAGCAGAGTACACAGCTTCATCTAACATTTTCTAGACCTCTAGGAGGCCAATTCTGGGTCAACCATTTCTCTTACCAGGAAAATGGCATCTAAATAAATCCAGGAACTCTGAGTTGCATAACCTGACTCTTGCATGCTGTTGGAAGGGTCATATTCCTCCCCAGACTTCTGGCAGTCAAGGCCATTAGAAAGCAATAGAATCACTAAAAAAAATTTAACCCCCAATATTTTGGTTTCTGATGTACTAATTCTCTACAGGGATAAAAAACAGAAAAAAAAAAGAAAAGAGAAAAAGAAAAAAAAGGAGCGTTTATTTCCACATTCCTCTTCCTATGCTTTTTTCCAGGTTAAAAAAAAAAATGTATTAAAGTACATTTGGCGACTCTCCCTGTGCCACTAGTCACTTAAACCACTGGACCAGGTTTTAAAAATTCTTCCACAATAGGCGTGCACCCAGGACTCCCATTGCACCCAGGACTCACACTGATTTCTGGAAGGAGAAACAGGGACCTGTGCCAACCCAGAAAATAACTGTCATGGCCCTCTGCTCTGAAAAGCTAAATTCACAGGCATTTCAAATTTTTTTTTAGCTTCAGGCTACAGTATGTACAAATGTACATGCCTGCAAATGCAGCACAGCAGCAAGGTAGTAATGCAGCAAGAGAGATCACTGTTTAAAAAAATATTTTTGGGCAAAGATCTATTTAACATGTTACTAATTAAAGTTATCTCCTACAGCAATACAGTGGCACTACTGAAGAAGACATTATTCAATGGTTCAGCATACTCTTTAACAGTGAGACTTTGGAGAATAAGCTGCAGGCTTTAAAACCGCTGTCATAGAATCACAGAATATCTCAACTTGGAAGGGACCCGTAAAGGTCATCAAGTCCAACTCCCAGAGTTAAAGGTATGATTACTAACTTCCTTAAGAAAGCAGAATTAGACTGTTTTGGGTCAAACCAGTGCTAAATAAAGATTATATTATTGGTAAAACCAAAAGTAGAAACCCGTCCCTCATCCAAATTCTGTACCGGCAATATAATGTCTCTCCAGTAGACAAGAGTTTAATCCATTAGATGCAGGCAAGTATGTACAAATAAGTGAACTGAATTTTCTGTAAAATTTGAACAAGTTCTGGAGAAAGATTAAAGCAGTTACCCTTTTTCTTCACTTCGTCAGCTTGATTTGTTTATCTCCAGCACCATGTGTGTTTTAAACTCATAAAGACAAGCGCAGATTATCTTGACTTTGCTTTCCAGACAGTTGTTGGAACTGTTGGAAGAGGTGGCAGATCAACAGATCTGAAAATTAAACAAAAGCCACTCTTGCCATGCCCAAGGCAGAGAGATCCAACGTGTACTAATTCTGCGGAATGAGAAACCCACCCAGCCCCTAAGTGAACGAGGGCTTTATTGGGAAGCCTGTGCTGGTGACCTGTACTGCGCGTGACCAGGTCTCAGGACATGGCGTGGAGGCAGGTGTGGGGCACAGCTCAGCTCCCTGCTGCACAGGACAGCCTGCACCCACCACCTCTGACCCAGCGCGGCCAGCAAAGCCAGCGGCATTTTCTTCTGTTTAATCTTTTACAGCTGCTGCTGCCACTTGCCACCAGTCTGGTGTCAGAGGGAAGACCTTATTTTCACAGTAATTTGGCAAACTGGTGACATACTTCTGTAACTGGCAGGTAGGACCCAGGTGAGACAGCATCCAGTGTTAGATGCTAATTGAAGAGTGGGAAGAAAGTTGGCCAGAGGGGGGCAGTAGCAAAAATGGACTGACCTCCAAGTGGAGGGGGCCTTTTTTGGGACAGCTATGTTAAGATATGTGCCCCTCAGCAGAAAGACTCTAGTATCTACAGAGATGGACCAAACCAGCTCTGAGGGAGCTCACAGAAACTTCATTCAGTCCAAGCCACCGAGCCCACATAGGCCAAGTGGAATAAAGATGGCTTCAGTGGGTCCCTATTCCAAAGGGACTATATAGGAAAAGCTGTTTGATAAGGACTTAAACAGTGAGGAGAGACACACAGGAACAGAAGTGTATAGGTCCCTTGAAGGAAAGCACTGAAGTGTGTTTCTCTGTCTCCTCAAGTAGGTCTGAACTGACAAGGATATGGAGGCCCTAGCTTAGGAACCGCTCTGGTGCCTTTTAAAAAGCATCCCCTTCACTAAGCTGCCAGGACTGCTTGGAAGATAAAGCTCAAAGACTTTCATTTCAGTTGGTAATTACTTGGCAGAGGGCTAGGTCAAACTGCTGGAACACCACCCTTTGATGCCTCCCCATGATGCTGCACATGGCCAAGAGAGAGGCCACTTCTCTCACAAACAGCCTTCGCAGCAAGTGCAAGACCAGTGAAGGCAGATCATCTCAGGCAAAGCTTTTTACTCTGCCAGTCAGCAGGAAAAATCTAGTTTGGGCACTGATGCTCTTTGCATCAGCAACCCCCAAGGGTTCAGCTATCCAGTCCTCCCTGCGTTGTCTTTCCAATCCATCCTGCTTTGCCTCTGCATATTTGGAAGATGACAAATCACACGTAAAACAGGAGAGAAGTAAAACAGCATAATGAAATTTTATTCTGAAAATATGGCAAGAGTCTAAGGCACTTCAAACATTTCAATACACATGACTAAAGTGAATGTGACAAGGTAATAGCATTCCATAAATATGCACCGAGAACTATGCTCGGTTCCACTCAAGGGGAATATACAGCTGGTACCTCTAATTTTACTCTCCAATAAACATGTATGGAGCTTATAGACTGATGCAGTTAATAAAAATATGGTAACAGGACATGTAATTCTTCATGTAGTTTTTATTTATTAAGGAATATAAAATGTTGAAAATACTGTGCGAGTTAATTTTATAGATACTAGTATCTTTCATATAAAAAGTTATACATTATCCCCAATTAGCAACAACTTATTTAGTGAACTTCAGACCTGACGAGAGGCTCTATCCCCAACATCTACCCACTCACCCACCAGCTCAAGATCCATGGAGCTGACTATATAAGCAACTGCAACTTCTGAATTTCAAAGTAATTAAAAACACCAAAATCACATTGGAATGAAATTTATTAAAACATTACTGTGATAAAGTCTAGGCACAGTAAATATAAATATGTTTTAGAATGATTAAAAACAAGTCACGGGGAGACCCCTGCATGGATAGCTTTAGAAGTCTTAGGCTGCATATAACATAGGAAAGGATAATCTAAAGCAAAGAAAAACAGGATATATGCCAGTGTACAGAAAGACAAGCAGGTGAGCAAAAGAACAGTTCTGGCTAAGGTTCTCAGCTGAGCACTACTTAACTATAGGCTTGCTTCAAGTTTACAGTTTTCTATCTTTAGCACTAGATCTCTGCTTTCACTTTGCTGGTGAGTTCAGGCACAAGACAATTACATTCAGTATCTGTCTCAGTAAAACAGTAACATTTAGCAGCTTAAAGATGGCATAGGGATTTTTACAGATATTCATGCACTACTACTCAAACGTGGCTCTGTGGGTGGGACCAGGAGATGTCTTTCTGCTAAGCCTGGGAGTGCCCTAGAAAAGAGGAAAGAACAATTAATCAAAGAGAAATTATTCCAGCCAGCCAAATGAGAACACAGCGCCCACAAGCACCCTGCTCAATTCCTTGCCTCTAATTGCACAGATTAATTTTTTTTTTTTCATTTGAGGAAGAACAGTGCCAGCTACCACACGACCTACTAACTGCACATGCGTGTTGTTTAGACAGCAAAATGTTTAGCAGCAGTTTATCAGGACAGTGAGTTGAGGCTCTGAAAGCAGGTAGATATTTGCCATAACACTTAGGACAGCTGTAGAAACAGCTGTGTTTTGGTGACCAGGTCAATAATTAGCATTACAGTAATGGAACAGTACCTCTGCACAATAGCCAGTCAGTGAACCTTGTTAGTGTGCTGTCTTCACCCCCAGATAAAAGGGAGGAGGTATCCACCAGCAAGGGTCCAGCCTTCTGCAGACAACCGGTATTTAAAAATGTACACTTCACTTACCAGCATAAAAATTACCCTGTGAATAAACCTGAAAATTGATATGCTGTATGGCTGTACAGCTGCTGAGTGTGGTTGTGTAATTTGTTTATGTTTTACTACTATGTTCAAGAGCAGCAAGTTAAAATGTAAACTGCAGGAGGTTGCGTACTAACCGGTGACTGGGTTTTGGAAAAGTTGACATGCGCATAAAGAAGAACTGCTATGTCCTTATGTCCAGCTTCCAGGGCTATTGAAAGTGCTGTGCTGCCATCCTGAGAGGAAAAAAGAAGAAATAACAGAATTAGTGCTTATGTGCATTAACGGACCTCTTAAAAGCCCCAACAGCCTACTGAGAAGGGAAGTTATGAAGTGGAGGCCCCACTGCTCAGACAGTTGGGTTAATTTAGAGTCTTGTTTAATTTCTTTTATTATAATTAAGTGACAATAGGCCTTGCACTGCTGTTTTATGAGGCAGTCCAATTGTCAGAGGCCTCATAATTTCGCTCAATGAGGAGTCTCGATTATTGCTGAGGAAGAATAAGCACGCCATTATCACTATAACGTTACATGTAGTGCTGTGTAAGACCAGTGATTTCAGAAGATTGGCCTGAGAGAAACGACAATGTCAGTGAGGAGTGGAAGAGAAGATAAGGGAGGGATAAATGCTAATCAAATATCATTATAATTGCTGTACTATCATGATAATTGTTGTGTTATGGCTCCCACTAAGAGCAGTTGCATTCATAATTCCAAATGCTCCTTGATGCAGGTCTTACTGCAAACAAATGGACTTTTCTGGTCAAATACTGTCTCCTCTGTTTTTCAGAAGATACTGCTTTCAGAAACCATAGCTGTTGAGGCTACTAGAAGCAAAGACTACTTTTGCCTAAAGGGTAATATATTGACCTGCTGGTTTCCCTATAGACTGTTTTTGGTCCAGGAAGAAGCAGACAACCTGCGATGTGAACCCCTGAGCTGTCAGAGGGTCACAGCTGTACAAAGCTGCCACATCCCCAACTGTGCCTTCCTTGCTTCCTTCCCCTCCTGAAATTGGTGCATCACGTGGCTACAACCCCCACCACCGGGCAGCTGAGCTGGGTTCTGCAGCAGGTGAAGTCAATGAACAGAAATCATGTCTCTGCCTCTCTGCAACAGCTTCAACAAATAACCACCCACCGGCCATCCAAATCCCAAACCTAGGCTCCATTTCAGTGCTCAGTGGGTGAAAGCAATAGGAAGAACGGAAACATAACCCAAGAACTGATGTTGTTAATGAGAACACAGTACTGGCAAGAAACCAGCTAAGTCAACATTTTCAAGCTTGAGCAGTCTGGAGATCCAATTGTCTGCTGACAGTGTAGGCTGCAATGATCTTTGCGAACAAGAAATATGCAAGTGTCCCATTTGGCACTGTCAAGCCTGTATTTGTTTATTGTTAGGACAACGTAGCTTCATGACCAAAGCCGAACCTGTAAGTCATGGTGTGGATACTGTGTGAACATTCTATGAAGAGAACTGTAGGGCTGGTGTTTGCCATGGACACAGAAATCAACACAGGAAGGTCATTAAATCACCAGATAAGGTCCTAACTGAAAACTGGAAGACTCCTGGGAAAGGGGGAAGGAATGTGAGAAAGGAAGATGTTTTACCATGACCTTGCAAATGGTTTATCTCTTCTGGTGAGACCGCATCTGGAATATTGTGTCCAGTTCTAGGCCCCTCAGTTCAGGAAGGACAGGGAACTGCTGGAGAGAGTCCAGCACAGGGCCATGAAGATGATTAAGGGAGTGAAGCATCTCCCTTATGAGGAAAGGCTGAGGTAGCTGGGGCTCTTTAGCTTGGAGGAGACTGAAGGGTGACCTCATTAATGTTTATAAATATATAAAGGGTGAGTGTCAGGAGGATGGAGCCAGGCTCTTCTCGGTGACAACCAATGATAGGACAAGGGGCAATGGGTGCAAACTGAAACATAGGAGGTTCCACTTAAATATGAGAAGAAACTTCACAGTGAGGGTAACAGAGCACTGGAACAGGCTGCCCAGGGGGGTTGTAGAGTCTCCTTCTCTGCAGACATTCAAAACCCGCCTGGACACCTTCCTGTGTAACCTCAACTGGGTGTTCCTGCTCCGGCAGGGGGATTGGACTGGATGATCTTTCGAGGTCCCTTCCAGTCCCTGACATTCTGTGATTCTGGCCACTGCCACTGGTTTCGACTGGGATAGAGTTAATTTTATTACTAGTAGCTGGTATAGTGATGTGTTTTGGGTTTAGTATTAGAAGAATGTTGATAATACACTAATGTTTTTGTTGTTGCTGAGCAATGTTTATACCAAGTCAGAGACTTTTCAGCCAGAAGGCTGCAGGTGCACAAGAAGCTGGGAGGGGGCACAGCCAGGGCAGCTGACCCAGACTGGCCAAAGGGTTATTCCATACCATGTAATGTCATGCTCAGTCAATAAACATGGGGAGCTGGCCGGGGAGCAGCGATCACTGCTCAGGCATTGGCTGGGTATCAGTCAATGGGTGGTGAGCAATTGCATTGTGTATCTTTTGGTTTTATTTATTTATTTATTAATTTATTATTATTATTATCATCATCATTATTATCATTATTATTCCCTTCCTGTCTTATTAAACTGTCTTTATCTTAACCCATGAGGTTTAACCTTTTCTTCTGATTCTCCCCCATTCTCCTGGGGTGGGGGGAGTAAGCAAATGGCCGTGTGTGTGGTTTTTAGCTGCCCACCGGGTTAAACCTACATCTACAGCTAACCACAAAAATAGTTACTGGGTAGGTCTGCTAGAAAAGCAGAGACACTAGCCAAATAATCACAGCACTTGCTACCATTACGCAGAGGATTCATGCATTTGGTTCTTTGGTGCTGTTAGTCAGAGATTCACGTAAGATTTCAGCAGCTCTCCTCTGCACCAAAAAAAAACTGAATTAGAAAAACATTCCAGAGTGGAGAAACTATCTGATGAAGCACTGTCAGGAAACGCAACTCACGTTGTCCTCAAGGGTGCCATTACACCCAGGCTGAGCCAGCAGAAGTTTGACAATCTCTACATGTCCGTGTTCACTAGCACACATCAGAGCTGTAGAGCCTTCGTCATCCTGGATATTGACGTCTGCACCACAGGCCAGTAAAGCTTTCACCATGTCTATCCGCCCATGACTCACAGCTAGCATCAGTGCGGTCTGACCAGCCTGCATGGAAAGAAGAGGAAAACCTAAATCACCACACAGACAATCAGCGACAAAGCATGCACACTGATTTTTTGGCACTGTGCTTCTTCTAGGGGGAAAAAAAAAAAGATAATAGTTATTTTATACAGCACTCAAGGCTCTGCTTACCATAATTTAAACACCTTTTATGTATAATATACCCTGCATTCACATAGCTATTTAGTAAATTGAAGTAAGATAGCAGATCTATCTCCAGACATCTGGAGTTCCTTGGAAGGAGCTAAACGTTGCAGAATTTGTAAATGACTCCTAAAATTCAGTAATGATTCTTTCATATAATATAAAATACTTATTTTTAGAAGAGATCTAGACCTGAGGCTCAACTGTTCTTACACAGCTGTTTTGTATACGGCAACCAAAAACATAAACACAAACATCACAGATCGCAGAAGGTGAGACTGAATAAGTGCAAAAGCCTGCAATGGAGCAGGGATGGCAGCGTGGAAGGAAAGATAAAAAGCCACAGGAGTAGGAATGGTGTCTCGTGAACCATGACTGACCTGGCTGGCTTTAGCGTTCACGTCCCCACAGCTGAACAGTTCCTCCACTATCCTCATGTCCTTTTCCGCTTCCACAGCTGCAAGCGCAGCAAGCATGATGGGGGTATAGCCGGCCTTGTTCTGATGATTTACGTTACAGACATCTGCAGAGGGATGAGATAATTTCTTTGGAAAGCAGGAACCCAAAAAGCAGCAATTGTGCTAACGAACTGAATAAACTGTTAGTAGAACAGCCTATAAAAAGAAAATGCAGCAATTGCTCTCATAATAGAAGCAATTCAAGGGAAAGTGGGGAAGAAAAACATAAACAGGGGTGCTCTTGAGTCTGAGAAAGAAAAGGATTCTCTGCTACTATGTGTGCAACACAAAGGAGAGCACAAAGCCATTTTATATGCCATCATTCAGGGCCTTCTTTGTGCATTTTTTATCTTTTGTAAAAGCAAGTGGTCTGAAATCTGACATGACCACTGGAGTCATGGGTCTGAACCCCAGGAATACCATACGGAGAGTCTTTAAGCTCCTCTCCTGAGGGGATCCACATTGCAAACCAAAAAAGGCCCAGCAACATGGTCAGTGGAAAAGCTGTTTCTCTTCAGCACAAATATTTTCCTGTAACTGGTGTTATTTTAAAGATCTGCAAGTGTACTTTGACATGTTTTGGAGCTGCAGAAAAATCCTTTCAATTAAAGACTGTTTCCAGCTCTACAGAGGATTTGACTGGGAGCAAAAGTACTCTGGGAACAAATACAATCAAATCTTCTAACTAGTGCCAGCAGCTGACAAGAGTTCTCCTTTTCATTGAAGTCTAACCTCCAGTGTCTCTCTGTCCCTAAAATTCTGCAGAAATCCAGCAGGGTTATTAGTCTACCAGGCAGCAGGGCTTTCAGTGTGCTCATCGTATTGGAAAGCAAGGACTCATACTTACATAAACAGTATCTCTAGGCTTGGGTTTAACTTGCGCAACAGATACCTTAACAAGCAAAAATGCTTCAGGATATCCTTCAGATTTATTACCAAAGGCACTTTTTTTTCTTTAAGTGAAAAGAACATTGCAGAAGCAATACAAGTGCAGATGTAAGAAAATGTACATTTTTTCATGTTCCACAGACATCACCTGTGATACCTTATAACCAGTAGCCCAACCTTACTTCCAGAAGTCACTTCTGGGAAGACACTGAAGCCACAGAACATTACACTCTGCTACATGCATTACTTCATGAGTAGTGAATAATTATTGGAAGTAACGCTCTCCTACCCTGACTAGACTACTTAAGTAGAGGTGTTTTCCGAGATATTTCAGCTCCTTTTCTATAGGGCTAATGACCAGAACTGTTTTCCTGTTTGTCCTCTTGGTAACACTGCATGGTGATACGAAGAGTCTCTTGTCTCATCTGTTCTTCCCACCAAGCACACAGATGTGGAGTTCTTGGACAAAGAATCTGCCTGTGATATAACAATATTGCAAAGCGTACTGTAGTGACCATTTAAACATGATCCAGAGGGAGACAGTAGAAACCTGAAGGAATTTGCCTGTTTGCAAATACTTCCCAAGCACTGGCACGTGCAGCGTGTTCCTGCACACCTGGCACTAGTCCCGGTCGTTGGATTTTACAGCTAAAACCCGCTGTCTTCACAGAAATACACCAGCTGCTGTAAACTACAGCAGTCCAGCCTCCCAGCAGCAGATGAGGGTGCTCACGCTTCCCTGAGGTACCCAGGGCAGCGGAGGGGCAGGTTCCTCCCAGCGCTGCGCTGCAGAGCCAGTCTGCCCCGTTTCACTGTGCTCCTGACATTCCCTGCATTCCCCCGCCGTGACTCACTCTTCCCAACAGGCTGCCTTCAAATGGGACCACAGATTTCAAAGCACCCTCCTGCCCAGGAAGTCTTTGCAGCAGCAAATGCACTGGGTTATCAAAGTTGAGATTTGTACCATTAATATCCTTGTTTATCTGATGTCACCCTTCTGGATTTGTAAATATTGCCACTTGGCTTACACTCCAGCCATGTCATTGGTCTGGTTAAGCTTCACAACCGTGACAAGTTTTATAACCAGTTCAGGGAAACAAACTTCAGCCAGGGAACAAAACTAGCTTAAACAGATTGCATCCTGCTTAGGACCAGCTTCAACATGTGACACCTTCTGCTGACTGCCTTCTGGCTTAGCACGTGCAGGGAGCAGATGCTCTGGAGTCTCCCCTCTGCCATTACCCTCTTTGCATGTGTGTGGGAAGGGGGCTGAGAGAAGAAAGAAACAATAAAAGCAACTAAATGAAGCATCATCACATTGCTCATGGATCAGGGAAATGCTCCTGCATGGCAAAATGCCGTATTTCTCCAGTTTCTCAGGAGGGAAGTACAAAAGTGCCAAGGCAGTGGCCAGAAAAATCTTCTGCATTGCTCTAGTAAGACAAATCTAGACTACTTTGAATGTTTAACGTCAATGTTTATACCTGAATTCATCTTCCTCCACCAGCACCCTACCTTTGGCTGAGCAGCAGCTGTGCTGCCTCCAGAGAAAACTGCTGGGGGCTGGTGCTGCTGAACTCGGACCACAGTCCAACAGTCAGGGATCTACCCAAGTGTCACGAACACTGGTCAACTCTTACTTGAGTGTTTTTGTAACTAACTTCTTCAAGACCCCACACCGTTACCTCCAAAGTTAGCAGCAGAAACAAGGATTCTAGACTACCCAAGTGAGCCACCATGTAACTGCTAACAGTTAAAACAGCTGCTGGAGGAAGCACAGACGTGACCCCTTGCTCATCAAGAATTTGGCCTGTGAGGATTGCAAAAAATCAAAAATAATTTTAAAAAATATGGAAACAAGTCAACCTACTTGCATCCAGAAGCAGCTTTACAATTTCGAAGTTAGAATGTGAGACGCTGTAATGCAGAGCTGTGTTTCCATTTCCATCTGCCATATTGATGATATGTCTGAGGACAGCAGGAGAAATCTCTTCAAAAGCAGTTATGTAGTCTCCAACCATTTCAGGAACAGCTGACTTCTGACTTGAGACACGAAACCACTCGTGCTGGATGGTATTTAAACAAAACCTCTGCCAAAACCAAGACATAAAAATTGACATACGGGCAATCTATTTAAAGGATTTTCCATCCCACAAGTCAGTGATGTAGGAGGTCAAGTCTTTTTTAGTCAAATGTGGGAAGAAAGTATTCAGCTCACAAACAAGATGTACAGGCTGCAGCTTCCCCTCTGACTAAACCCTTCTTTAAAACACCAATTCTTTACCTCCTCTCATTTCACCTGATTTTCAGGAATGGTTCACCTCTGAGGGTGTGGAATTTTAAGACAAGTTACCCCCAGGATTAATGGGTATCAAATACTGCTGAACAGAAAAAAGACTTGAGGTAACTATTTCCATGAAATCCTTAACGAAGTTCATAAATCACTGATGAACCCAAGACTACATGCAGTGGAAATGCACATTTCTTGGGAACTTAACAGCATGCAAACTCAATTAGGCCCAGTCCCAAGGCATGAATTATCAAATGCACGAAGTATGGGAGAACTGGCTGGACAGCCGTTCTGCAGGAGAAGAGCTGGGCAGTACAGAGGATCACAAGCTGAACCTGAGCCAACAACATCACACTGTCATGAAAAAAGCAAATACTGTTTTGGGGTGAATAAACATATTTATAGCTTTCACGGCATGTGATGCAATTCCTTCAGCAACTACAAGATCTCAGTATGTTGGAAGAGGTTGGGACAATTTATACAGATTTCTAGCTGTACTGAAATTTACCCTTTTTGGACAAAACTTCTTTATCAGCAGAGAGAGAACAAGAGCTGATTAGTCTGCAGTTTTCAGATACAAAGCACCACTTATGCTTTGGCAAAGACTTGAAGCACAAGAAAGAAACATGTAAATTCAAATTACACTTCCAAGACAGAGATTATCACCTGGTTATGACATTTTTGACACTTTCAACTCTGACTTGCCCTGAAGCATTTGTTATTTGAATGCCTAAACTACTCCTGAAGGACTAACACGTGATTAAAAACTACTCATCACGACCTTATTATATTAAACCACCTTTCAAAACCCCCACCGGACCACAAATGTTGTAACTAGACACAGACGATATTTGTGTCTGTTATGTTATTAAAGACAATGTTATTGTCTTTAAGAAGCTGCAGATGCTTTGTAGTAGAGGAGGCTGGCACTGGATTGTTGCTTTTACATCACCACACAACTGTAACAAATGCAAAATTCAATTTCGTACCACTGCGCAGTGTTCCTTTGCTTTCAGATTGCCCTCACAAAGTAGCACAGACAATTCTTATATGAAGCATTTGGGCAATTGCAATTCGAAGCAAACACAACCTTATTTCTTGAGACTAAGCATTAACAATTAATCCTCCTTACTCTCTGCTGGTAACCGAGACAGAAACAGTGTCCCTGTGCTTAGGAGGCAAAGCACGTTCAGTTTCAGAACAGACTCCGAGCTTTTGTCATGGGAAGAAAACAGGCTCCTCACCCTGTGCAGTCTGTTAATGAGAGGCCTGAGAGCCAACCACAGCGGTGTAAAGCAACACTTACAAAAATAATATGTGAATGCACGGATGTGTTGAAGCTGCGCTTTCATGTTATTGTTTTTATGTGTGTGGCTCAGGATGACAACACCCCAGCACACAAAACACAAGTACATTCTCTGCACAAAAGTCTCCTGATAGAAGAAGCAGTTTGTGACTCTTCCAGGGAAGATGAAATCCTCTTCTGCCTAGCCACTGTGGTGCTGGTCCCGCAAAATGAGAAGTTATCCCTCCCTGAAGTTTTTCTGTTGCAGCTCAGAGAGAATTTTGCCCTGCATTGCTTACCACATCTTTGTTGGTCAATGCCTTGGGGTCATCAATGTTGTTTCTCAGCAGGTAACAAGCAGAAAGCATCTTTTCACTTAGTTCGTATCTGAGGGAGACAGCAGAATACATGGTGCATTTCAGTTTTTCTCTCGATGTTTCAGCACAGAAACATTTACCTTTCTGAAAGTCATGAGAGAGTGAACATTTTCAGGCAAGTGATGAGCTGCTGCAATGCGGAAGAGGCTCTGGCAGCTCTTTTCTGTGGGGACTCTCTCCCTCCGCGGCACACGGAGCCGCTGGCAGGGCCACGGGCCTCCGAAAGGAGGAAAAATGTGTTTCCCAGATGCAGGGGGGAGGAGCAGTGGGAATGGAGAGCAGGCGAGACCTCACTTCTGTGCTTTAGACTTGGCAACCTTCTAGTGGAAATTCTCACCTACTGCTCTACGACTGCAGAGCATGTATTACATACTTTGTGCTTTGATTACTTGATTAACAAGAGGAAATGCCGATAGTTGTGACGGAAATGGAATTAACCAGTGTGAAAGGGCACAGGCGTTGCCTCCCTGCCGGCTCCCGCTTTATCCTGTTCACCCAAACCAGACTTTCTCAGCCCATCCACTCTGGAAATTTAGTCTTTCTCTAGTTCCCCTTCATATTCTCACTTCTGCACCCTTTCCACCAAAAACTTCAAAGCTCAGGGAACAGCTGAAAAAAATAAGAAGGCCCATACACGTGCCACATGGCATGCCAGGCTGTAGCCAACCATCTCTGCCTGTAAACTGCCAAAGAGCACGCAGGTAATTTTCCAGGAAAATTCTCCTAACAAGTGGAAAAGCTAACACACTCGTGTGTAAGGCAGGCATTTTAGCCCTCCAGGGTTAGAAGCCAGCTGCTGGTGCTCCCAGAGCAATGAAATGCTCCAACATCATATGGACCACGCTTGGTCTCATGAGGCCATGCGCCCTGCCTTCTCCCTTCAAAGACCATTGCCAAGGCAGCCCCAAGTACATGTGGCCATCTAAGGCGTCCTGCTGCCCCTCTTCACCATCACCCCTTGCTAGGGTAAACAAATCAGAGAACCCCTTTGTGAAATTGCCCATCTACTTACGCCACCTGTGAAATAACAGGCTACCCTACAGTACTGTAAAAATAAAGCTCAGGGGACTTCAAAACTCACAGCTCCAAGGCGTACGAATAACTCATAATGATGAATTTCTGCACCTCTTTTATTCAGCAGTTGATAATTACAGCTAAGTTTGATGCTAAGCTAGAACTCCAGTGAAACGTAACGTATTAGTTTTGTCCTAGCTCTCTTACTGTTATTCTTCCACTTACATAATCTTCCAAGCTAGCATACTTGTAAACATCCAGCAAACTCAGTTTCTATAAAATATCCCTTTACTGTCTATGTTTATACTTTCTTTTGATAAAGAATCAGTAAAAACTCACCACACTACTGCTCTCCATGTGCCAAAACAAAATCATGCCTTGCTTGTCAAATGCTACCTTAAATAGCTCATTACCAGCTATTTCAAAAGTAACTTAGACATGAAATGCTGAACAAATGCATGACAGTGGCCTTAAAGCATACCACAGTACCTGCCTCATATGAAGTATGTGACCTCAGGGTTGGATGACCTCCTTGCTGCTGCACCCAACCGTCTTGCTGAGCAGTACCAGCCACGGCTGAGATGCTGTGGAAGGTGCAAATGCAAGATGCGCTCCCAGCAGGCTACTGACCTGGCATGCATGGTTCAAGACTCGCTTGCTCACTTACTGTTTTACAGGCCAAGCTGATAACAAGGCATTGCCTGCTCCCAAATGAAAGAGCCTCTGCCAGGGAGGAGCTGCCTGGGACTCAATATAAATGGACCATTTAAAGTTGCGGAGGTCAGCCGCTGGAAAGGACACTCTCTGACACCTCCTCCCCACTCACATAGGGTCATTTTGCCACGGAACTCCCTCTGGTTACCCGCTGGAGGAAGAGGGATGTGGGCAGCAGTCGAGCAGTGATGCAGCTGGCGCTTTCTCCACCAGCTTGGGCACAGCCCACAGCTCACCCTGTGCAATGAGGCAGTGGTGACCCCCTCAGAGGTGGTGAGGAGAGGGTGAGCAGCTTACCTCTCTCTGATTTCCACCTCCTCGGCCTCACACTCTGGGGGGGGGCTGTCCTTCTCTGCCCCCACGGCGCAGACCTCCGGAGCGCAGGGCACGGGCTGCCCCTCTTCTGTGTGCTGTCCGCCGGCGTACTCGTGCTCCTCGCGCTCCTCTTCCGAATCTGATGAAGAGCTCTCCTCCGAGCTGGAGTCGTCACTGGACGTTGTCTCGTACCTGGGGGAAGAACGGGCAGGGGCGCTTGCTCAGCGCCATCCAGCAGTGGTTGGAACTCGCCTGCGCTGGGGCAAGTCGAAAAATGTCTTGCAAAGGCTTAGTGCTCCTGTCTTCTACTCACAGAACCTTTTCTACTCACTGAACGCAGAGTCACTACCAACCGGCACTGTGATTATTATGTGCACAGTGTGTAACGAAAGAAGAACAACCTTTTTTAAACAGAAGTCTTAACACTCTGTCAGACCTTGCCTTAGCCCCAAAATGAAACTCCTTTGTTCGGAGTGAATTGTGTTGTTGCCTTGCTAGGTAGATACAAGCATGTAAGCTAACAACTCTATCTAAAGCCAACAGCCACAATTTTAACATTTTTTCCTGTGATGATCCAAAACATTTTGGTATTCTATGTGACATATAAATGATCTGGACAATTATAATGCTGATTCTAATGAATTGTCTTAAGTCACCAACCTCAAAAGCTGATGAATTATGTACTAAGCCTATTCTTAAGAGGGATTTATGTGTGACAACATTCCCCCACTATAAGCAATAATACTTTTAGTCAGTATGTATGAAATTAATTAATTGCAATATTTAGGCTCTGTAGCGCACAAGGAATTTGTACTAAAGAAAATATGACCTGAGGAAAGGGCTAGAAAAGCTATACAAAACCACTTCGGTGAAACCATTTAAAAGTTCTTTACAACGTTCTGCAGGGGTAAATCATATTTTAAAAGAACATAGTTTTCTATACTGTTTTCTGTATTTGTCTAGTAAAGTTCCTGTATCTATCAAACATGAAGTCAGAAAATTTAATTCTTAGGCAATACCATCTCTTGCTGTATTGTTCCATAACACAATGCTGCACTTGCCAGCTGCCAAAGACATATTAAAGTTTGCCTTACTAAAATATTGCCTGACAAACATTCTGATGGCTGAGTTTGTTTCATTTTCCCGTGTTAAATTTGGCAGCAATGTAATCTACAGGTACTTGATACTGATGCCACGTATGATTTGAAAGCACAAAAGGGTCACAGGTGATTAAGATGAGTTCAGCTGTTATGTTCTTCCCTCTGACCCTTAAACTCAGCAGATGCACCTCAGCCTGTAGGACTAAAGCTCTGCACCAGCTCCTGGGCTCCTCCTTTCCTTCCCACTGTGAAAGTGCTACAATGACAGGTATTTTGGAGACAGGTCTCTTACCCGCCATTAATGCCGACAAACTGCAGGTTCTTCTTGGTGTTGCTCAAATCCTTTTTCCCGTCCCTTTTCTTCATGATGGATTTGAGTGTGTTTTCATTATTAGTACACACTGTTGACAATGGAGGCAAAGCACATGTATCAGTACAAATCTGCAGGCGGCTTTGACTGCAGCAGCTTTAGACAATTTTTTCAAAACAAACAGCTTTCTGTTTAATTTACCAATTGAAGCTGGGCTTTCTGATCTTTTTCTATTTACAGTCATGGTGTGAAACGCACACTGGAAATACAGAAGAACATTTCCAGAAACAACTTTGGAAATGGAAAACTAGTTTAGCCTAACTTTTCCATCCTCCAACATGCTGCTAATCTTTATGATGCTTTAGAAAACTTTAAGAAAAGACACTTCTTTTTTCTTTGCTATCTGTGAAAGACTCCTAATACTGATATGGGCTACTCTGCTCCATTAAAGAAATCTTAATTCTTCTTGTCAGATGACAGCAGCTAATTGCCAGAAACAGCACATTAGTACAGACAGCTCATTTAACAATAACCTATTCAACAGGGTGGGAAAGGTTCAGTCAAGGCTGGTCTTTCAGATTCTAGTATTCACTGAAAAAACTTTCAAACCCATCTCCAAGCATAAAACATGAAAAACATTCATACAAATGCAAGCCTTTTTAAAAAAAGTTATTTTATTAACCCTTTGTCCCTCAGTACATCATTCTTATGAAGACACTAAATGGCATTTCACTCATGCACTACAACTTGCCATTTAAAAACTAACCACTACCTGGAGACGGAGGGTCTCACACTGCAACTGCCCCCGTGGCTGCATCTTTCCCTGCTTTTGCAATTTTGAGAACCCTGAAAACCCCATTTAACTGTATTTCATATTCAAACTCCATCAGCATGATGAAAGATGAATGTGAGCCAGTTATTACCATAGAGGCCAGAGGCAAGCTGGTCATCTGTCAGGTTAATTGGAGAGAGAGTTTTGTCCTGAGAAGAAAAGGACTTCCTTCCCCGAACGGCGTCCACCAGGGGAGTCTTCCTCTCTTCCTGAGCAGGTACCATATCCTGCTCCAATTTCAGCGCTCGCAAATTTGAAGTTAAGTGGGTGTTTGCAAGCTGGCCGTGAGGAATGTACTCCAAAGTAGCACCTGCCAGAGAAGACAGTAGGCATCACAGAGGAGTCAGACTAAAACATTTCTGTCAACACTGTGATAAACAGAGGGGAAAAAAAAACCCAAAAAAACAACTGGAAAAAAACAAGGGCAACACGTGTTTTACAATACTCTTTTCTGAGGATCCAATAGGAAAAGGGTGTGATACTTTTCAGAAAACACACCAAAAAATAGCCGTGAGTTTTTCTTTCCATGAAAACATACAATACAATGAAAAACTATAAAGATATTTGCTTTAAAACGGATGAAAGGAATGGTCCTTCCTTTTCCTTCTCTTTTGGTAGGCGCAGTAATCCCAGCTCCCACCACCCTGGCTCAGGCGGACTCGCTGTGCTGCCCATCGCTGACATGCCTGGAGAGCGCGTTCGCGGGCTCTGCATGTTCCTTCTGCAAAAGCAGCGTCCTTTTTATCTTACTTTTTATTAAGAAATGTCATTTTCCATGAAAGCAGAAACTTTTCAGGAAACTTCCCTTTTTGCCAGCATTCCACTAATTCTGAAAGTTATATACTTTACCCAGTTACTGAGATAACTGCAACAAACTCCCACCCACTGCATTTCTTTCTTTTTTTTTTTCCTTTTTTTTTCTTTTGGACAGGATTGTATTGAGCTAGTAGTTGTATTTAAACCAAATTCCAAATGTTTGGGTTATACCTTTTTTTTTCTTTTTTCGGATTTGCTGGCATCGACTCATTTTTTCCCTTGTGTGTTTAAAAGGCAGCACTAATTACACACAGACTTTTACAGATTCTCCTGGAGTTCCTCCAGCTGTGCTATTACAACTGCTCTACAAAGCTGCACAAATGCTTTTGTTGGTGGAACACACTTTTTTTTTTTTTACACACACATTCTTAAGTAATCTTGCTAGCATTTCAAGGGGAAAAAAAAGAAGATAACATTTAACTTAAACCACCATCCCTTCCTTCTTTCAGCGCTTGCTTCAATCACTTCTGCCTCCACAGTTTTTTTTACCTTTTCAAGAATTAAGCCACAGCCTCCTCGTTCAAATAGATGAGCGGCACTGCACAGGATGCTAACAGATTGTAGTATGGTAAATTCAAAAAATTTACTTTTAGAAATACAGTTGACACCTCTACTGCTCTTGCTAGACTGCCTTTCCCACTTTTTGCTTCACCTCAGTATTTTTTTTTCCTATAACAAGACATAACGAAGCTGATTTTTCCAAACGTCGCCACTTCCCAGCAGCTTGCTCCTCTTTTCTCCTGTTCCCACCCAAGTCTCTGAGCTCCCAACCGAGTCTCGCCCCTTGTGCACTTCCAAGGCGCCTTCTCCAGCAACGAGACCTATTGCCCCCTTCCACCGCTGCCTGCGGCTTCTCCAGGCTCCGGAGGGAAGCCGCCTGCCCGGGAAGGAGAACGGCAGGGTACTGAGACACATGTCACTACAGCTGTAGACAAAAAGTTTCTGCTCTCTCGCAGAAGTGGGCGCTGAAGGCAGCAGCCGGTGCTTGCTGTGCAGGAGCGACCCCTCTAGAGATGTGCCCGTGCACTTGGGACGAAATGGGCTCCCACGGAGATCGAGAGGGAAGCCCTGGCCCTGCTCCCCTGCCCCTCCTCACTCTGCAGTGGTGACTGACTTGGTCGGGTCATCCCTCATCCACCAGCCAAGGAGAAGAGGGCTGCCAACGAGACGGAGCACCAGGCCAAAACCAATGATTTTTAAACTCCCTTAGCTGAAAAACAAGGGAATGGTCTCTCCCACCGCTTGCTTGGAGCAGTGACAGCTACAATGAAAGAGTACCAAATGGAGGAACTGCTTCCAGCTGCGGCTGGTGGCAGCTGCCTCGGCTGGTTTTACGAGGTTACCCCTTTCTGCTTCCGCCTCCCCACCGAGGACTTGGGAGGGAGCGGAGGAAAGCTGCCCTGATGCGGCAGCAAAGCCTCTGAAGCTGCATGGGTTTACTGTCAGATGAAGCCTCTCTGTCCTCTGCCAGGCGCCACAGTCCTCTGAGGGCGGCTGAGACACCCGCAGCATGTCCTGGGGACACGGGTGGGTTTATACGTGCCGGAGCTGAGGGTGCTGGCAGAGCTCTGGCAGAGGAGACGGGGGGCCCTGCCTGACGTGAGCTGATGGCACCTTGGTGCACCCTGTCGATCCCCTCAGCAACGCTCAGCTGCCCAAAGCCAGAGTCTGAACTTCCTCAGGTGTCTCCCTCCTGCCCTGGGACACAGCTGGGGAGGGAGCTGCAGGGTAGGACACAGAGAAAGGAGAAGGCCAGCAGCAGACTTGCCTCCCCCGCAGCACAGACTCTCTCCTAGCTAAAGCCACCACTGATGCAACAAGATCTAAGTAGGTTCCCTCTTCTGGTTCATCTCTCGGTGGCTGAAAAGCACCACACTGAGCTCAGGACCTGGGGCATGCTGTCCATGCCTTCAAACGAAGAAGGCAGCAGCTCTGAGGAGACCTTATAGCAGCCCTTCAGTCCTTAAAGGGGACCTACAAGAAAGCTGGAGGGAGACTTTTACACAGGCATGTACCTGACAAGGGGTAACGGCCTTAAACTGAGAGTACATTTACATTAGATTAGACATGAGGAAGAAATTCTTCCCCATGAGGGTGGTGAGGCCCTGGCACAGGCTGCCCAGAGAATTTGTGGATGCCCCATCCCTGGGAGCGTCCAAGGCCAGGCTGGATGGGGCTTTGAGCAACCTGGTCTACTGGAAGGTGTCCCTGCCCACGGAGGCCGTGTTGGAACTAGATGATCTTTAAGGTTCCTTCCAACTCAAACCATTCTATGATTCTATGAAGATGTGTCCTGCTCGGCCTCCAGCATAAGACAAAAGAGGATGACACCAAGGCTTGGGAACCAGTACAAAACAAATAAGTGTGCATTAGACAAACTGGCCAATACACTCAAGTCTCCCAAGACAGCTGTTAGATGTTCACACTTACCGCATTTACAGCACTTAAGGTTCAAGGAAAGACAGCTTTGAGCCCAACACAGCATTAATGCTGCAAGCCATTAATTAGCATTTAACATCAGCTCTCAGGCCTTCCCCTTTAGAAGACAGCCAATATCAAGATGTTGGAGAGCAAACCCAGTGAAATCGCTTGGAAAAATGGATGAAGGAAGCAGCTATGCTACCCAACACTATGGTTAATCATTTAACAGACCAATCAACTGCAGCCCAAACCAAAATGCCGAACGAGCCAAGTTCCCTCTTCCTCCAACAAGGCTGCAGGGTTGCTGTCGGGGCCGCAGGCACCACACGCTTCTCAAGTGTGGAAGCGAAAACCTGGCTGAAGATCACCAGCAGTCTACACAAAACTGAGAACAGACTCTTCGTCTCGCCCCACACAGATCTCAAGTATGCCCGCACAGAATCCTCCCCAGTGACACCGCGTCAGGGTGCGCAATGCTGACAGTGAGCCAGCTCATTTTTGTCAGTTAACTGCTGCAGGAGAATAACGCAAACTCGACATCGGTTTCTAGGTGTTGATATCGCGTCGCTAACGACAGCATGGAGCTTCCAGGAATTTCTGAATCTATTTTGCAATACAGTAGTGGATGCTGGAAAAGTTAACAAGTAATTTAAAAGCAGAAGTATGATAAGACAAAACTTAGAGACTTCAACTGTTCATAAGCCCTTATGCAGAAAGCTACTTCCATCAATTTCAGAAGGAAACCAGTGATTGAAGCATCTTCAGTGGTTTCGTTCCAGTGGTTTGAGGGAATGAGAGCACCTGGTTTTAATTTTTCAGAAGGAACGTTTTCTCCTAAATAAATGGTACTTCTTTTGAAAATCTCACCAATTTAAACCAGGGTGACAGCAAAACTACTATATGTCAGATTACCCATGCCATTTCTGGCACCTATAAAATCCATTTATTGTTACTAAAATACTGTTTCACTTCCTAACTGCAGACCTTCCTTCCCATTTATGAGAGCATGAGTGGTTATGTAGTAAGTTGGGTCAGGGAATCCACTGGGTGAGTTTTCAGCTGTATTTTTCCCCTGAATTTGTGCTGAGCTTGTGGTAACAGAGGTCTGGCCTGCACCTGCTATTGAAAAACTCCATTTAGTCTGATGGAATTAAACCTAAGTATTACTATAAAACCAGTTTAGCTTGACAATACTTTTATACAACTGGAAATCAAGAGCAGTGCATATGAGGCCAAGGGAATTAAATACCATCAGGATGAGAACTTAGCTCTCTGGCTGGAACATCACAGGCTTCTAGCTAAAAAAAGGACATGAGCTTGTTGCCTATGTGGTAACTGCAGAGAGATTTTATTTTTAACCTGTTGACCAGTACAAGCATTTATTTGCACAATATAACAGCCAATGATACAACTGACTCCCTGTTAAAAACATGGCATAAATTTTTGTCTGGAGTATACACAGCAAGGAAATACTTCTCTTTCACACTGTATGATTTCTTCATGGTAGCAATAAGCTCACCATGGAATTACTGTAACTGAAGAACACAGTCTTGTCCAGTGTCTTGAATCTTATAAAGTTGCTTTTTCTTTAAATAGTTATTTTTTCATAGAAATAATTTTTAATATACTGGTCTATGCATCAGAACTACTGAAGAAAAAAAAATGCTAAGGTAAATAAAAAGGCAATGATGAGCAAACATGTCACATTTAAACATTTACAATGATTGATATTAACCCATCCATCCGATTAATGTGTTACCTCCAGAAGACTAAGCATAGTTTAATTTTAAAAGGTACTTTTGAGCCTTTCCAGGTTAAGAATCAGTGAATTTAAAATTCCGGAAAAAAACCTGCCACACGTGAACTTTTTATATGATAAACCGACAGAAGCCAGATTCACTTGGGACCCAGGCACAGATCAGTGTTGCAACTACCATCTGGCTCCAGGGAAAATGCTGCTTCTAACAGGAGTGCTCTTTAAATTGGAGCGCAATAACAATCTCAGTTTCTTTTTGACTCTCAGTTCAACCATATTCTTTGTGTTGAGAAGCTATTCTCCATCCCAAACTAGCTTGTGAAGCCAGTTTGTTGAAACTAGAAGTGAAAACTGATTCCTTTAATTGAACAAGATTGAACACAAAAAATTACACGTCTGTGAAACAGCTAATCATCTTATTTATGAAATGCTCTCTTTTCCAAGACAACTGCGTGTGAACCTCAGTGGAAGCCATCCTTAATTTCTCTGATGAGTGGTGGATCAAAGCATCTCATGATGCTAGGCACAGCAGGAAAGTAATCTCAGAACTTTTAGTTCTTTCTCATTTATGAGGAGTTGATCTTCTCAGCTGATGCTTTGTTGTTCCTGAAATACGACAACACCACCTCCTTGGAAAAACGGGAATCTCCTGCCATTAAGTGTCCATAGATAAGCCTGTTACCATGGCAGCTGAGCTCTGAACAAAGCTCAGTGCCTGAACATCACATCCCTATGCCACAGCACAGGCCGGGAACTGGGGTTTTACCCAAGTCACTCTAAGGGACAAGCTAGCAGGCTGGAGCTTGCCACTCTCTAAGCAGCAACAGACTTGAAAGAAAAAAGTAATTATAGTGTGGCAAATTATACTTTTTATTAACTGAAGCAGAAATGAGGAGATAGAGCAGCTTTCAGATTCAAACGCACCATGTAGTGCTGCCGCAGAATGAAAACAGCAAATGTTCTAATGATAATAATGATAATAGTAATAAGCTTGTGTTAACACACGACCAGGGAAGGTACATCAAAACTCTTTAAAGAGGTCTATGGAGTTTCACTTGAATGACTACTTTATAATACAATTACTGACCAAGGCCCTGCTTCTCTTCTGAGAGAATGAGTATCTAAAACAGAAAAAACCCCACAGCTAAATGCTTCAGCTCCTAAAATAGAGGTTGCTGCCATTTTTGAACAAGAGAGGCATTTGAGCTTTATATGTTGTCACAACCAGCAGGTCAATAGCTAACACCTGTCACGTGAAAACCGCAAATGAGGCACTGTACTCTTTGAGACACACGTGAACAAATAGTACTCATCTGGCACACAGATGTGACCATCTGCATGGCTGTTTTGCACCATGCACTATCTTACAGGGAATATCAAAAATGCTTCACGTGCATCAGTCACTCTCTCCGCAGGGAGAGATGGATGGGTACTGTTTGTTACACAAACAAGCACGTCTGTACAGAAACTTAACCTGGTGATTAAGGCATGCATCTGTGGCAGAGTAGAAGCTGAGGGTTTCACTCCCTTGCCTAGACGCAGACGACCAGTGTGATCTGTAGCAGCCCACTGTTTTGGCAGGTCCACCGACATGCCTGCGCCTCAGACAGCACCAGCTCCTGAGCCTCAGGCAAACCTCAAGGCTCCAACTGCACTAGCATGGTCCATGCTGCCTGGAGAGGGGCTGCGAAGCCATTCAGCTACACAGTCTTTGAGAGAAAAGGCTACAAAACTTTGTCAAACAGAAGAGCTGTAAGAGAAAGCCGCTTTCTCCAGTTCCCTGCTGGTTTTGCATTATGAAAGGCAACGGACAGAGAGCCAACCATGGCCACACCATCAGTCCTACACACCAGCTTTGGACATCAGAGGTTTCTTGCACCACCACCACCACCACCATTCCTTCGGTCCTTCCATCGTCCCTTGGCCTGCCTCCCCACCTCTGGGTGAAAGTTAGAGCCGAAAAACCTTGAAAGATCTTCCCACCAGATGGCACATCACATTTTCCTAACACCTGAGACCTTCCACACCACTTGCTTCACACTTCTTTCGCTCTCTCAAAACTTAATTCAAGAAGTTGCTTCTTTCCTCACAACAATTAGTGTAATGCTTCCACTGGGGTGCTCAGTCAGGATTGCTCCAAAAAGTGACCATAAAGCTGATACTCCAAAGATCACTGAGGCAAAATAACCATGCATCTTCAGGTCAAATATGCTCAGGTAATTTTTCGGGGCATTGGTAGAGCAGTTGTTTTTAAATACCGTCCTTGCAAACTCCTTGCCTGTGAAAGACATCCATCTACAAGACTCATTAAAAGTCCATGTAATTAAAACCCTAACAAGTGACATTAGGCCTCTGGCTGATATTTTGCAAAACACATCACATTATTACTAAAACATAACTTTCTGAAACCTCTCAAAAATTCTGTGACAAAAGGTGGAGAACAAGAACCTGCTCGCATCTCTTAGTGATCCTGTATGCTACCTGGGCTAAGAGTAAGGATGCATTAGCATCTAGGTTTGTCATCCTCAGCCATTCGATCCAGCTGGGCACAGACAGGGTGCCAATGCTGGCTAAAATGACTTTGCAGTTTGGAAATCAGCTTGCCTGGCCAGCAGGTTTGACTTCCCTGACTCTGTTAGGGCTTCTGAAAGACAGTGCATATGTAAATAAGAGTTGCTTAGTTATGGAAGTGATGGTGCTTATTTTGCAACAAGCAATATACTAATTGCTAATAGGCCTGGTTCAGAGATCATCTCAGAGTTCTGCTTGGTGTGTGTCTAAAGATGCCAGCTGCAGAGCCAGCCCGTGTCCCACTCAGCAGGTTCCAGTTCTCATGCCTGCATCTCCATAACCTGCCACAAGCTGCTGTCATGGGCTGTCAGGTGGCAGACGCCCCTGCAGCACAGCCCCATCTCACCAGCACTAGCAGGGACAAAAATCTGTAAAGCTGAGAATTTGGCTGATGCGCCACCTCAGGTATCAGAAGCAGTATGGACCACTAACCCTTTAATATGGCAAACTGGTACCCCAATGACCTGCCTGAAAGCCAGCTCAGGTGTTTCTGCCCTAAAAGGACCTGGCCTGTAAGAAGCACTTCCTAAGGATGCTCTTTGAATATTAAAGACAACACTACTGTTGCTAATCTGAAACCAGATGCTTCTGCCTCTATTTTCGGGCTGTTTTTCTAAGAAACAGAGGCTTGTGAGGTCATGCTTCTTTCAATAACCTAAACCTGACTGCTCATTTTAACCAAACCAGATGGAGAGACTCAGTGCTCTCAAAGATTTTCATATTTTATACAAGCTTTAGAGAAACCAGGCTGAGATGACAGGCCTGGAGAAATGGGTGCTAGTGAGTTCACGCATGAGACTCTTGAAAAGCTAGATCCAGGAGAGCTAAACATGAGGAAAGACTTACTAAGGGCTCACAAGCTATCAGGAGATACTGATGCATGGGGGAAAAAAAAAAAAAAAGACAATTTTATTAGTTCCAATGCTTACAGAATTATTTAAGTCAGTGCTTCATTCAGCAAAAGGCCTTTTGCAGGAAAAAGTAACATGTGACTTGTAAAACCACAGAAACAGGCAGCAGGACCAGCAGATAAATGTAGTAAAGGCAGTATTTTCAAAATTTATAGAAAAAAGAAGGGGAAACATTTCAGGCTCATGACCTCCTTCCCACCCCCATTCTCCATGGGTCTAAACTGCTATAGCCTAGAGCTTGATTTATGCATACAGTCCTGGCATGCAGTTCTCACCAGGGACTAAAAATAAAGAGATTTCACACTCAGCATCCACAGCTAAAGATAATGGCATTACAAGTTAAAATAAGATTATTCCAAAATAATTTTATGAAGAATGTGAAATCTGAATCTGAGTAAGAACATCTTTAGTAAAATATGATCCATCACTCCACCTGTGTCTAAATATTTTTAAGTCTCTAGACTACACATCTGATACTTTGCAGTAAAAGCAGAGAAGGGAACTGAGGATTTACAGCTAGTAAAAATTGTCGTTCACTGCTTTTAAAGACACTTCTGGTGTCTGATAGATACTCTTATTATTATAGTATCGTTAGTTGTAAGAAACTCAAAATATAAAATGCATGCCAGAAAGGTAATAATATTGCACATACAGTATCATATTACATATATGCAGACAGGGTATCATGCATTTTCTTTACCGCTATGTAAATGTTGCCTATAGCTTTATATGGGAAGTTAAAATATTTATTTCAGCTCATTTAATGGATGGTTCAGTTTAGTGCATGAACACTGAAAAGAATCAGATTTACCAAGCTGCCTTTTAACAAAAATAGGTAACTTTTAAGACAGTAAATAAGCTTCAGGTTCTTTATATAGCAGTCCATTATCCAATATTATTATGCCGACATTACATGCTATTTACTTGAGATTTTTTCTTCTATTTCAGCACACGATTCAGATGATTTTGCACAAGTTTTTCTCATTTCCTTAAACTGTGTTTCAGTTACCGTATGGCAGGACTAAGAAGACAGGATCTAACAGTCGCTGCTAGTCATTACATATTGGTTTCCAGTAAGCCACCATTTATAAATTTAACAGTAATGTGGTTGGACTCACCAATGAGGACTTCGAAAAAATTGTGAAGTTTTAAACCAGACTATCAGATTCCCCCAAAGAATAATATTTTTTTTAAAAAGTAAGCTACTTTACTCCAGGAGATTAAAAAAATCCCTCGAATTGATTGTATAGATTTAAAAGTTGATAAATAAAATGCAAGGAGCATTTAAATGTCAATTCTTGCCTTTCCTGAGTGTCACCAAAACTTCCAGCAGTAATTACAGCTTATGCCTTTCAAAGATGAGGCTGTAATTAGGGATTAGGACAAACAGTTATTGGAACAAGAGAAGATGCAAGATGTGGTTTCTATGAAGTGCTCTGGAGTTGCCATCAACCTTGCTGGAATGGGGAAAGCACCCCACAGCTCTCTGGCTGAGAGTTTCAAGGAACAAAGGCAATGGAAGAAACTACAAAATCCAGGGGAATGTCCATGGAAACAGTCCGATACAGACATCGAATGTGACTTTCAACTCTGTCAAATCTGACACTCTAGTTCTTAAAAAGTTTAAAGGAAGAACAAAACTCCAAAGCCACAGTCATTAACCTTGAATACTCCTGAAGTTATAAAATGGAGTCAGCACCTTGTACAGCGGTCAAACCTTGCATACTTTGCTTACCCTGCAAACCCTGGTCAGAGTCATCATTATCATTTGGCCCTTCAGAGTCTGCTGGACTGCGAGAAGTAAAACCATCACTGGTTTTTCAGCTGCCAATGATGGGGCTGCAGAGAATACCCAACAGGCATGTCCAGCAACCATGTCGCGTTCTGCATTTCATCAGGGAGGGCTGCACACTTGCTTCCAGACTATGTGAGAGCCCAGCAGGTGACTGACCTGCAGTGCTGGCGAGGAGCAGACCGAATGCACGCCCGGACGCTGGGCTTACCTGATGCGGCACTTCTCTCCATGCACTGTTTCTGAAGGTCCAGGCTCCGCAGCTCCTCCGTGCTGGCGTATTTCATGACGGAGTTGATGGAGGTGAGGGTGCTGATGAGCTGCGAATTGAGAGATCCAATCTGGGAGTGGGGCTCCCCAAAGGCTTCTGCCAGTTCACTGTAATTTTCAGCAAGCAGCATCTGCTGTTCCTGCAGCAGCTTCTGCACGCGCTCGATGTAGTGATCCAAGCCCGTCCTCAGCTCAGGCGGAGGCAGAGGGCTTTCCAAAAGACCACTCACCGGCTCAATCACAGACTCTCCACCAACACCGATGCTCCTGGTGCCGGCCGGAACAACTGGCAATGGAGGGGGTCCACAAGCAATGCTTCTCATTTTAAGACCAACCAGGTAGTTCTCATGAACGTTTATCTGCCCAACACCACAGTCTTTGGTTTTTATTGCAGAGGGCTTTTCAAAGCCAGGGTGGCTAGAGAGCAAGGTGCCCACTCCAACCGAACGCATTTTAGCAGACGCGTGTATGTCTTTCACTCGACCATCTCCTACCGCCACACTCCGTGTCTCCACGCTCTCCGTGTTGGTCTGTTTATCGTAGCTGCTCAGAGAGGTGTTTGTCCCGCAGTCTGCCAGGGAGGCCACCTCCGTGCTGGTGCACTGGCTCACCATCTCCAAGGCAGTGCTGGTTTGCTGGCTAGCCATAGAAGGCACGGCCATCACCATCGCCTCTGTCCTGCACACAGCCTCTGTGGCTGTTTCGCGGGACACACGCTCCTTGGGGGCACAAACCGCCACATCCACCGAGCAATCCCCGCAGCCCACAGACCTCACTGCTCCGCCTGCCCGCGCTGGCTGGCCGGGGCTTGGAGCACCTGCCAGCTCCTCCGTGTTGACTCCTGCTTCACAGACGCTTGTCTCTGTGCCCACCGCCTTATCGTGCAGCTCCACAGACCTCCCCGTGCCCTGGTCTTGCACCTCTGCCCTCTCCCTCACCAGCCACCGGCTCATCGGCAGCTCGGGGCCCGCGGCTGCGCTCCGCACAGCAGGTCTGCAGGAGATGCCAACGCTGCTCACCTGCAGGTGGTTTCCCACCGACGAATGGGCAACATCCACGTGGTCTCCCACCATTTGGTCTCTCATTTGTACGACGGCTTCCACCATCCTGCTGACGGCACAGGGCTGAGCCATCATGGCTTTATCCACTCTTTTCCTAGACCCAGCTGCCTGCAGCTCCTGTTTTAATTTGGTCATTTCCCTGTCATGGGTCGTTTCCTTTAACTGAACTTCTAATCTGTAAATCTTCTCCTTAAGGGCTTCGATGGTCTGCTGCTGAAGCTCTATCTCTTTCTCAGCCTCCGTAGACAAGCCAAGCATGGCCTCTGTCACCCCAACCCCAGACTCTCTCATTTCTTTCTCTGTCCCCACAGCTACTTCTCTGTGTTGCCTCACAGATCTGTTGTATATAACCACATCGTTCATGTTCTCATCAGCACCTACTGCAACAGATCGGGTTTCTTTTGTCAGGCTTTCTCTGTTCACCCGAAGGTTTCCTGGACTTTCATAGTTACTATCCTGGATTTTTTTCTCCAGGGCTTGCATCTCAGCAGTCAGTTGCCTAAACTCCTCTATGCTCTGAGAGCTCTGTTCCATGCTCTCCACCTCTTCCTCACAATCTATATACAGTTCTCCACCTCTTCTCACCTGAGACAGGTGTTCCCACTGCTCTGCATTTCCTGCACTGTAAGATCGCTTTCTGAAACCACATATGTCATTTTGAGTGGCTTTCCTCTGGTTTTTGAGTTCGGCCATCATGTGCCTTTTCTCTTCCTGTAACACTGAAATTTTGACCTGCAGCACAGGAATAGTCTTGACTTGCTCCTCAAGCTCCTTGAGACGCTTGAGGGCAATGGCCATCTGCTCCCTGATGTGCTGCAGATGCACCGGGCTCACATTGGTGACCGGTGTGGATATTCCCGAGCTCATGGGACTGTGACGAATAGAACTGCCCAAGGAGGAGCTGAAGCAGGCGCCATAGTCTCCGTTCCCCTGATGCCCATTCTGCAGCTGCTGAGACACGTGGCTGTACCCGCTGGACCCCACGAAAGAGGGGAGGGAGCTCGTGGAGCCCATGCCTCCAAAGCTGGAAAGCCGGGGCCTGCGGACATCTCCGGGCGTGACCTGCATTATCCTCTCCTGCTCAAGTCGCCTCCGCGTTTCCATGAGTGTTTTTGTTACATGGAGGTTGTGCCGAGGAAGCTGGGGGGAAGGAGGAGGAAGCTGCTTACTCTCAGGAACGGTTAAATAAGAAGGAGATGCTTCAAAAGAAACCGAGGGTCTCGCAGCAATGGATGAGGTTACTTGACTCGTCGCTGCCAGACAAGACTGCTTGTTCTCATCACTGTTCGATGAAGAGAGAGACTCTGTGGAGGTCCAGCCGCTGCACTGGCCACCAGAGTTCTTGTTACCCGCTGAGGCTGGTACAGCCTTCCTCTTCTTCCGGATGTTTAATTTCTTAATGGTATTCCCCTTTTGTATATCATCCACATACTTCAGAAAATCCAAGTCTAGCTGGTAGCCGTAAGGTGTTTCCACAAAATAGGGGTCTTTCCGTTCTTTTTCATCTTCTCCGTTTATAATAACTTCCGCTTTCTCTGGAAAAGAAGAAACAAAATCAGTATTGGAAAAGAAACTATGTCTCAGTAAACTATGTGCTGAAACACAAGCGCAGAAAGACGGGTGCTCACAGCACGCCGGAGGCAGAAACTGCTGCTGCAGCTCAGCGAGCAGACCAGCTTTCCGCTGACTGACCCTCAACACTAAATCCTGATTAACTTTTAAAAGTTAATCAGTAGGTTTTCAAATGCTCATCAGTAGGTTTTCAAATGCACAGAAGCGCATACCCACATAAATGTGTACACACGCACACACACAGATAACGTCTGTTAACAAAGGGGGACAGAAGTAGCACAGCCAGTAGCTCAAAACTGTCCTTCCCCGAAACCAACCCCTCCAGTCTTCCCGTGTCACACACATGCTACGCTGTCACGTAGAGATGACAGGATCACAACGTACCGCATGAATCGTCCGGAGACCAACTTCTCTAGAGGGTGCATGCAAGCAGGCAACGGGAACTCTGACCCCACTCCTTATGCAATCGATGCCATTAGACTTTACACAGATCTGCCGCTGTTTTATGGGTTCGCTGCCACAAGAGCGGCAATACCAGTTTGCTCTCACCTCAGCTCATGTTACTTCCACCAGCGCCTCTGCGTCTTTCATTTTAAACTGCACAAAGTCCTCAGCACCAAGACAGGCAGCGGGACCCCCTTCCAGCAGGCTCCCAAATTCCACTGCTGATGAAGATTGTCACCTCGCACGCAAGGAAAACCTGTCTGCCCTCTAGACACAGGACTTGCTCCTCCCCAACGCAATCCAAATAAAACTTTAACAGATCCGCAGCGCTTCCTGGGGCTGAATATTTATACTGTAACCTGCTCCTTCCCTCCCACTTAAAAGAAACAACAAAAAACAACACAAAACCAACTGTTGCGAGTTATGAGCTGGAGGAATAATAAAAGCCAGCTTTCCGGTTACCTGAATTAGCCACATGCCTCTGCCCCCACACTGCAAATCTTCCAGCCACGTATGACTGCCCCAGCTTCATGTGTCACACGCCGGAGCCCTGCCTCCCTCCCGCCTTCTCCTTCTTCACCCCATAAGGAAGAGCGGCCGCGCTGCCCCGGCCGGCCAGGCGCACCGGCTGCGGCGCCGAGCTCCGCCAGCGCCGCCCGCCCTGCGCGCCTCCCCGCGCCCGGGCCGCTGCCCCGCCGCGCTGCCGCGCCCACGCCCGCCCCGAGCGCGGGGCGCAGCGGGCTGCTACCGCGACTGCAAGGGAATTTGGCTCCCTCGCTCCCTTTTTTAAAGAGGCGAGGTTTGGGAGTCGCGTCCGCTTAAAGGAATATAAGCCTTGGGGGAGGGCGCCGGGAGTGGAAAGAAACTCGACTTACTGCAACTACAGGAAGTGACTTAATGTTGTAGTGAAAAGGTTTAGAAGAAGGGGGGGGGGGGGGCGCGCAGAAAAAGCTCCTGTTTTTCCAGTTTCCTTGTTTCCTTGCATGCTTAAGAAAAGCTTTGTCTACAGACGGTATAAGTGCTTTCATGGTGATCCTTTTTGCTTTTGGCTACCACAGGACTCCCTGAGCAGTAGACAGAAGGAGGATGCTGCTCAGGGAAAATCTACATTCACTGGCACAGGAAAACAATAAGGATGGAGATGCAGGCACCTGTGGGAGCCACTGAAGTGGGGCTGACCTGAGCACATTGGTATCTTGGTCCTGCAGTATGGACAGACTGTTCAGAAGACACAAACAGCCCCCCCAACCCCGACCACATGTTTCTGCTGAAAGACCAGAGTCTCAGTATGCTGTGGTATTTACTTATAGATGCACCAAAAATAGCCATCTAAATACCAGAGTGGAAGCAAAAATACATGCATACGCACATACTTTAAGCACATAAGCACACACAGCTCCTTCCATCAGGACTGCCTCAATGTCAGGCAGGCAAAAAGCCTCCAGGACTCCCACTGACAGGGAGGGAATGAGACAGAATATTCTTTAAAAATTCTCTGTTCTGTTCCCAGATTCTCATCCTGGCTCCGTTCCCCACAGACAGACAACTGTCCACACCCCACAGCTCCTCGCCTCAGGATGGTCACCCTTCCTCCCTGACTGCACCCGAGGTTTGTCCCTGCTCTCACACTGGCCCTCACCCCCTGTAGTCTTCTGATCTCCTTCAGCCTTTTTCCGACGCTTTGGATTTCTGACGCATTTTCTCTACTGACTTCCATTTGCTTGCTCCACCAATTCTAACCCAAAATCTGGTTATAATCTTGCCTTTCATCCCAGGCTGCGTTCTAGTCACTTCACCCAACCCATGTAAATTCAAGTTCCATCAATTTTACCTGCTCTCTCATTTTTCCCAGTTCCTTTCCTCTGCTTGTCTCGGTCCTTGTCTTCCTAGCCAGCAACATCTCTGATTCTCCCATCACTACACCAGTGAAGTCAGGCAGCTCCTGTACACTGTCCTTGGGCACAACATATAAGTGTTTGATGGAGGAGGGAGGGACAGAGTCTTTGGAAGTCCCAGGACTTAAGAATTAATGCATCTTCAGAAAGCTATTCATAAAACCTCTAAAAAGACATGCAAATCTCATGTTAAGTCATGAGAGCCAAACTGGAACCTCAGATAGATTTTTTTCTTCTTCACAGAATGGTATTAAGATTGCTCAAGAGAAACCTATCAAAAATAAATAATAATAAAAATAAAAACATCGACACTGAATCTGTCGCTAAACCTCTCCACAACACCTGGAGGCAACTCAGTGTCTTCACAATGAAATCCTTTTAGTCCTCAGCATAAGCTGTCTGCAGTACCAGGACACAGTTCCTATCTGCCACTACACAAGACTGCATGTGGAGCTGACTGCCTATTATTTATCCTTAAAACCACAAAGTGAACACTCCACGTACAAAATCCCAGTATTGTGAGTTGATGTCTGGAGACATTTCTTGATACATTAAGACAAACAAGGATCGGGCATGCAATCTCTCAACAATACAACACTGATGCAGTGTGCAGGAGCTGCGCCAAGCCTTTGTGCATTTTGTTGTCTCAGAGAAAGGGCCCAAATGGGTGTGCCTGTTAAGCGTGGAACAAAGCAAAATGGATGGACGTTTTCAAGCTCTAAAAATGCTTTTGTTGGTTCCAAAAGAAAAAAAAAATCTAATAAAAAGGAAATGAGTAAACACTCAATAAAAGTGCAGCCCTTCTTCCTTTCAGCCCTTAGGTCCTGGATCAACCATGGATGCCCTTACTCTCTGGCTTCGGTGGGTGAGTACCAAGTGCTACACAAGATTAACCTCAGAGGAAGCTGTATCTATTTGCCCCTCAACCAGAAAGTGAGCAAGAGAATCCCACCCCATTCACCCCAACACACACAGAAGTATTGCAGAAAATACCGGGCAGCATGAACACTCTCGTTAGGCTTCTTGTCCCACCCCTGGCCAACTGATCATGGGCACTGCTGAAATTAGAAGAACTATTTTGCAGTCTCTATAGTAGCTCAGGCAAAGTTTAATCATATCACTGTGTTACACTGAAATAGTATGGGCAGACACACAAACACAGACACTTTTGTCTGTGAAAATGCTGCAGACACTCCTGTTTTCTTCTGAAATGTCACTAAATGCAATGAGACACAAGCACATCATACTTCCAGGCCAGTACCTGTGAAGTAAAACACTCTGCAGCACAGAGGCCTCATTGTGGTACCGTCGTTATTAACGCATTTCTCCAGAAGTATGCAAAGACTTCATTTCCCTCTCCCTGCTGCAGGATAACCATGGGCAGGACACAAGCAGCATTTAAAAAACGCACTCTTTAGTTCTCGCCTCCTGCCCTGCTGGGACTGGCTCTGTCCAAACATTCCAGTCTTGCCAACTTCTATTAAATTATATCCTATCCAATGCAGTATGTTAAAATATTGAGTCAGCCATACCCAAGTCCACACTAATGGTGTCTGCTCGCAGACCAGGAGAACTGGAAAAAACCCATGACATTTACTTGATATGCTTCAGGACTTCCGAGGGAGAGAAAAGCAGTGAAAATGTAAACAGAGTTTTGGTTCTGCAAACTAGGAAAACTTTATTGTCAAACTACCTTTGAGGGTCCAGGAAGAGCAAAGAGAAGCAACTAAAGATGTATTTCTGAAGCTAAAAGTTTAAAGTGCCTTGAAAAATACAGACATCACATCTAAAGCCTTCTCTCCCCATCTGGTTATGATATCTTCTCTAAGGCATTTTTATCTTGGATGTGACTGCTATTAAAGAAGCCTTTTCCATTGAAATAATGTTATGCATAACAGAGTGTCCTTCCAGAGTTATGGCATAAGACAATTCATAAAGAATGCTGCAAAGGAAAATACAGAGGCAATAGCTGGCATAAGTGGAGTTTAATCAGTATTCTTACATGCTCAACTTCAGTTTAAATGGTATCTAGGGTAGGAAAAGAGGGGATTAAAAAAAAAATAATTCCAACTTTTTGATTCTTTACTGCAACAGAGACAAAACTCATGCTTTTACCCTCTCCTCCCACCCCAAATACTATTGTTCTTTTCTCTTTCTGTTCTTCAGCATATATAAATGAGTATGGCCCTTGCATTCTGAAAAGAGCCAAAACATATAAGGCTGAGCACTTATTCAAAAAGAAAAAGCAGAATGGAAGAACTAACAATTGTTCTTTCATTCTCCTTTTCAGGTGTTAAGATTTGAATATAAGTGAAAAATCAAAACCAAAGAACAAACAACAACAGAAAACCTCCACTCCAAACACTTGGAAAATAGACCTTGGCCTTGCAGCACACTCATTTGATCAGCTTTCTGTTGGCTAGCAATATAGAGAGGATGCCATGAAATTACTAGCTCTCCAACAATTCAGCCTAAGTCCCCAATATTTTCAAAGGTGTGGAGAAAAAAGCCCAAAAGCCAGACAATCAATCTGTCAGATTTTTATTTTATTCCAGCAACTGAGAGGGAAAAACAGAAAGAGAAGGTTGTTTCTGCCCTTCGCCACACAGCAGGAGCAGCGAGTGTTTTGTCTTTCCCTGCGCGGTGAAGCACACAGCATGGCATGGAGCACGCCACAGCTGTGGAGCTCAGGCTGCCCTAGCTGGCTGCTTGTCCCCCAGATGGAGAAGAACCACCGCAGCACACCAGAGTCCAGCCACGAAGCTGCCCACGACGATACCCTGGTGCTGGCCCCAGCCACCCTTCCTGCAGTACACGCCAGGCTGGATAACCCACATCTGCTTCTACAAGCAGCGTCACAATTGCCCAGCACACTACACTACAGCCTAGAGGTGGCTGATAACACCTTCCCCTCTTCAAGGTAATCTGTTTTGCTATTACTCAGCTACAGCTGCTCCTGGAGCAAATGGGATTTAACTCCTGGTGCACCTGAGGCTGCAGGGTATGGGGTACTACAGTCCGAACCAAAATGCCCCAGCCAGAGAGGGATGACTGACCCTGCTACCAACCCCACAGCTACAGGTGCGGAAGATTCTCCTGTTACAGAAGAATTCCATTTACTGCACGTTTTACTGAAGAAATAAATCTCCAGTGTAAAATGCTTGCTGCAAATTTAATCTCAAAGAAAAACGAGGAACAGAAAAATTGTAAGATATTTTTATAAGGTTTTTAGATTACTTTTTAAAATTTATGGGCCAATACCTCAGCTGGGGAGCTGACTTTTAAATCTGACATCTAAATACTCAGTACTTTGGGTTTGGGCTGTAATCGAAAAATGGGGGATAGCAACTTCCCTGATAATAATAACAGAGAAAGGCTGAAGCTCCAACACCATGTAATAAATAGGTTTTTATTTCAAGATGTAGAAGATCCAGCTTAGATATTCGTAGTGGGAAACCTCACAAAAGTGAATTAAGGACACTACCTTATGAACATAAGCAGCAGCAATGTTGAAGAAGGATGGTTCAGAGGGCTGCTGTGTTTTGTTTGCACTGTGAATGCAAACACTAAGGGACTGGGCTGGATGCTGTACTTACCACACAACGTTGGTAAAAGAAGGCATTTTAAGAATGGATCTGCTGTCTTAATAGAACAGATCTGCTGTCTTAATACTGTGCTCTTTCTAGAAGAAGTAGGACCATTAAGGCAATAGAAGAAAAAATCAAAACTATCACAGCCACAATGCTAAGGCCATTAAAAGAATCAGGTCTTTCCACTGTCTTAACTAGGCTCTTCCATTGACTTCATCAACCCACAGTGAAAACAGTCTCTCAAGCAGCTATGTTCTTCTGAACCTGAAAACTGTTAGTTGCTTAGTATTATACCAGGATTATCATTATAATAAAAACATAATAAAAAAATTGTTTAGCATTAGATTAAAAACGGTGAGCCAGCTCTCACCTTGGTATTAGCAATCAGATGGATGCACTAGTGTGGATGACCCACAGTCACCTCCTCCTCAAGGGTCAATTCCTAAACCACAGAACCATTTCTTAACCTTGTAAAAGAGACTCTGGCTTTTTTTATTCTTCTCCCTTTGCTGCGTGTTTGCTAACTACATGCTGGCTACTGTTCATAGCTATGAAAACCACAGCATTTTGTTATCACATAGAAAATGCTCAGACTGCTCACCAGCCTGCTACTCAAAGGCATATATATATATATAAAATGAACAGGCTTTTTGCTGTTAGGAAGGGGGCTTTCAAGGTCACGTTACCTTTTTTTTACACCATTAAAGGTTTTCTTTCACATGGTAAAAAAGAGTTACCTACAGAGTTTATATGTGAACATCATGTAACCACAACTAAAAATTATTTCTGTGAGCTGAAAGTAGAAACCACCTTTCAAAAAACACACCTCCTAACCGTCTCTGGTCTTTTGAACGTCTTTAACTTTTACTTCTAGAATCTCTGAACTGAAAACTTGCAGCTCAAACAGAAGTTCATTTAAAATAGAAAATACAGGCTATAAGAAAGTCATGCAATTGATTAACCCTGAATAAAGGATTAATCTTGTTTATGGGAAATCTGTTGCTGGGGGAGGGGGCAAACACAACCAGCTGTTCTGAGAATGACTGCAGTATGCCCCCTTATCAAAATTCACAAAATCTGCTTTATATTTTCGACAACTCCCTTATTTGAAGCTGATATGAAGTCTCCTTTTCAACTGCTCTCACTTTCTGGGAATAGCTCTAGATCTGGCAGTTCTGCGGTGGGACAGCCTGTGTGTGCACCACCTCAAGGCCAGTAACCACAGAAGCTCAAAACTAAGAGGTCAGTCTGTTTTGCCTCCGTCACAGGTTCTGACTCAAAGGTCCCAGGGGAAATCAAACCGCGACTGGTAGGGAGTAGGGCATGGGTGGGAAGGGATGTAGTCATTAGCTTATTCTAACTGCCCCACCAGCAGCAAGAAGAGCAGAGCAGCAACCATGGTTGGGGCTGCTGCTTTTGTCAGCAGCGCTGCAACCTCTGGGTACAGACTACTCTAAAAACAGTGGCCACTTGGGCAAACTGCTGCCACAAGTCAGCCAGCGGGTGCACCGTGGCTCTGAGCGTGACCAGCACGTCCACCATCAAGCAAGTGGCAGCCTTAGTTGCATTGCGCTGATGTGTTTCCCAAATCATCCTCTGCAAATGCCACTTCAACCAAGGAGCCGTGTCAGGAAATGTAACTGAGGAAGAAAGAGCTTGCCTTACATTGAAAGTGAACCCCAGGGTCTTCTTTGGCTCAGCCACAGAAAATGCTCTTCCCTGAAAGGCGCTCATCTCCTTGTAGCACAGTCAGCCTCCTGCTCTCTCCAGTATCACCAGAAAGAGCGACGAGGTGTCAACAGTCATCCTTTACTTCTAGGCTTGAAATGGGGGGCATCTCAGCCCTGTCTGCTTACATTTGAAAACCAGATGCCAACACGGAAAATCCAAACTGGTATGAAGTTATTCTTTCCAAGCACCTGATTCCATGTGCATTTTTTTAATCTTGCAGTAGTTGTCAACTTGAGAACTGCCCTTTATCGTTCCCTGAATCATTTATTTCATTCACTTTCTACTGTGTGCACACTTATGGTTCCAGGCACATTTATGACAAATGAAGAGCATTCAGTTTAAAGATACTTTCCAAATCAGACTAACTCAGGCCTGGAAAAATAATCTAAGTTATGGCAAACAGTAGATACCAATCACAAGCTCCTCACAGCCTGGGAGAAAGCCACATGACGTGCTCTACTGAACACAGTAGGAGAGCAGCGCTGTTTCAGACTACCATAGCCCTCCTTTCTGAAAAGACATCCCAACAGATCTGGGCTAACTGGTTCAGCCAGCGAGGCTAATGCATGCACAGCTGGGTCCCAGTGTTGGTAAGGCAGCTTGCTGTCCTCTGCTGCACAAAAGAAACCCTGAAGCTTCCCTGCCTCCCTTGCCAACCCTTGAAAGTGTGGCATATCTGCCCTGCTCTTCCAACAGTACATCATCCCCTGTTACTTTACACCACTTCAGTGTCACGACAAAGATGACAAAGGAAAAATAATCATAAAGATGAAGGCTTGCATCCACATAGGATGGGCTTCACAAAACCCAGACAGAGGGCTGGCAAAGCAGAAGAGGAGCAAACCCCCCAAATATTTCTCTTCTTCCTCACGCATCCAGATCATATCCCCAGCTCCATGGTGACCAAAGGAGTCATGGATCAAAGCCAGGTGTTTGCCTGAAAACGCCTTTTAACACAACTGTGCATCAGTGTTACCTGCTCAAACCCAAGCAAAGAAGGCAGTGTTTGCTTTCTAGCCAAGAACAGCTGAATCACAAAATCAAAATATTTAGATTTATAATATCATTACCCTTCTGTGCCTATAAATCTCTGAAGAGGTGAGAAGTGGAGAACAGATACATAGGGCTATTGTAACAGGAGTAACCATCAGGAAAGAATCTGGACTCCTGGGATATAAACCTGCCATGGAATATTAAAACGGATTTACAGTTTCAGTTTGGTCTCACAGCTGTGCACAGGGTGGAAAAATGGGAGAATTGTCTTCTGCAAGAATGGTTCTACAAATATTTATATTTATGAGTGCTAGAAGGACATTATTTTGTCACATGCTTACCTCCATAGGGAATATGGTTTATGCTGCATAATCAGTGTGATATTTCAAATACCGGGAATTGTTCCCTCCTACCCCTTTTTATATTAATCTAGTACTGATTCCTTGTATGAGATAAGACGTGTGTTGCCTTCCAACTTCAAAAGCATAAGCAATTTGCATTTTCCAAAAACACCAAAAGGTTTTTCTCTGCACTTAAAATAAGTTCAGACTGATGAACTGATTTTCTCCAAGAAGTTAAAAAAGTGATCATCAGAGAAAATACGGAAAAGTTCATTATTAGAAATAATTCTTTATGCACATTCTAAATAGATAAAACCAGTGGCTTATAACTGAAAGCCTTTGAACAGTATTAAAAATTAGCAACTTGAAGGGTAACAGCTACCCTTTCTGCTGCTGAAATGATGTCTTACAGTAAATAGGTGCAGCGCACCCTTCACTTGAGTGTTCACAACACCTATCTCTCACTAGAAAACCTGCATTTGTTGAAGGAAATAAACTATTCCGTATGTAACAACAAAACCAGAGGCTACCAGAGGTGAGTGAAACAGCAAGTGCAAACTCCCTTCAGATGGCAGCACTGCCGAGACAACCCAGCTAATCAGGCACTGTTAAAAAACGGAAAAAAACCCCATCCCAACTTAATATCCTATAAGAACGCCAGGGGCTGGTTTCAGCTGTGCTACCCTGGGTGCCCACCATCCCTTTTCTCAGCACTTCACCTCTCCCCCTGCCCCGTTCCAGAGTCCCACTCACCGATCCACCCAGCAGCAAACCCTCGGACCTCGCCGCCTTTCGTTTTTCAGGAAATTAAGTCTGAAGCACACTTTCCTTTGCCTTAAAGGGAGTGCGTATTCCTGACACATCAGCAGGCAGGGAGCCCAGAGGTTGCTACAGAGCATTTATTTATACTCATTTGGAATTTCCTGAGACAGTCCCAGCCCGGCAGCCAGCCCAGCGCTGCGCCAGTGGTTTTCTTCACAGTACGTCAGATGCTGCGTGATGCCTCCAGCTCCCCAAGGGTTAAAATACAGAAAATGGACAGCAGGAGAAAAGGAACTGTACCAAAAAACCACTATGAAAATAATATTTTTTTCTCTGATGAAGACGGATTTAATTCCCAAGAGGGAATTAAAAGCTCAGGTGACTTCTCTGCCACCCGCTCTCCTTTCTTCCTCAAGCCCTTCCTCCCCACCCCCCTCATTTCTCACTCCCACGTGTGGACTGAGAGCACAGAAAGGTTCATTGATATAATTTGGGCAGAACAATTACCTCTGTTGTAACCACCACAATTCTGCCTGTGTTACATTCAATCTTGTTTTGTTTACTCCTCTCAAATGCAACTTATAATTTGAGGGATAAAAATAAAAACGTTTAGTATGAAGTTACAGACAGAGAGTTGTCTTTTTTTCTGAAACAGCCAAAATAAAATGAGACAACCTTCATGCTACTGCAAGCACTTTCGAAATGATGCACAAACATATTTGATTTTTCTGTACTCAATTTTTTTGTTTCCACATAATCCCAAGTATTCGCTCAAGTAAAGTTAACTGGGATTCTAGATGCAAAGAAGGTCACTTCTCAGCATCATAAAGAGATCCTCAGAGGCCTCAGCTCCATCTCTCTTAACCTCTGCTTACAACAACAGTTGCTGTAGTACAGCCAAATAAGGACTGCAAAGATGAATGGGCAAGGAGAGAGGTTAATTTAACAAGGATAATGGTCCTAAGACTTCACAGCTGAAGTGGAAGAGTTTTATTAATACGCCTTCCATCTAGATTCCCAAGAACAGTTAAAAGGAAAGAAAAAAAGAAGCATGAATTGTTGAAATAACTTCCAAGATCACTGCAGATTGGAAGAGTTGTGCTTCGAACAGAAGTGGGATCTTTTGCTGAAATGACAGGAGAGAGGTCCAAGTCCTCCCCAGTGCTTTCAGCTAAAATAGCACAGACTTACAATAAAAGTGTTTCCTGAACATGTCTAGTGGCTTCAGTGGTATTTAATATGAAGTAAAGTAATATTTAATACTTACAGGCATCAGCTTTTGGACTATAAACTAGATCCTGCCCTCTAGGTAATTTTACATTTATTTCCTTGAATTGCAAGTCAGTGATGCATACACTATAAAACATGAGTTCCTAAAAGAAGCCTGAGGAAGATCTCTAGATTTAGCTGACTTGTTACATATATGGACCACAAACTTGGTTTGGGTTTGGTCTTTGCTCTAACCAGCCCATCCATAAAGAAAAACAGCTTTCCATAACAATGCTTTGGGAACAGCCTCTAACCACGCTTTGAAGTTTCTCCTAGAAGACAGAAAAGCTCTAAGGCAGCTGAAACATGACCCATACTTTCTGTTCAGGGAAAGAAAAGCAATTCAGCCCTTGAGACACTGGCCAGAGCCTGCAGGCACCGCTTTGTGCTTGCTGCCCTTCAAACCTGGTCTTTCGACCTGCAGAGCGAGTGAGCAGCTGGCTGCGGACAAGCAGTGCACAGCAGCACTGGGTGTTACTTGTGGGCATCTGTAGCTCCCTCAGCCGGTTCCTCACACCAGGACGGGAGAACATGAGAATACCCACCTAGTTTTCTGCTATGAAAAAAGTGACATCTGTCATGCAGTATGAGAATAGAAGACATGGCTGAAACATCCTTCTCAAGAGTTAGGATTCTGCTTAGAGAAAAAAAAAACTCTAACATTGCATGATTTCGTTTTTCTAAAAAAAGACAGCATGATATCCTGTTTAGAGAAGAACAGATTTTAGCAGCTCTCTCCACGTGCTCCATCTGTTTCTCATTACTCTGTGGTTGCAAGGGCTTGACATCTGAACGAGCCCTGCATCAAGTCATGCACCTTCAGTGGACTCTCCTCAAAGCTTGGTCAACTAGGCAGGCTGAAAAAGACCTGCCACGAGTGCAAGCAGTTAGCCATAACATGTATCAGCACTTCATCCCTTGTCCAGCAAGTCAAATATGGAGGCACATGTCCAGGTTGGCACCAGTAAAACCTAAAGGCAAAAAGCACATGCGTATTTATTCTCTTGGCCTTTGAGACCATTATGGTGCCAAATAAACTCACTCAGCTCCTGTTTACAGTAGAAACAAAACTGAGGTCACAGCACAGCTCCCCAGTGACCAAAACCCCTGATTTGGTCTGCAGGAGGGAATGTAAGGTTTAGTGTATGGACAGCCATCCAGCTGGTAAATTCTTATCTAAAGGGCAGGTTATTTCACATCCCTTTTGAAAACAAAAGGCAGAGAGGGCACAATACATCTGTGAAAGGCAATGAATGAACCACAGCTCTTTGCCTCCAATAGACCATTTTCTCAGTGCTGGAGTGGCTCTGCTTGGAAATAACCAAATGATCTGCCTGACTACAGCAATCTGGTCCAGGGGAGCGCAGAGCTGGGTCTGACCCACCACTCTCAGGTTTATGTTCCTACTCCCAAAAACATGGCTGTTGCATTTTGGTGAACATTGGATATGGGGTTCTTCTGGGTTTTATTTTGGTGGATTTTGTTTTGGGACCATTGCTGTGGTGCTTTTGTTTTTGTTTTCTTTACAGCCTTTCTTTACAGCCTTTCAGAATTTGGCAGCCAGTTTCTACAGAAAGATTTAAAACCCACTAGCTATTCAGGTCAGACCTAAAACCGATCTGGCTTATTCACCTTCTCCTCCCTAGCAGATGCCTCTGGAAGGGCATAAGAAGAAAGTAAACATACAGCAACATTTCTCCTCTCAGCTTTCAGAAACCTGTGACTGAGAGACTTCCTGAGCCAGGGGTGGCCCAGGATGGGTTTTAAGTCGCAGTGTCAAATGTGTATTTTCAGGGTAGCTGTGAGGTATTCAATAACTGGGTTCAAAATGTCAGAGTGCAGCTGATGTGTTAGTACTGTAAGGAGATCTACTGGTCAAGTGCCTGGAGACAGTTATGGATGATTAATGTGACCTAGTGACTACATAACTCACAACGTCCGTATGAGACTTTACAGGCTACAGTTAGGTCCCTCACTAGTTAGCATCCACCCAGAGAGTGGAGACAACCGAAAAATGCGCCCCGTTTCATTGTTAAGTGCCCACCAGGGTCTAACTTCACACAGAACAACCTTCAACTCCTTGGTATTTTGTATGCCATGAGGCAAGTTGTGATCTCTGCTCCTCTCCCAGTATGCCCCCTTGGAAAAGTTTTGTTGTGGGAAGAAGTAGACCATTCAAGCCTTCAAATTTGCTGATTTGTGTGTGTAAATGGTCGGGCATACTTGCTTGTTCTGGGGTGTTAGAACTGAGTGAGCTAGCAACCTGGTTTGCAGCTCCCAGCATGGCTTTGTGGGTCAGCTTTGCTTTCCCATTGTACAGAGATGAAAAGTGAATGACGCTGAATGTGAACACATGAGAAAGGAAAAATCCATGGCTGTAAAAGAAAGACATGCTTTCTCAAATCTGGAAATACATGTACAGGCTTCTTATGCCACAGACAAGGATGCAAAGTGCACTTCTGCCTGCTGGGAGCTCAAGTGGATGTGTCAGCCCAGAGACTGTCTCCCGGTGCATTTGAAAAATGCAGACTGAGTCATTTGGGGTCAGGTGGAGGATCCTGCCAGCGTGGGAGGTACCAGTGTCCTTCAGTCATCACCCCCCACCTCCCCAGCTGGGCAGAGGCAGGGGGTGCAGGAGGGAACTCACAGCTTTGCCAGGGAGACTGTACAGGCTACAGTTTCAGGCATCTCCTTCCCTCGCGGATCAAGACTGCAATCAAATAACATGGGCTTCTAGTAACAATTACTAATCCAGAAATACTGCACTTTTACCCACAGTAACATACTGATGATACAAAAGGCTGGGGCAAGGAAAGTGCTACACAAACTGGGGAAAAAAACAAGTTCCATGGATAACTAATGGGGATCCATGGGCAAGACTATGCAGCATGTCTATCATTAATGTGCCATGTGGGTGATAAACAGTGTGTGCAGTACTCCACACAGCAGGAAGATCGGAGGAGATGGTAAAGCTGAAGTGGAACAAGAGATGCTACACTCAAGTTTTGCACAGAGATGTCTCTCCTGCTGCTGTGGCCTTGGCTGTACCTGGTGTCTTGTCCTACAGGGATATGGGATGAGATGTCTGGCTGAGCCATGCACATGCTTGTGGAGTTGCAGCCTTACAACTTCTCCCTGCAAAGGGAGAGAGGAAGTGATTTTCCCAGAATCGTCACCCTTTTCCACAGCACTGAAGACAGGCGGTGAGGAAGCCTCTGAGCGTTGAAGGCAGAGTGGGAGGCAGAGGAGGGCTGGGTATCGGGGGGCACAGGGACGGCACCTGGGGAGAGGTCCCTGTGTGTCTTCAGGGAGAGCTGGGGTGAGAGGAAGCACTGGAGAAAGGGGCCTGTAGGAGTATCAGGGAACAAAAAGGAAACAAGGAGCATCCCTGATGGCAGACACAGCGTCTGAGAGCGGAGGAGGGGAACGGGACTGTAACTAATGATGGCAAGGGAGAATGGTGAAAGTCTAAAGGGCGATGCAGCGGATGCACAGCCTTGTGAGCACATTCAAGTACTGGCAAGCTTAAAAGCTATGTAACAGCCATCTGTCTCCACATAAAAAAACAGAGGACAGGAGCAGGAGAGAATGATTCTAAAATTCTTTTTTTTCACTTTCATACTTAAGATATGGAAAAAATATGTAAAATTTAAGAATCACAATTTCTGCTGTAGGAAGGCAGAAGAAGGGGAGAAAGAGCTTAGCCATGGGCAACTAAGTGAAAAACACTGTTGATCCTTGTAATCCCTTGAAACATGACTGCTCTGATCTTGGCTTTGTGCTTCTGTCATATGCACATTTCAGTCCGCTTTTTAAACCACAACCGTGCATTTTGTTTCTTGCACTGTACCTTTTTTTTTTTTGAAAGCTGCACACTTCAGCTTTATCAAGCAGTGTACATGAAGTGTTAAAACTTGACCTGTTTGCTAGGATTAGACCTGAAATTCCAGTAACAGCAGCTAAATTGCACAACTGTTTTCTTTTTATTATTAGACCTTCTGTAACCCATACAACAGTGCTTCAGGCATAGGGGTTGGTTTTGTAAAAAGAGGGAAGGGAAGGGGCTAGGAGTATATCAACAAACATGCCCCTCAGCAACAACAGACTACTCCAGACCAGCCATGTCTGGTTTACATAGGGAGAACAATCTGTTCCCAATTACCAGTTAATTTGATCCTCACCCTAATCTGACCAAACCTTCAAACACAGCTATTAAAAACAGTTTCCACCCCCTCCCTTCATCTTCTCTCTCTTACTTTCAAACAAATACTGAAGGGCAATACAGAAATATCACAGACTGGTCCTGTATGTTGAAAGAAAGCAACATATTGTTATGAAGAAAAAACATATAGGGCTACACTAATTAAAAAAGAGAAGACAATTACAGAAAACACTCATTACAATGTGAGATAACTTAGGAGGAGAAATTGAGCAAGAAAAGGGATGGGCTGTGAGAGGGGGTCACATTAACTACTTCTACAAGGCAGAAGGTTTTTAAGTAGGGAAGGATGGACCAAAAGCATGAAGAATATGATGGGATCTCACTCTCACCTACCTCTCAGAGCGTCTGAGCACGTAGTTTTTCATAGTATGCCTGAAGTCAGGTGAAGAAAAATCTCAGGAGACTACCTAATGCAGACTAAGCATATGCTATGAGGAGTCTTAAAGAGGTAGAGAGATGGGGGGGAGCCCTATTTGGACCCAGCTGATCTGCTAAGTCCCACACACTGCAAGCTGCATCCCACAGCGGTCAGCCACCACTTTCAGCCAATATGGTGTGATTTCGTGATGAAATCAGAGGAGGGAATGGGAGAAAGAAAGGGGAGGATAGCCACAGCCACGCTTCTGTCTAGAAGCTCTGAGCTGGTCATATGGGGACATCTTGGCAGGAATCTACTCTGCCACCAAGGGGAGTCGTGTTTCCAGAGGAAGGAAATGGAGATAACAGCAGCAATGCCAGTGTGGGCAGCCCCAGCGCTCCCTCAGCCCCTAAAACTGCTGTGAAAACATGATATGGGAAGGACTGCCCTTCCGTCATCTCTAATCCAAAGCCATACAAATGGCACAAAGGCAGGGACCAGAGAGCTGGCCACCACAAGAAGCTTCCCAAGGACTTCTGCTTCAGCAATAACCCTTCTGCAAGGAACACGTATAAATGCAGGCACTCAGTGTTCACAAACAGAAGACAACCAGCTGTAATCAGGCTATTTCCATCTGAGCCATTTCCCTAAGGGACCATATCCTTTCAAAGGGAACAAAATCCGCTCCCATCCCACAGGGAGGAGATTCATATGCATTATTCATAAACTGCTTTCTGCAGGAGAATCTGGGGAGGGAGTGAGGAATACTGTAGAACGGTTTGGGAGAAAAATACACTCTTTTGGGTTAAATGGCCACAGGAAGATTTGCTGTGTTATGTATCTTGAGAGTGGGGGGAAGGAAGAAGATGGAGTGAGAATAACTTTTCAAGTCTGGAAAAAGCTTTTCCTTGGTGTTTTTCCCATGACACCTGCGTGTCCGCTACCGGTGCTTACCCCTCACCCATCCCCACGGGCTGCCCCTCCACACAGGCACCTCTCACCAGACTGCCACCAGGTCAGTGCAAAGTAGTGCCTTCCATCACAAGACCTAAGGGCTTTTATCACGGTTAATCACCTCCAGTTTAGTGAGGTTGCAGGGTACCATAAACAGCAAGCCATGCCTGTTTAGTCCCTGGAGCATTATTGGCTTTAAAATACAAGATCAGCACCCTTAGCTGCCTCCAAGGGTGTAGAGGGCGTGTGTTTCCACAGGGGACAGCAGCAGGCCACTTGAGAAGGTCCAGGTGCTGTTCATGCAAGTGCATCTCAAGAGCTCAGACAAGGAAAGCATGCCTTACTCCACGAGCAAGCCTGCGTCAGAGAGAAACTAACACAGTCGTTGGTCTAGGTGAGATGTAAAAAGCTTCTGGGCAGCAGCAGAAGGTAACTCAGAACAAGACACAACCACACTAATCTCTGAACAAAAGACAAACTAATTAAATCTGTTCCGTTTCTCACGGTGCTTTGTCCTTCTGCAAAGCATCTGGATCTTACATGGCTTTGTGTCTTGGACCATCTGCGTCCCATTACAGCCAATTTACATTTCAAAGGACTGGGCTATCCCTTTCCAGCAGATTCCAAAATCAAGCCTGATGGGCATTCTTCCAGCAACAAGTTCTATGTAAAAGAAGATGCACATCCCTAATCCTCTGTGGTCTAGTAAAGTGCTCTGGTTTGGGCAAATGCAAGTAAATGTGTTTTCAAGCTTTCTGTTGCAGCAGCAAATCCACCCTTGGATTACAGAGATCAACTAGCAACTGCAGAAGAAATACATATTAATTCAATTAGAAAGTTGGCATTGGCTGTGAGATCATGTGCTCCATCTCCAGTCATCTGTCCTTAAGGCAGATCTGGTATCAGTGAGTGTACTATAGCATATTGGTGGAAATTTTGGTATGCCTTATGATAAAGCTGATGTGAAATCTCTGGAGGCTCACTCACTCTTCACCCCACAGATTTCAGGGTCCCACCCTAGCTTGTTTTTAGATACTGGGCACCACCAGAGTGACTCACTAGATCACTCATGGGTGAGGCAGGAGCATGATCCCAGTGGCAGTCCTGCATACCATCTGCCCATCCAGAAAGCACAAGACTACATGGCAATTCAGCAGGCTCTCCCAATGGCAGGAGTCTTCCACCAGCTGCCAAGCCAAAGCACACCTTTGGTGTACACTCATCTCCATTAAATCTGATGGTTATCAGATGCAGGCTTGGAGCAGGGAGCATGGTAAGGGAGCAAGCCCAGGCTTAAATAGCCTCTCATTTCACAGCCCTGACTCAACCAAATTACCATTGTTTGCATGGCTGACTTGGTAAAAATACAAACTCACCTGAACCCTGGTCATTTGCATCTGCTAAGCTAAGCAAACTCAATGCATTTAAGGCTGGTAAGCTCAGAGCTGGGGTGTCAGTAGCACTGCACTGATACCTTGGTGACACCCACCCTGCAGGAAAGCATCAGAGCACGGCTGTCAGCAGGGCTCGTGTAGCAGGCACTGCAATACTCGGGAGGAAAAACTCCATCAAACTGACTGCCGCCTAGCAATCAAACACTTCCCATTCATTTGTTGACTGAAGGTCTCTAATGAAAACTGGTGGATATTCTGCTAAAATTAGTAATAGTAGTAATGTTGCAGTGCACAGCACTTTCTTCTCAGACTGCAGATTGTTAGGCTGGAAATCATGCAACTCCACGCACGTTGCCTAAGATTAGACACATCAGGAAAATCACATCATAGGAGAGACTCCAACTCAAATCCAGTAACTGAAAGGAAAGTGTGCCTACAAATGTTTGGTAAGAATTGTCAGGAATCAATGCAGAGGATGTGTATGATAAAGCAAACGTGTTCTGTTTATTTGCTTCAATAAAAAGGGTTAATAAGTCAACAGGGGTTTTCATATTCTTTTACAACAGTTGCTTAAGCATTTATATACCGGCAGATGGAAAACACGTTTATTAAACATTTGGTCCTTTGAGTCACACTGACGTTAATATCTCAAAAAAACCATTAATTCAGGCAGCAGACTCTTGTAATGGCCTCGTTCTCCGACTAACTGGCGCACAGTTGTAATTTCACTTAGGGGTCAAGAAAACCACTCAAATACAATCTAAGCAGAGGCCCACAGGGTGCCGCAGAGTAACTGTGCATGTATAAAATAACCAGAGGGACACCAGGCTGCTGCAGGGGAACCAGCGCTCCAGCATGGTTTGTATCTGCCACCAAACCGCCCGCGGTTCGCTCTGCAGAGCCGAGGAGGGTGCCCAGGTCTGCTGGGGGTGACATCTCCCTTGTCCCCGTGAAGCTGAGAGGAGTACACTGGGAACAAAGACCCTTGATGCCTGCACACTGGCTATCACAGCAGCAGTTTCTGCCTTAGAGGTGCAGAGACGCCCACAGTTAAAATGATGGTGAGTTGCTACAATGCCACTGCTTTACGAACTGTGTAGGAATGTGAAGGAGGTAAAGCGCGTAGCAGAGATAAACACACAGGGAAGCAGCGCAAATGAACCCATGTAAGATGTAGCACTCCTGTAAGTACGAAGCACGTTAAAAGTGGTACGGGAAGGCATGGAAATACAAATCCTTAAACAAGAGTGAGAAGGAAGGTGCAGACAGAAGGAAGAAAGGAAAGAATCAGGAAAATCTCAGACTCCACGTACAGAAAACAAAATGCATTTGCTTTACGGCAAAGTAAGGGGTTTGTGCAACAGCCTTGCTATACTGACCCCTGCAGCACGCCCTACTCAGGAAAACTGGAAAAGCTTTTCTTCTGTTAAAACGCTTTTTTTACGTCCTTGTTAAAGAGCTGACTGACATATCTGCAGTCTCTGGATACAGAGCATGAAGTGCTTGGGGAAGTCAAATAAAACTGATGTGTTCATTATGGTTAGAAACAGATACAGTTTTTAATACTTTATCTTTTTAAAATCAGTCTCCTATGTTTGTTTTGCTGCTTCCTTGTTTTCTACATCAGAATAAATGGAATGGGACTTGAATTTCACACCATTCGGTGGCTTTCAGAGCATGCATTTCGAAAACAAAGTTTCAGCAAATCAAGTATTAGTGAAAGGAAAGAAAATCCAGCCAGAAGTATTTCCAAACTGCCCCATAACTTTTAGGTTCCTAAGTTTTAGGCTCGTGTCTACTGTACTTTTTGTAGCTGACTGGAGGACCCTTCTACAGATACCACTACACAAATGTTTGCAGAGCCTCATTAAATAGATGATCAATGCATCAGACCTAGCAAGCACAGAAGCTAACAATTACTGGAAGTTTCACCCAGTGGGTAATGAAGACACTATTTCGAGAAACCATCACTCTTTTTTTCTTTCCTTGTACTATGCAAAGAGAAATTAATTTGTATTGTGTACCAAAACAAGTCCAGCCTCTCAGTAGCTCCCCACGGACACTGGGTATTTCCCAGCTCCTGCTGCAGCTCCGTGGATGAGTGCGTGACGCGCTCTGGACATCGGCTGCACCCCTTAACCCAGCTGCACCCCTTAACCCTGCTGAGCTTACCAGGCTGAGCAGTAAGTAACCTCACATGCTACTGGGGTAGGCTTGAAAACAGCAAACAGTTGTGACCAGCCAGCACCCAACTGATAAAGGAAATTTTTCTGCAAGCACTGATTTATCACTAGTTGTGAGAGAGACTGCAGCTATTTTCAGCAAAACTGTGGCAGCGCCTAGTCCAAAATCAGTACCAAATCTCTGAACCAGCTTCCAAAATGTATGAAGATGAACAAAAACTTTGCAGCTTACAGAAATATAGTTCACTGTAAGAGCTCTATGCAATGATACCAGGAAAAGAGTGATAAAACTTTAAGCCAGCAGCAAACAAAATTATTGACAAACAGTACTTCAGTCTAAATCACAGTCTCTGTTATCGTTCGCCACGTTTAAAGTTTATGTCTTTACCGAGATACGCAAGAGACAAAGAAATTTATGATAGATGCTTCCACGATAAAGTCATCACTTGCTTTGTAGCTCATCTCACATACACACTCACTGAAAATATTTACAGCAAATATACTTCCCATAAACATCTTTTTAAAAGTATCTCTATACAAATGCAAAATAGCTTGATCCTTTCCTGGAAACGAGTTCCAAATTCAAGCATTCCTCTATAGATTTTATCTGCAGCAGCATTAGTCCATATAGGCTTGTACACTGAAAAAATTCACCGAATGGCACACAGGCATAATCATTTAACAGTGCAAGTACTCACATTCTCAAGCTAACCAAAGCAAACCACTGCTCCTTAGTCACCTTGTACTTGAATGCAGCTGAACAGGTGGTCAAACTTGCCAAAATACTCAAGTAACATAAACGCAGCTTAGTAGTCCATAACAAGTCTTTCTAGTTCTTTTTCCTGTTGCTGATAGATTCAGAGGGTGCATAAAACACCACCCCTGAAGTTTGTCTTTCCACTCTTAGAGCTCCATGCAATTAAGAAACTTGCTTCAATACCTCCAACGCCCAAATCAGTTCCTGCTCATTCGAAGGCATTCTCTCCCAGGCAGCACAGCAGGATAACAAATCACAGGTATTTGCAGCCCAGTATTCTGTCCATTATGAACTGCTGAGGTTTTGGAGACACGGGCATACATAGCTGCATGTTAGAACGCCGGCCTCAAGGGTTTGCAAAGCCAACAAGTCCTGACAGTCTCTGCAATATGTTTTCCAATTTAGTTCTGAATTAAATACTTGCAATTCATTATAGCGTCTTTCTATGAGTAAGTGAACAAACAGCTTCTACCCTGCAACAAGCCTTGTTTGCATAGCAATCCTGAAAGTAAAACTTCGTCTTGGATTAACTCATCCCCAGTACAAGCATTTAGCTTCTTTTAGACTTACACATCAGCTTACCAACTTTTTCAACAGACAGTTGTACTGGAGGGGCAAGGGAGAAGGAAATTAGTAAACCAATCAGTAACACTCCATACACAATTTTTCTTTCCTTGTAAGCAGAGGAAATTGTTTTGCATGACTTAAGTTAAAAGCATATTACTAAAAAAAGTCAAGTTATGTGGAGGGTTTAGGCAGTAAACAGCTACAGTTAAGTCACACAGCAAAGGTTTTGAAGTCTGCCTTCTCAAAAGGATTACAAAAGGATATAGTTTCTTCCTCAGAGAATATACTTATAGTTGTATAAAAATGGAGGAGGGGGACACAGAAAATATCCTTTTTCTGTGGTCTCAGGATTTAACAACATTGATTAATTTAACTTTAAAGCATCAACAAATAATACTGACTCAAATGTCTTCATGTAACTTCCACTAGCCTTTAAAAAAAGACTTTGTTTTGCATAAATTGCAGATGATGACATTCCATATTTCTAATTTCCTGCACACAAAATGCTTTAATCCCTTGCACTAATTAGAACAATTCTACACTGAGCACAGCAAGTAATTTAGGCTTTGTTTCCATACCAGAACATACTTTCAGAGGAGGCTGGTGCTAAAATCCACCAGATAAGCCATTTCTCAGTATGTGTATGTCATGATCTAGCGAGTAGCATTTGAACATGACTGCACGAGCTTTGGGGGGCAGGGGGCGGGAGAAGCTGAAATTTCTGTTCACATGAACAGCAAAAAGATATTTAATCTTCTTTCCCAGGATATTCAAAGTGCTCCCAGCAACCCCCTGCCTTCAGTGGCAAATCCACTTCCCATCATACCTACATTACAAGATTGCAAAAGAGCACCCAAAGCTCCTGCCATGCACTTGAAATTTTCCATATAATCCCACTGTAGTGGCCTCAGCTTTATTGGGCTAAAGCTATGTTTGTGCAGTGATCGGGAGGACAGGAAAATATTGACACAACCGCAGGAGGAACGCTGCTGTTGTGCATTTATCAAGCATTCTGCAATCTCTGCCCCCTCCCGATCCGCCACTCATCCTCAGCAACCTTTGAACATGGCAAGTGATCTATTTCAAACCAAACCAGCCATCTCAGGAGTTTCTTAAAATAGTGAAAAAGTGAACTGAACATTTCCCTCCTAATGTTGCTTGGGAAATGCTTTTATGTTTTGATGAGAAGCCAGAAACAAAATCAGCCTGATCAGTAAGGGTGACCACGAAGGGATGGGGATTCAATGTGTAAGGGCTGGTTAATCTCCTAAGTTAATTAGAGGCACAGGATAACAACCACGAGATGTTTTGGAGCAAACCCCTAGGCCAGTGCAGGTCCATGAAAGCAGACAGCACTGCATCCTGAACGACTGAGTGCCCGCCAGCCATTACATCTTTGCAAACAACTTTCCACACTTTAAATATTAAAAAGGTTATTTGGGTTGGTGGGGGAACAGACAGGCTCTGATCTGCCAGGAAATCAGTTCTCAGCATTTAGTTTTAACTACTGCTACTTCCCTTTTCTTCTGCTTTCACAATTTAAGAAAAAAGTTGGGTTGTTTTTTAAATAATAATCCAAGATGGAAGAGCGTTCCCGATTAGTTACCTGTAGCGCTGCCGTTAGTATTTGCTGCGTAGGCCATGTTTGTTCAGTGACACATCCAGAGCTGGGCTGTTAGGTGTCATGCAAATGCCATGCATCAAGTCCAACCAGACATGCAACCTGAAACAGACAAGAAAAAGGCAGTTAAAAACCTACAGTTTTAAGAAGTCAGGTAGGTTAAGTATCAGCCATTTCTGAGTGTCCAGTCTTATCTTCAGTGCAAACTTCACTCTAGCAGTAACTTATTTTCCTCTTAATCAGCATCCTAGCTATCACAAAACCCACAGCTCTCCTGGCATGGGAAGCTGAATTGTGGCCCTCTGATAATCTCTAAGGAGGACCACTGCTCTGGATCTGTCCTCAGCAAGGATGCAAACAGCTGAATGTGCAATTGGCCTTGGATTTTCTGGTCTGCCTTGAGCTTTTTTGCAGTTTGTCCCTAGCCTCCCTTGTACCACAGCAGCTTCCTCACATTTGCTAGCACCTGCGTTAAGTTTTAAGCTACCCAAGGTTTAAGATTTTTAGGTGAAGAGCACCTACAGAAGAGCCGTACCAGCGAGCTAGGGGACCGGTTGCAGTTTCGGAGCTCAGATGTCCCCCGGGGAGGTGAGGACAGAAGGACCCACAGCGGATGCAGCCAAAGCCACCGGGTGCATCTCCACTGCCTGACAAACCCGGCAGCTGCTGCCTGGAACCTGTGGAGGGACCAAAGCCACCACGGACCCTGGGCTGGGACGTGCATGGCTGACCATGAGACCCATCCCCTGCAGGTCCCAGCAGCGACAGGCTTTCTGGGCGTCGCGTTTTCTTTCAACCCACGTGTGGCAGATTCGACCGAGAAGCAGCGCCCGGCTGAACCTCAGGCTGGGGGTACAGGAAAAGGGTGCTGTCACCCTGGGCTGCCGAGTAGCAGCCAAGCGAGAGGCAGAAGCAAAACCAGGAGCAGTTTTGTGCCCGGCTGGCTGGCTCTGCAAAGCCGGCCTTGCCTGGCCTGCCACGGGCCTCCAGCCCCTCCTTCCCGGCCCACCATGGTGGCAGCCTGACCACAGCCCTCATCCTCAGAGCAACAGATTTGACTCGTCTGGGGCTGCAGAGACACCTTCTCCTGGCTCTGCTTCAAGTTTTCTACCATCCAAACAGCATTTCATTTTGTTGACTCAAACAGGTGGAGCTTAGGTGTACGATGAACACCCTGCTTCACCGACCCCAGTCCGACTCACGCTGACAGCTGCTCAACAAACCAGTCACATTTTTCCAATTATATTTGATTCGGCTCTGACAGTATGTGTGTGGAAGTATTTAAAAGCTAAGCAGATTAGCAAAGGAAAAGAAAATCCAGAAATGAATTAATGCAAGCACAATGCGAATCTGAGTCAAAGGTTTACCGACTGACAAAGCAGCTGTCTCTTAAAACTGACGCTGCTCTATCACAATGGGCTAATACAGCTTAGTTTTCCCCTTCAAGGAACACAAGCACAAATCACTCCATTTTTAGTACAATCCTGACACCAATTTTCCAAGAATGCAGAAAGACCTCCATTGCAACTCCTCCTCCCCCCAGCTCTGCTGTATACCCTTAAATTTATGACCTGTTGCTGAAAGGAGGGCAGGACTTGAAGCCATCATGAAGACTGTACAAGCAAACGTCTACAAACAACAAAATAAAGCAGATACCCAGCACAGGCTATGACGTGAAGAGGCCCATCACAAGATTCTAGGCATAACAATAATGATCAGATTTCTGAAACAACGAAGCATGGTGAAAAAAAAAATAGAAAAGCCTGTTGCTGGCTGAGTTTGCAGCCAGGACTGAAGCTTGAAATCTGTGAGCTTTTAGGAAAATATTAACTACTTCTCTTCAAAGGCAGAAGTTCTAAAGTATCATTCCCATCAGGATATAAAGTCATGCTTTAAGTTCAAAAAAGGCAACTTTTTCTGAGTCACAATGAATGCTTACTGAAAATCTTCATCTGTCTCCATGTTAAGTTTTTCAGGACAGCCATTGTCTCAGGGCAGGCTGCACTTAGCTGGACATTAGATGCTCCCATCAGTGCACCCCAGGGTAAACAGGACCGAATTAATTCACCCACCTCTAATTTGTTCAGCAGAGCTCTGTGCTTCTCACTAGCACTTAAGAGGTGTCCTTGCCTGCTTTCACTATATACATTTACTGTACACTGCTGAAGCAGAAGGCTTGCACCACTGTAAACCTAACCAACAAAGCACAGTAAAATACCCACACTGTCTCAGATAGCCCTTGCCTTACCAGGCAACTCGTGTTCTGCAGATCTGCAGCTTCCTATCCCACTAGATGCACAGAGAGCTCAAGGGAGCCTGCTCAGGAAAAAAAAAGCTGAAGTCCTCCAGGGTCCTGTCTCAGCACTTGTGCAGGGGTGGATGGATGTAAGCGCGCTCCCTGAGCTAACTCTGCTCACATCACCCACTGCACTAACACTTGGACAAGAGGGTGGGTATGGACACCTGGATGTGAACGTGCCTCGTGGAAAACCCACGTCTTTCAGGTGCAGTGCAGTCCCAAATGAGAGCAGGTCAACCGCAGAAGAGAGCCATGACTTACAATCCATGCTATGGCATGCCTGGAAACTCATAATGGGTTTAAAAGTAAAATCTGGTAAGCTTCATCCTGTCGGTTTCAAAAACACTAGTCCCCATCACAGGCAGGCACGGGAAGAACTTCCCAATGATGAGAAACAAATGCAGTTGAGGTAAGGATTGACATAAAATTAAGACACTGCTGAAAGCAAGAACAGGGCCTCAGGTCTACATTTTATTGTGGCTTAGAGAGATGTAATTGACCTGGTACAAACTCCCTTCTGGGTATGCTCCTATTGGTTTCAAAGTAGTGCAGGCTTAAGTACCTCCATTAAGAAACAAACTCATCTTTAGTTAAAACAATCATGCTTCTGAGCTTAAATGAGGATTAATAAAATAATTTAGGAAGCAAATTCCATCTAACAGATAGGGGGGGAAAAAAGATAAAAACATGGGGTCTCATAATTTGCTACAAAGGTAAGTGGAAGAAACGAATTTTTTTATTTATTTAAGATGAAATGTAACTGCAATTGACAACCTGCCTTTTAAACAGCTGTCAAAGTATGGAAAAATTCTGATCTATCTCAGCAGACTCCTGGAGGAAGCAATTTATACTGCTTTGAGACACAGCATTGGGAACTGAATTTCTGAAACTGCACCAGCATGTGCATGGACCATTTTTACAAAGGTATTGAATGTTATTCTCCAGCAACACACACCCCAACAGCTGCACTTCAGCAGAAGTGTCTTGTGTGGGCAAGGCACAGGACAACACTGGAGACCAGCTGAAATAAACAGAGGAGGAAAACTCAGCCTGCTCCACACTGAAGCACATTCTCCAGTACAGACACCTTACAAAAGAAAATTGGTAGAGGAGCTTATATATTCTATTCCTAACTCTTCGACTTTCTGCCCATGTGTTTTTACATGCTCACTCCATGCCTGCCTGTGAATACCGTGACTTGCAGACCCCAGGGCAAATGCAAAGCAAGCAGAGACTAGCTATATTAAGCGTTATTGCTCAGCGAAGCAGTTGTTTAAAGTGTTTTGAATTAGATATTCAAACTCTCTTCTGCCTCGAGGTTCAATAGCAGAAACCTTAAACACACATGACCCTCAGTTTCTACAAACTATCACGACACCCGAGCTTTTACAGGTTTTTCCAGAATGGTGATTCTGTAGGCAGAACGTGAAGCCTATGTCCTAATCCTGTCCTAGTCACAAGGGACAAGAACCTTGCTCCTCCTTTGTCTTGCATCCTGCCAGTTCACCTACACCTACGCCAGTATTTCTGCACCAGCAATATCTTGGTAAATACACGTCTGTTCTGGCATCCACGCAGAAGAGCTGCAGACTGAAGATACACCGACCTTGTAGAAGATCCAGGCTCCCACTTCAGCCTGATATGTACAAGAGATGGTTAAGACAGAAAACAGTTGAGGTTTGATCTAGGAGCAGTTCTAGAATGACATGTTGGCAACACAGTTATGAAAAGAGAAACTGAACTCAGCTCTTAACCCAGAAAAGCAATAATGAAAGTTCTCCTGTCCAGGGACTGCAGTCATGTGTGGGAAATGGTGATGCACAAATGCTTGTGGGATTCAAGACAGGCCTTGGCTTCCCAGACAATGGGGCTTCAGGCTAAGTAGATATGCATATAACTTTTTTTTTCTCATGGCACACACAGACTGTTAAGAGTAAACAGTCACATCAACCACTCAACACAAGCTCCAGATCTGCAGATATCTTGAACCAACCACAGGGTGAGTGTGGCTGAGGCACTAAGATGCTGCTTCGCAAGTTCTTGACCAAGAGTGGGAGCATTGTGGGGCAGAGCTGTGCAGGATTCAAAGGTACTGGCTCCCAGTTGTTCAGATGGATGCAGTCAGGGGATGGTCCCATGAGGGAAACCAGCTCTGCAATGCAGTCCAGTAAGTGCAAAGGGTGATGAAATAGGCCTGGGATAGAGGGTTTTGACAGAACAAGTCTACCCATGAGATGCAACCCTCGAGGAAGAACTGGTACACTTTGCCACACATGTGGGTCATCCCATCAGTAGAACTTGCCCAGTTTCATTCTGCAAGATACTGATAACATTTGCAAAGAAGAGCCAAGAGACATGCAAAACGCATCTAAGCGCAAGGATGGTAATTCTTCTAGCTGGAAGAAGAAATTGGCATTGGAAATCCTTCCTCCTGCTTAGCCACAGGGGCCAGCACTTCCCAAACTTGTGCATCTCTGCAGGAAATGGGAACGTCTGCAACCTAATTCATATCCTCAACCAAATATGCCAGGTGCAATTTAAATGAAGTAAAGGCTGAAGTGAGCAGCAGCAAAAGAGAAAATGTGTGGGGAGTTGATCTGTGGTTGGTATCTACTCTGGGAGAATGACTGTGTATCTCACTGGTATGCTCTTTTCAATATTACCCTTACTGTAGTTGTGTTCTTATCCATATGTTTATCAAAACAGGTGGCCAATAAACAGAGAGGCAACATTTGTAAGGAAGATTTTATTTTTTAAATACTTGAAGTTAAAAAACAGGTAAGAATGCAGGTATATGAGGATGTTTTTCAGGTAAGATGCAGAGCGGTCAACTTTAAGATAAGGGTAAACCGTGAATCATTTTCAGTTTCACTTAATTATTTGAACATGTAACAATTCACCCATTGACATACTTTATAGAGTTAATGACTTTTTAATGTTGTATCCAAATCACAAGCAAAACTATTTAAATTCAGTTGCTGCTACTAACTGAACAAACTACATCACTAGCATAGGTGTTTGCCTAGGCCACCCTAAAGCGCAAAAGTAAAAATTCCCTGGGATCAGTCTTTCCTGCAGCCTCAGGCAGCAGTCTGTTGTGGTTCAGCACCCTCCATCAACAGAGATGATACAGAGATGATTCTTACTATATGCAATATGACAAGCAATTTATTTTGGACTATATTTAAGCCGACAACCAAAAAAAGGCATCTCTCACAATTGTATGCTTTTTTCTGCAGGATCTGCAGTATGATAGGAGCAAAAGAAGCCTTGTAAATCCTTTCAACAGGCAAGTTAATTAACAAGATATGGCTATGGTCAGCATGAATTTACCTGCCTGCTTTCCTCACTCCTTCCACTTATGGCATTGGCCTGTAAAATGTCTCTTTACAGCAGAGCTCCAGGCAAAAGCTAGGCTAAGCTCTGTTAAGAGGAGAATGATGGCTCAGAAACTCTGGGACCTGAGTCAGCAAACCAGAGAACAGTCAGAGTGCTCCCAGGCAGGGCATATGCTTCCCTTCTGCCACAAAACCAAAAACAATCAAACCCGACCCTGAGCTTCGTTGCTTTTGAACCACAAACTCCCAATTACTGCAATGCCAGGCTCTAATTCTCAGGTTATATTGGAATTAGCTATTAGTCACTTTCATGGGTATGTCCTAAACTGTCTTCTCCCTGCCTAAGCAGAACAACATTAAACTGTCTGCCTGCCTTGTTATTTCTGCAAGGACAGAGTAAATGTACAACCTTCAGTTACATAAGGGTTTGAGGGGTTTTCTTCAGCATACTTGAAAATGGTCCCCTCCTAATCTCTTCAGCTTCTACAAAGCTTCTGCTTCATTCTCCCACGTCACCTACCTGCTGCACAGGAGCTGGGCTTTACTGTGCTGCTTTTGGTACAGAAAACACCTCAGAAAATTGACGTACATGAGAATCTTTCAATCCTTCTAGCCACCCTAAATAACCCAGTGATTTTCTGAATTTCCTCCAGTATTGCTCTGTCACTTTTGCCAGCAGTGACAGCAATGCTCTACTACCTGCTGTTGGGTTTTAGTTTCCTTTCATATGGCGTTGTCCCAAGTAGGTCTGGAGGATCCAGAAAATAAATCAGCTGTTCTACACAAGACACTCATTAACTTGCCAGTACCAAGTAACAGTGGTTGGATTTCAAAATACCACCCAGCAGACACAAACATAACAAGCATCCCGTGGAGCCAGACAAACAGTCCATATAGATGATCTTGTTTTCAATACTGGCAACAAGAGATCCTATTTAAGGACAGTACACGTGCCTGATTATGAGTTATAGTCTGTGCTTCTCTGCTCTCCCAGCACCAACAATCGTTGGATTGGGAATGTCTGAAGGCATATCCTTACCATGTCATTTCAATATCAACGTAAGTCACCTGTGAGTTCGACTAGCCCCTTTCTGATCCTGCTGATGCCACGTGCTTCTGCTGCCTCCTAGGGCAGAGAGTCCCAGGCTGCCAATACCCAATGCATACTTTCTTCTTGTTTTAAACCAGTGTCCTAAAAATTTTACTGAGTGCAACCAAATTTTTGCATTGCAGGACGTGGTGAACATCAGTGCAGATCCAGTTTATCCACACTAGTTGTGATTTTATAAGCCTCAATCTTCTCTCCCAGCTCATAAGGCAACTCCATCCCCAGATAATTTTACTTGCTCTAATTTGAACCCTTTCATGTATACTCATCATACGAAGACCCTCATAATGAATAACATCTTATTAAAAACTGTCTCCAAGAATGATCTTACAAAATGTGGTAAAGTACATTCAATACTTTTCTCAGTGTAACCAAGCTTGGCTATAATAACCAGCTAACACAAGAAGGGAAACCTCAATTTTAGTAATTATTATCAGCCAAGAGGTTGGTGGCAGCCCTCTCAAATATCCAAATGTACATCAGGCCAGCCTAATGGACTTTAGGTAGCCATACCTGTTCTCCAAGATCCAGCAGACTCACTGTCAGCCAGGTGTGGCAGCTCTCACTGTTTTCTCACTATCAGGATCAGTGTTCATTGGTAAAATGACCTCTGTGTATGGATTCTGTACATCATAGGTGGCATGCTTTTGTCACTCATGATAAAAAAGGACACCCCATCTATATAGAACTCGGTTAAAATCTTCTTGGTTTGTCCAGTCTGCTGACTTAGTGGCCCATGTGTAACGTGCAAGAGTGTGATCTTCCCTCACATGCTGTGAGCCTGAACATGGGCAGGTATGTTCGGATGACACCCATCACACAGTGCTGCAAGGTCCCCCCACAGCCAGCAGCCTCCAGTCTCAGACAATGCAGATTTTCTTGCAGTCTTTCCTGACAACATCATTGTCATCACATTACATTACAGAAGAAATTTTAAAAAAAGAAAAAACAACCCCAAAAAAACCATTTAGAAGGCTGCACAGTGTTGTAACTCAGAAAACAATCTCTGTTTATACGTGAGAAGAAAAAAATCGACTAGAAAAAGAAACACAATCCACCACAGAAAAGAAAAAACAAAACAAAACAAAAACTTTCCTATTTTATACCTGAAATTCCTAGTGGGTGATGTGGAAGACACTCCCTTTGGTTTATGCCAGTGAATAATGAGTCACATGAAAATACATGAATTCAGGCTGGTATGATATTGCTATTGGTTGTAATACTTGCTGTGACAGGGAACCCAAAGGATGCAACTGGGCTATCCACATTTTTCTTGTGGAGAAGTGAGAAGGATGAAATTTCCATGTTTTGAAGCAGTTCCATCTGATCATTCTTCAAGAGGGAAACAAAACGTTCTGAGCAGCATTTTCATCCACCATGACAAAGACCTGAATGCAGCACCAATAACAAATGTAAAGTCTTCAAAAACATGTGTTAAGTTAGGAGAAGAACAATTGCACAGTGGGGATGATTCATGCCTGCCAGCTGCAGTATACCTGTGGCCTCCCAGCGCTGACAACCCCAGCGCTGCTGTGCCTGGCACAAGGAGCGGTTCCACTTTCTCCTCTACAGCATGTCCATAAACCACCAATCACATCTGTTCACTCAGCACAGCAGGCAGAACACAGCACCCTTTTCACTCGCTTGGCTTAAGCACCGAGGATTGAATAATAATTGTAAAAACACATCCGCAGATCCCAATACTCTGAAATTAATTCACTTATTTAAAGTGAATTTAAAGGTTGATAAATTTGAAAGTTGAGATGAATAAACCAATCAAGAATGTTTATGAACAGCTCATTAAATGTACTATGATCTCATTTACACTTAGCATCTAAGACAAGCTGCAAGGATTTTAAGGTACAAACTCTGGTAAACAGACAAATTTAACTCTTCAGCAAAGTGTCCAAGTATTTAGTTTTTGGTGACAGTTGATACACAGTGGCACAAGCACGAAACATATTTAGAGGCAGACAGCCAAATCTTGGTCTGTCTCTTCTTCTGATTTTAGGTCTGAGATGCTATACATAGAATAACTATAAATCTGATATGATAAAAAAGTGGAATGCATTGCAACCGTGATGCTGTGGGACAGTTGCTAACTGAATTTGAAGACTTTTGTCTAGCAGCATTTGCCCATGTAGCTATTCCATGGTGGTCCCAGCTGAAAGTGTATCTTTACATGAGGCAGCTCTACCAGCAAATCAGCTTTGTCCCCCTCTAGCCCTAAATACTGCTTCCTGTGCCAAAAACAAGACCCCAAATCCTGGTATGTCTTTTCTTTCTTTTCCTACTAATAAGGGTCCTGTGGACTTCAATATCAACCAGTCCTTACCTTACAGGAACGGATAAAATTATTGGTTTTTTCCACAGTGCAAATGGAAAACTTTACGGGCAAGAAGACACTATTCGAAGGGACAGCCTCTCACTTTTCCTCTATCACAGTACACAACAGAGGACTATAAAGTCCTACTCTCCATGTGACTCTACAGCCCACACCACCAACATCCATCACTACTAAATGCTAGATTATGTCTACAAGCTCAGTATTAACACGGGACTATTTATCTTTCAGTTGCTGTGGCCCTTTGGAAATGTGGGGGGAACCTGTCTCCCCACAACTTTTCCATTGCACTGAGACCACAAACACAACCTCCTCTCAGCCAGAGATCACACTCAGGACATCCCCCAGGCTGCCTTCCCCTCCCACCCCATCACACAGCATCCCTCAGAAACAGCCAGCATGTGTGCACAATTTTTCTTGCCTCCTCCTGTGGCCACAGACCATCTTTCTGAAGCTTTTTGCATTCATCCCAGGGATAAGCAGGTTTCTTTGGTCCCTCCACTAAAGCCATCACCTCCACACCACAGCCTGCGGAGTGCACTGCTGCACACGCTGGCAGGAGGGTCAAGGGATGTCACAGCAGCAAAACCTGCCAGCCATTCCACAAATGCAAAATCACCTCTCATTACTAAGCATGCAAAGGGTCACCAAACCCAAACAACATTTTGACCTGGAGCTGGCATGAAGTAACTGGAGACTGCGTGGCAGCACCTGCAGTGGAGCACAGTTGAGCCAGGCTAGCTCGGTATCTCCAAAGAGCTCCTGCTCATCAACTCACAGAGAAGACTTGTCAGCTTTCTGCGTCATGCTGCCTCTGCCTTGCATATGGCAAAAAACACCTTGCTGCATGTGGCCACCTGCAGAGAACCTACCCACCCAAAGGAGGGGACCACAAGTTGGGACAACGCTGGTGTCCATCACAGGGGGTGTTTCTCTGTGCCGCCTAGTCAAACCAACATTAAAGCAACCTGTTACTTATGTTCAGGGACTTTGTCATTTAATCCAAGTAATTTAAGTCAGCCTAGAGTTTGAATAATCTACCTTCCTCCTTCTCAGTGAGAGGGTGAGCTAATGCTTGTATTAATTATGCAAAGCATCTTCTCATGCTCCTGCCCCCTGTCTTTCAAACAACTGTGTGGTGGCAAGTTCTGAGAGGTGCCAGTATAGACAAAAATGTACTGATTGACTAATTGCACAAGAACTTCACCTTAGGGAGCTCTCACCTATGGATTCTCATATAAAGCCCTGCATCTGGTTGCTGGCATGAGCCACTCTGCCACAGGGAGCCAAGGAGACGGAGGTGCTCACAAGCAAGAAGGTGTCCTCTTGTTGGGATGTGTGTAGCACTATTGCCACATGCAGCATCAAGGTTCAGCACTAACACTCATTTTTGCACCTGTCAGTCACATCCAAATAAACTCAGCTTTCATTCAAATTGTCTATCAGCCAAAACTACATCTCAGTGCTGACTCGAGCAGACACGCTTTATGAACAAAGGCGCCAGCTATATCTTACAGTACACGTCAAGCTAGAATCAAATTTGAAATTCCTCAAATGACGTATAGATCTGAAAGTCACCTTCCCACAACCCTGAGACAGTAGATCAAGTACAGCACAAACTGCAAAGGCTGTACCTTTCTATGGAGATCCATAAATATGTTACCTTTAAAACCTTTCTGGCTGATGTATTATTGGACAGCAACGCATTAAGAAATAGCAGAATAAGATGTGTCTTTTCAGTCACCATGTAAGCACACAGACATAAATAGAGAGCAGTGCATCTTTCAGCACTAACCAAACTCTGGGAAAAAACCAATACAAGAACATAATCTCCTGAAAGGAACACAGCAGCACTGCCAATGAAGCAATGTGTCTTCAATGTCATTCATGTGTGTTCCTCCGCAGAAGGCCACTCCTAGGCAGGAAACTATGTGGCATGTGTAAAACTAAAACTAAATCACATGTTCTGAGTAACAAAAGAATGTCTTTCATATTCATTCTCATTGTCTGGAGAACAAAATAGTCCGCAGCACAATGCCCTCCTCAAACCATACTGCCAAGGGGCTGCAGAGGGGAACGTTCTTTGTGAGGTTATTCCCAACCACATCTTGCTTCCCCAGGAAGCCAAGCCAGTATTTCGAGCTCTCCCCACCCCCAGTGCCCACGAATTTGTGATTTAACACTCAGCCACAAGACAGCCCCATGCAGCAGTGACTGAACAAATACAGAGCTAAAAGCAGATCCAAATATCTTCTTGGAAGAACTGCAAACCGGAAAATACGCAACTTATTTATACCTGTCCCCCTTTTCCCTCACTCCATGCATAATCAAGAACAGAGCTGCTGAACTTGAACAAGGTCTGTCCCAGCCATATAGAAAAGAAAATTTTTAAAGACTTAGTTTCTGGTTTTCTGGGTCAGAGCAGAACTTCAAAGTCCCTTCTGCAGCCAGTGTAACTTACCTACAAAGCCTAAAAATACTATTTTTTAGTGAGAAATATAATCTTTTACTGATATTAAATCTTGATAAATATTTTTAGAGGAGAAGGGTGTTATAGCAGAAGTTCTCTCCCTGGCTTGTTCTTAGATACAGTGAAGCTCTTTTTCCCCTACTTTACCTATTTGGAGGAACTACTTATTTTTACAGTTTCTGTCACCAAGGATGCATGCACTTTGCCCAGGGCTAACCAGCCTTAATTTCCATCTGCTCATATTCCTCAGAGCAACAGGTCTAGTGCCAAAAAACAAGCAATGGGAATTGTTATGTTACAAAGTAACAGTACATTTTAGGATTAAAGACCTCTGCAAATACTTTCCCTCCTACTACTTTTGATTTCTTAATTTTCCAAAGCTATGTAATCACCATATAAGGAAATACTAACTTACTCTTTGCTTCTGTCCGCTGTAGTGGAATGACTTGCTCCCCCCACTCTGCTTACATAGCAAAAGCAGGCACAGAAGTTACAATTGAATTTCTGATGACATATTTATTGCTAATTATTAATCCATGTTTCCCACTTTGTTTCTGAACAAAGAAGCAAATAACATCCAGAAGCAAAGTGCCACCAAGAAAACGAACAAAAAGAATGCAGTGTCCTGCTGTTATCCCACAGTGAATTTTCAAAAGCAGAAGGTATAAGCTAGGCAAGTATTTCCTTAAGTAAATATTTCATTTTCCATTCCCTATTTCTAAATGCCATTACATATCTTATATATATATACTTACACACAGGGCATATCCCATGTTGTGCCATTAAGCAATACCTTAAATAAAAGACTAAGAAATTAGATTGCACTGTACTTAGAAATATTGTACATTTCCCTACTCAAAAAAAAGCAGTTCCACATTTAGAGAGGCTGTCACCAAGGTGGAAGGAAGATCTCTGCAATCTTTTCTGCTGGGGAAACACCTTGTTGACAAAAACATGCTCTGATTTTCGAAGAGTACGAAAGTACAGAGTACAAAACACTGCCACAGTTTACTCCTACTAGTACTGAATTGCCAGTATGAAATACAAGCTTGTAATCAGGATAACAACGTTTCCAACATAGTAAAAGGGTATCTGCTCCACCAGAAAAAACGGAAAGAAGGGAGAGAAGTATCAGGCAAGCAACACTAAGACAACGTTTGTGGAGGAGAAACTTTAAGTACTGAAATGTTTAACAGAGTGTGTGAATTATTATTTTAAAGCTGTGATTTAAGAAGTAGACTATATTTATGTATACAACTGACTATTATGATTCAAGTGTTTATTTTTGCTATCCATTATTTATTTTACAGCACATTGAGAATCGGCAAAAGGAAAAAAAAGATTACAGTTATCCTAGTTATTTGAGGATATAAACAGATTTCAGTATGCCTCTTACCTGCTGCCATCACACTGAAAACTCACTGCTATTAAAATAGGACATTACTAAGAATGAGAAAAGGCTAGCTAGGTCACCCATCAAAATCAAGTTCTTAAAGGGTGAAAGCCAGCATTAGTTCCCTTCTAAGTATAGCTAAAATTCATAATACGATAGCTCAGGCACATGAGCCAATAAAGACACACAGACAAGTGCTATTTTCATGAGCAGCTGTGAGGTAGGATGTGCTCCATATGGGCCAATTTTAAGAAAGGTAAATGGTGCTTACATAACAAAACTCCTATGGAAAATTCTTCAGTTTGCATCATCTCTACTCCCACCAAAACTAGGAAAGCAGACGGTAAACACGGACAGATCTAAACGGCAGGTCAAACCTTCCTGGGCACCACACACCTCACAAATTGATGTGCAGAGTCACAGCACATTCTTCACTGTGAAGTACATTCATGGCTGACAGCATAGAAAATAACTGAATGATTGTAAACTTTATGCTTAACTGACATCCCGTAGCTGCAGCATAAAACCGGACAACTTCGTATGCATCTCTCTGTATCTGTTCAAGTAAAAGTAGCTCTCAACTAGCTTTAAGAGAACTGTTGTATTTTTCTTTTGGTGCATAAATCACACGGCAGCAGTTGACTTAGAATAACAACGAGGCAGCTATGATAACTGCTGACATTTGTAGTGGGTGGCGTTTTTTTTTCAAAATACATGGGGTCTCATCACGTTGCAGAGTATCACAACCAGGTCACCAGCCGCTACCTGATATTGCATCTGAGATACCAGAACGCATTCTTGAGAAACAGAAAAGGTTAACTTAGCAGTGGACATTGCAACTAGAAAAAGCAGAATGCAGAACTTCACAGGTATTGGGCACTTAATTCGCCTTAGGAAGTTCATGGAGGACTTGCAGAAGCAGCAGAAGACTTTCAAAGTGTACTCAGAGAATTGCTAGTAGTTACAGCAGGGAACACCTGAGCCGCAAGACATGGGAATATCCCCCTCCACAATCTAGTCTGCTCCCAGGTACACGGGAAGCAGTAGCATAAAAAGCAGTCAAAACAATTTTTTTAGCTAGTACCAGTGTTAACAGCAGGATTTCTTGTTTCATAACTAATGGGATTTGTGCCTCAGGCAGGAGGTGGCCTTTCACATGAGAGCTATGAAGATGCATCAGTATTTTCAAGGCCAAAGCCAGCGGCTAGCCCAGACTGACCACCCTCTCAGCAAGGTGCCTCCCACCATCGTCTCCGCATGAGCTCAGTGGGACCTGCAAATGCACGGCTCTTCGTGGCGTTTACGTCTCTCTGCTGAGAGCTCGAGGCAGCCGATCTTGCTGCAGGACAGGCACATAAACCCTGACTCCCCAGACTTCCAGTTGCTCTGATGGTGCTCACTTATGGCAGTGTGTTTTGGAGGTAGGCAGCTTTTAGCTCGTACTGGAATAAACACAGCTGTGTACGCGAACGTGACTCATCATCTTGCCTCTTGAAGCATCCTGCATGCGGCTGCTATGCCCCAAAAAGCTACAGACACAAACCTTCCCAAAAAGCGCCAGTTAGCAAGTACGGTTATGGGTACAAACTGGAACACAGAAGGTTCCACTTAAATATGAGAGGAAACATCTTGTCACTGAGGCTGCCAGAGCCCTGGAACAGGCTGCCCAGGGGGGTTGTGGAGTCTCCTTCTCTGGAGACATTCAAAACCCGCCTGGATGCCTTCCTGTGTAACCTCATCTGGGTGTTCCTGCTCCGGCAGGGGGATTGGACTAGATCTTTCGAGGTCCCTTCCAATCCCTGACATTCTGTGATTCTGTGAAGGCAAAACCTGAAGAGACATAACATTTGGCAGCAGCTATTTGCTGGGAAAACAATAGCATTAAAGATAAAAACACAGAAAAGGCAGCTTTAAGAAATTCCACTTTGTTTTATTGACTTGCAGCAATGAACAGCAGGAGAAAGAACGCAACTGTTGGGAGAACATTTGGTTCTCAGTAGCGCACTTCTTGCTGATGCAAGGTGGGATGGAACAACAGAAATCGCTTCCTGTACTCTCTAGACCTGCGAAGACATCAGCCAGCCCCTCCCAGAACCTGCGAGATTAGTAGGTATTTACATTGCTGCAATAACAGAAGAGCATTCAAAAGCAACAATGAAGATAACTCACTAAAACAAAAGTAAATCTCTAGGAATCACAGCTACTCTATGCATATGAATATTATCTGTAAATATAAATTTCATTTTATTGAAAAGTGTTGATAAACACTGCAAGTTAGCGTTGACTCATCCTGGAAGGAGGCCACAACTACTGTCTAAAGATGTAAGTAATTTCTCCATGTGAACACTTTTCAAGGCCTTAGTAACAGTAAAAAGAAATACTGCAGACTGAGTTTTGGAGTTAATTAGAAATTATACTTTAATCAGTTTGCCTGTTTCTGAAGGAAGGACAAAGTACAACCAGTGACAGCATGCAGCACAAAGATATTTGGACGCTCCTTTAGAAACTATATTAGTTTCACCCATTCAGCCTGCCGAGCAAAGTACTGTAGAAAACCATGTTCCACAAGCCACTGTGCTCATCCCTGTTATCATTTGCCAGGATGACGACAGATGCTTGAGCTTTTTCCTCTGCAGCACTGAGAAGTGCTGCTCTTACAAATACGAACTGCTGCCAACAGCATTTCAGAGTAAGATTTCAGAATAACACCAAAACACAGTATTTCAGAACAAAACAAGAGAGTTTCCACAAGAACAAAAGTTTTGCCCCATGCAACCACTGGTGACCACATTTTCTACAAAAATTAGATTTTTTTTTTTTTTAAACAAAATCTCTTAAGTACAGAAAGTGGGCACCTTTAAAAGCTTATGGTGTCTTCCTCTTCAGTGCCCAAACTTTCACTAATAGCAACCAAAATTAACTTTTAACATTCAAACCACAACACTTAAATCCTGTTTGCAGGATACTATCAAGGAATTACTTTTTTTTTTTTTTCCAGCTTTTGGTGTCAAGGCAAGTGGCTTCTAATCACCATCAGGAGGAATCTATACCGTTTACTTTCAAATTTGCCAAAATCTGTCAGTGGACACGGCAGTGCATACCTCTATGGAGCAGCCACTAAAGGGAGTGAAAAGAGATCAGATTTTTCAATGTCTCTCAGGGCCAGCTGTGTTTTGCACCACCTCGAAGTTCCAGCATGGGTGGAAATTTGCATTGGTTAGAAGTAGGAGGAATAAATAACAGGAATAAAAGAGAACCAAATCTCCCAGTGAAGTGTTTTAATTCTTTCCTGCCAACTCTCTCACACCAACCTCTAATCCTAGATAAAATTAATCACTAATTTTATTGATTTATTGCCTTTATTCTTTATGTCCTAACCAGTCCTATTCTTGACCTTACCTGATCTGCTGATGAAATTAAGGTCATTTATGTATATTATAAAACGAAAGTGTATCGCATTGACTTGTGGCAGATTTGTGCTAGTTTTAGAAAACTTTCTTCAGAAAATTTCTGACTCTATATACAGGTTTAATCAGGCAAATACTGCTGCTCTTGGCAAGACTGTAGTCCCTGCCCCTACACCACAGGTACAGCAGTAGACCGCCTAACACTCCCAACCAACACAATTCAAAATAAAACAGGACAGGCAGACACGGTGCAAGCCAAGAGGCATATCATTTTTTCCAGGAAAATTTTCTACATAAATATGGAGACTTCTCAGCTAATGAGGGGCAGATTTCAAGGAATTATGAGGACCCTTTTTGGATTTTTCCAAAGGCATGAATCCACTAGAGGAGCTGCATCCTATATAGAAAGCAATCTTAGGAGAGTTCAGCTAGTAACATGCTAGGTGTGCGTGCTATACCTTTACACTCTTAAAACACTCTGAATTTTGACTCAAATACCCACAGGATCTGTAAGCCTCCCTTGGATTTAGAGGGGCAGTTTCACAGTAAATGGTAAAGGGACATTGCAAGTGGTCATCACCAAGAACAGCCTTCCCAGCCGGTTGCTTCCATGAAGCTTGCCGGTGGTCTGCACCGCTATTAGTTTGCACTACTTTGCCTTTGCTCCTGCAGGACAATAATATCCCACAGAAGGCCCATTCAGAGAGTGAAAACAGCAGAAAAAAACCCCAACCAACCAAACGAAAAACACACAGAGACACTGCTAATTTAGTAATTGAGTAATTTAGTTCCCTGACCAGCCTGCAGCACTGGGACCCGCTGAAGGCATCACGCAAGGTTCTGCTGGTTCCCCATACGCCCCAAAACCAAAGCGTGAGCTGCCCTGTCCTGCCCTCCTGCTCAGCCGTTTCTTTTACCTTAAGGCAGCAGGTACTGTGAGCTGATAAACTAAAAGCTAACAGCAAGCACCAAGGTATAATTCCCACATATTTCACAGAGTGTCGTGGGGAATATTAATAATAGGTAGGTACAGGATGCACAAACACCCAACTTTCCCAGGCATTAGCGGTTAAAATGTGCAAGCAGTGACCCGTGCCAACTGATAAGCAGCTGTTGCAAGAAATTCACAATAGAGTCGAGCCCATGTTCAGAGCAGTCGCTGTGCACACACTCCGCTGGGATCAGAGCTCCCACGTGAACATGTGGCTGACCTTGTATAGGCCTGTTTCTTGGTGTGTAACCCACTCTGAAAATGCTTGAACTGTCCCCAAAAATTCACTGGTTGATTGAACTCTGTTAAATGATGCCAAAGCTTTTGGCAAAATCTCACTCAGCTGGAGAAAATAATTCCTCAAATTTGTAAATGCTAACTTTGTGACTCACTTCCTAAGCTTGGTCAGCCAACAAATTCAGGTGCAGATGCCACTGGTATTTTGCAATATGTGACCATTTTCCACCAAGAAGTCTGATTCTCAATACTTACAAAAGACACAGGATATGTATAAACATATATCTATTCACTGATCAGACTGGAAAATAGGAGGTTTTCAGCTCAATTTCAACTGTTGAGGGCAAAACTGGGTAAGGCAGTGGTAATATTAATCTTATTTCCCGCAAAATGGTGAATAATCGACAGACAGGTAAAGGACCATAAATCTTATTTCCCAGCATTGTGGCTACTCCTTCAGGAAACTGTATACTCCTCTCAGTTCAAACTAATTCAACCAGTATTGAATCAGGAAAGTTTCCTAAAAATCCGTGCTGAGAGCACCGGCCAGAGTTTTCTTTGGAATAATCCAACTTTTTCCTACAGAGGCTTCACTTCTGCAGGAGGCATCATATCAGTGAGACGCAGCTGTACAAATAAAGCTTCCTTTTGCCTCTGGTCAAAGCACTGGCATTTAAAAATCGTTCCTGTCAACAAGTTCTTCCTCTCTTACTCACAGAAATATACTTGACTTCAAGCACACTCAGCCCAGTGGTTACAGCATAATGCAAACCAGTTATTACCCAATTTTCTGTAACTTTTATATTATAGCATGCGTGTATTTCCATTTATCTTCGGTAGACCACAACCTTTTCATTGGCACTGCTAGCTCTCTTTATGGTCATCTGTCCCTCTAAACTGGGAGGAGGGATTGAGGTTTCTGTTTGTTTGTTTAGTACCACAGTGTTATACAAACAGCAATGATTCTTAATAAGCACCCCTAGGGAACCAGTATTCCAGAAATATTCCCCTACAATGGTTACAGTGCAAATAATGTACTGGTGGACCAGAAAGGGTGTGGGGGCATTTATTTTAATTACTTTTTTTTCTTTTTAACTCAAAAAAGGGGAGGAGAAAAAGTAAAACATAATAGCTTTGGTACCCTCTTCTAATACAAGACAGGCAGGGAAAACGGAAGAGATGAAAACTGAAGCATCCTTTCTCCATATATTTTTAACTTGGATATTCTGTGCAGCTTACAGACAAACCCAACTGCATTTTCTTTACCCAGAATATCTTTCCTAACTTTTTCTATTAAAACTGTCACTCCTCATTCACTTCAGAAGGACGGCTGAACACTGTACAGTAATCTGACCACATAATATGTTGTGGCTCTAACCTCGTTATCCATTTCAAAACAAGCTGGTAAGGTTAGAGATTGTTTTATTCCACGTTTAATTAAGCAAAATCCTAGTCATTTAAAAGAAACACAGTCTCTTCTCATGATCACAAATGAAGGAACTGCACCATTGACTAAACCACACCACCAATTAGTTTAACAGTTTAGCAAAAAGAGACGGCTTGTAAGTGGTTGGAAGCCTGATTTTATTACGAGCACGAAGGACGACAGCTTTCAGCTTGGCTGCGAATTGTGGCAGAAACACATTTAAGGGGAGAGCCAGAGCAGCTGGGGATAAGAACCAGGGCAGGTACCAGCAGTTCGTAGATCTGGTACCAGCTCTCTGCCCAGCAGACAGCAGAATTGCCACAAACATGAGCTGAGGCTGCAGTCACAGGCTGTGCTCGGATGGGACGTGCTCTTCCAGCGAGAGCCTATCTTTGTCTATGCTTTCAGTTATCTCCTGCTTCCAACAAGACGTCCTTCATCCAACCACAAAGATTCCCTGTGGCAGAAAGATAAGAGTTTCACATTCAAGTATAACTGTTTTTTACGTAGTCCTCTAGCTTTGCTGCTCAGTGAAAGCTGAGTGATTCTGTAAGAAGTTGCTGTGTAAAGTCAGTGCTCCCAATTTGCCTGCCACGTCTTCCCACAGCTATACTTAATATCACTGCCTGTGAGAACAGAGCTGTGACAGAGCATCAGCATTTTATAAATACTAAACTGTAAATGTAAAAAGACACAGAAATCCAGACCATTTCACAGCAATGCCCCTTTCAGTCACTTAGAGAATGCAAGTAAATGTTATCCAATTTGGTCTCTTCACTTGCAAGGAATGCAATTTTTTTTTTGAGTATCTAATCCAGCCTATATCACATGACAATTTCCGTGTCATTAAGAAACTCAATAGTAAGCAACTTAATAAAAAATAGGCAAAGAGCAATGGTCAACAGAGAAAAAACTACTAATTCCAATAGCATTAATCTGTGGATAAACTCTAAATTGTATTTAAATTAATGAATAATCCAATGTGTTAACTAGCAGACATCTGAACAAAACAAGCAAAGAATATGGACCCTGCAAATGGGGAAATTAAGCTTGTTCAGCTAAACATTCTGACCATTCTATTTCTGCTTAACTGGCTTTAAGGATTAAAACATTTTTGCATTAAAATACATTCCCCAGGTCAAGAACTTCAATTAAAGGATTTTATTTTTCCCAAACCTGCTTGTGTTACAAAAACAAGGTGCATTTGTATTTTAAATCTTTGTTATATAGACACACATAACATTACACATATTAATCAGCTTTTACTTAATAGATGTCAAGTTTGATAGACTGCAAGCCAGGGTCTATTCCTTCTGTTGATTGTCTGCCTTTTTTTTTTTTTTTTTAATTTTATCCTTCAAACTCTTAGCTCATGCAGCCAGCACAAGCCATGGAAAGATTTTGTCACTTCAGCATAAGAGCATCTGGATACTGGCTGCCTATTTGCAATTAAAAATGTCATAATTCTCTCTCCTACCAATGTAATTAACTTGACCTTAAAACCTTTCTGATAATCAGTCTCAAATCACTAATTTTAGTTTCTTATTTGTATTACGTATGAGAGCTAAAGGACATAGCACAAAATACCTAGTGGAAATACACCTTTGCACATCTAAGACAAATACATTTTCCACAGAGGTGCCTGCATGGTAGTTTTTCTACCTAACCTACTGCTTGTACATAATTAGAAAGTTTCTTACACTTGATAGCAACTCTTTTCCCAACTCAAAAAAAAATCCAAGTGTATTCGCCATTATCTCAGGTTCCTTTCCAGGAGAATTCCTTCTATCTCCTGGTAGGCAGGTCTTGCTAACAAGAAAATGTAGGAGCACAAACTTCACCATCTCACAGGCAGACATGCTTTGGCATGAATGGCTCAGAATGTGGATCTTTATTTCTTCTAGTGTCTAACAGGTTTATGACCATTTACTCAGAAAGGAACTCCAGATACCATGTCTCAATTTACATCTGCCCTTCTATTTCTTTCAGTGGAATGTAGCGTTACTGAATTTCTATAGAATTGTCAGTGTTCACCAGGCTTTTACTCTCATGTTGATGCTGAAGTACGGCACAATGTATTCTTATTTAACAAAGTTTATTTACTGTGCTTAATATCTTTATATATAGAAGGACGCCATATTTTTTCTTTATGATGCTTAGTTTTGATAGTTCCTTCAAGACATCTGCACTTGATACACTTATTTATCCACTGCTAACCCTTGGCCAGGAATCTGTATTCTGAGCCAATAATTTTAGCATATTTCTCAATATTTAGCAGTTGTCCCTATTCCTTCACCAGTATCCTCCTCAGGGGTCATGTATGCAGGATGGCAGCAATGCATTTTTAAAAGTGAGTACATGAACATTCAGCCCTGTAGGACTTCAGCTCTTCTGAGATGCAAGACGAGGAAATGAAAAGGAGAAAACTGCAAACATTTGCAACGCTGAGAATGTACATCTCCTAGCACAGCCCTTCAGACCTGGAATATCCATTTCTCCTCAACATGGATACGTGGCAAACAAGCAGTGAAAGGTCCTTTTGTCATCACTACTGAGTGCTCTTATGTTGAATACTGTTTACCATAATTCTTATAATTTTTGCAACTAAAACAAGTTTTCCTTAGCACTATCCACACTGCCATCTAGTGCGAAGAGCTGCTTTTTAAAAAGAAGAAAGATGCGACTGCTGGTTTTAAGGGAGAAGGTTGTCAGTGTGTTTCTCCCATAAACAGCAGCAAAAGGAGATAATGAATTGTATAATTCTCCTCTCCTTCCTTTTCCATGGCCAACACAGGTATCTCCTATTGTTGTAAGTGCAGATCACAGTACCCAAAGATCTGAGATGAGGGGTGGGAAGAAAGAGTTGTTCACAAACAGGAATGAGAGTTTATTGTTAAATCAGGTATTTGGAACTGAAGAAGTGTTTCTGCTCCCTTTTTAATAAGCACATCAATTGTACAGAAACCAGGGTGTGTCTGGGAACCTGATGAAATACATCCAGCAAGTGTCAGCCCATGGGGAAAACATGTGGCCTCACCCCAAGAGGGTGGCAGATGTTACGACGAAATTATTATTTGCGTGTTACACTAATCACTGCAGTACGTCTGAAGCCAAAGCACCGCCGGCTGTGGTCGCTGTCAGAAGTAAACTGCACAGGATGAGGGTTATGCAGCTGCTACGCGGAAAAACTCAACACCAGGGCTTGGCCATGGCTGCTTCCCACGGTGGTTTCTGAGCCAGCACTGCCGAGGGGACGGGGCAACAGGAATGAGCAGCCAAGGCAGGGAGCAGGACCTTGGGCCAGTTTCTGTCCCAGCTACCTGCCAAGGACGGGGAAGAGCTGTGGGATGTGGTGCTGGTCACTCAGCCCCCTGCCCACTGGGTCATCCTGGGATGCTGAGGGGTCCACAGGGGCTATTTGGCCTTCTGGTCAGCAGGATGAGTAAGGAAATCATATCGGCAACTTGGTATTGAGTCTGGCTGTTTCAAGCACCACTGCCTAACACCCCCAAAAAAGTGCATCTTTTTAGTATGGGCTCTCTTCCTAACAAAGGGGTGTTCATGTCTCTAACATTTAGCATCCCAGTTGCATGGGTAAGTGTGGAGGTCTGCCTCTGCCCAGAGTCGGGGAAGAGGCGGCAGGTCCCAAGAGCAGGAGCCAAAACTTCCAATAAATGCTGTGACTTACCCACTGCAGGAGTCTGTCTGCTTCCCCCCATCAGCTCATAAAGGGAAAATAATGAAACCCATCACTTTGATTAACTGCCCAAGTTACATGATGTTAATATGAGGTTTGCATTTCATTTGGGGTATAGCAATTCCTCGGCAGGACACCTGGACGCACCCAGTTTTTAGCAGTTTTGAGTTTTTCTACATGAAAAACAGAATGTTTGTGCATTAAGTATAACACCCTCTTGCAGTAAGGCATCTGAAAAAGATACTTGTAACAGTGAAAAAAATCCTTACATCAGCATTCTGCTCACCGTCATTTTTGTTGTTTATTACACCCTGAATTGGTAATGACAATTATACCAGAAGCCTTGGTGTCCAACCAAACCTGCCTACTCGCGGCTCTCAGGCAGGACACTTGCACAGTTACTTAGCTCAGCACATCTGTGAGGGGAACCAGAGTGGTTTTCCTGCTAGGAAAACATGACTCTCCTCAGAACCAGTCTTCCATATGAGTTTCCTTTTGACCTTGGGGCCGGAGACCTTGAGAGCAGCAAACCAGTGATGTTCACTCTCTCAACAGCATCCCAGAAGAGAATGGAAAGTTCCTTGGTTTTGTTATAAAGAAACAGGTTCCACTAATTTACAAGAAACGTACAAGTGTGGAGCTTAAAGCTTTTTAAAAGAACAAATACTTTGCTACTGGCATTGTCTGAAGGAGACTCTGCATTCTTATCAATTGCTAGAGGTTTTCTGTTTTGTGTCCTAAAAATCCTTGGAGGAAAAAAAAGCCCACAAGCCTGCATATGTTTCCACACCATGGGAAGTTGTTGTTTCCTGCACCACTTAGCTCACCCATACCACTAAACAGCCCCGAGAGGCTGGATCAGCCACCAGTGGACATACCCCAGTCTGACACCTTTCTTTCAAGTGGAATTAGAATGCTTTTTTTGCTTGGTAATAGGAAAGAGTTCGCTTCAGGGGAGTGCATCCACTGCAGAGAAAAGTAAACTAGTCCACAGCACAATACAGCTGCCCGGTAAACCCAGTCACCTTTCTGCAGGTGCACAAGGCGGCAGTCACTTCTGCTGTCCTTCAGCATCTTGAAAAAACAACAACAAAAACTGAAAAAATATTCACCTTTCCCAACTTAGCAAAAAGTCAGAGAGGAGAAGTCTAATGGCTCAGTCTGTAAGACACTGTGGCAAGTAAAACGACAGTGTCAGCCTCCCAAAAGTGGCCACCACCTGTTGTGCCAGCTCCAGGGGCCATGGTGGTCACCTCTTACAGCCTCGCTCAAAGCCACAGTGGCCAGCTGGTGCTGCGAATTTAGGAGGTATTACCTTGACCTGCAGCTCTACTCTGCCATACCTAGGTCCAGGCTAGCTGCAGCCCATCAGTGGCCACAACCCAGAGAGACAGCACTGGGTCACTCAAGTACCAAAGATACTCCTTTACCCTGCCAACAACTCCTGCTGTAAAGGTGGTCACTTATAAATCTTGGAGGGAGGGAGGGAGGGAAGGAGAGGAGGACTTGGCAACTCCTTGGCCAGCTCACCAACACTGGCAATTCATGTGTCACCATCTGAAGGCAGAGCTGATGAGTAGTGACACTGATGATATCACGGCAATCAAGAGACCAAACCTGAGTGGCAAGGAAGGACAAGAATTTCACTGGCAGAGATTGTTTCCTCCTCTCTCACACTAAAACAATGACTATCAAATGCTATGAAAAAAGCAGCAAGTCTTTGTTAAATATGTAAAACCCCTCATCTCTGCTAATGCATGCACAAGCAGAACAGGATATCCTTGATTCCTGCCCTCCTCCTCCTATTCAGGGCTAGAAATACTCAAGAGACTTCAAAATGGAAGACAAAAGAAATAAATCTAAAAGTTCTACGATCATATTTTTACCAGTTTAACAAGAAGCCTCTCACAATAGCAAGGAAAACCAGGTATTTTTCACAGTATTCAGCTATCAACACAAGATTGGGCAGGAGAAATTCTGTACAATAAATACCAGCACCCTGCCTCATTTTAAAGTTTTCTTATTTGTTTGTTTGGAGTTTTTAACTGGTGTATCCGAGAAAATGGAAACTTTCATTAATAAAAATGTATATCAAATATGTGGCTTGGAAACTAAGAACAGGGAACAAATGTTTCCGAAGTTTGTGAAAACTAGGGGACACCAGGCAAGATAAAAAGAGAAGGCAAAAGTGAGGTGCATTCATATGACATAAGTAACCCATGAAACTCCTTGCCACAGGATGTTGACTGTGCTAGAAGTCTACATGTATTTAAAAACTCTGGATGGAAGAAAAGCACTAGATATTAGTGATGGAACACCTTATCCTTGGTGCCATCTTAAGACATATCAAGGATAAGAGGGTCATCAGGGACAGTCAACATGGCTTCACCAAGGGGAAGTCGTGCTTGACCAACCTCATAGCCTTTTATGAAGACGTAACAAGGTGGATTGACGATGGCAGAGCAGTGGATGTGGTCTACCTTGACTTCAGTAAAGCATTTGACACCGTCTCCCACAGCATCCTCACTGCTAAACTGAGGAAGTGTGGACTGGATGATCAGGTAGTGAGGTGGACTGCAAACTGGCTGAAGGAGAGAAGCCAGAGAGTCGTGGTCAATGAGGCAGAGTCTGGTTGGAGGCCTGTATCTAGTGGAGTGCCTCAAGGGTCAGTTCTGGGACCAATACTGTTCAATATATTCATCAATGACTTGGATGAGGGAATTGAGTGTACTATCAGCAAGTTTGCTGATGACACCAAGCTGGGAGGAGTGGCTGACACGCCAGAGGGCTGTGCTGCCATCCAGCGAGATCTGGACAGGCTAGAGAGTTGGGCAGGGAAAAATTTAATGAAATATAACAAGGGAAAATGTAGAGTCTTGCATCTGGGCAGGAACAACCCCAGGTTCCAGTACAGGTTGGGGAATGACCTATTAGAGAGCAGTGTAGGGGAAAGGGACCTGGGGGTCCTGGTGGACAGCAGGATGACCATGAGCCAGCACTGTGCCCTTGTGGCCAAGAAGGCCAATGGCATCCTGGGGTGTATTAGAAGGGGGGTGGTTAGTAGGTCGAGAGAGGTTCTCCTTCCCCTCTACTCTGCCCTGGTGAGACCTCATCTGGAATATTGTGTCCAGTTCTGGGCCCCTCAGTTCCAGAAGGACAGGGAACTGCTGGAGAGAGTCCAGCGCAGGGCCACAAAGATGATGAAGGGAGTGGAGCATCTCCCTTGTGAGGAAAGGCTGAGGGAGCTGGGTCTCTTTAGCTTGGAGAAGAGGAGACTGAGGGGTGACCTCATCAATGTTTATAAATATATAAAGGGTGGGTGTCACGAGGATGGAGCCAGGCTCTTCTCGGTGACAACCAACAGTAAGACAAGGGGTAATGAGTTCAAGCTGGAACACAAGAGGTTCCACTTAAATTTGAGAAGAAACTTCTTCTCAGTCAGGGTGACGGACACTGGAACAGGCTGCCCAGGGAGGTTGTGGATTCTCCTTCTCTGGAGACATTCAAAACCCGCCTGGACACCTTCCTGTGTAACCTCACCTAGGTGTTCCTGCTCTTGCAGGGGGATTGGACTGGATGATCTTTCGAGGTCCCTTCCAATCCCTAACATTCTGTGATTCTGTGATTCTGTGATTTGTCCACCAAACACTATTGAAACACACAAAGAAATAACCTGTGGCTGGAGAAAGTTCTGGACCACAAATTGTTGGAGGTTGGTGGTATATTCTGAGAATGCATTATGTGCCTACCCTGTTCTTATATTCCTTGGGCATTTTTCTCTAGTCGCCACCTGAGAACTAACTGAACCTTGTGGACCTTGATTGAATTCAGTACAGCCACACCTCCATAAATAAAACAAAGTGACAGAGGGAAAGCACCAATGCAGATTGTTTCTTCCACTAGTAGCAGCATTAACATAAGCGGCTGGAAGTGACTGTGTCAATTTTAAGGGTTTAACCTCATCTTTTTATGGACAAATGTGTGCTAAACTCTGCAACTGTAGAAAGAATCTAGGTATGGTGTAGCAAGCTTGCACTTCTCTTAAAGCTTTCCAGACAGCTGGCTTTCTGGTTTTCTTTTTTAAAATCAACACTTAGCATTTCCAAGTGATTTGGAACGACATTTCAAAGGAGGCACAAGCTCTGTACGCTATCTCCACAGACACATGCCAAAACTTATCCAGAATTGCTAACTAAATTTCAAAGACATGGAAATATTTGACTAGCTCTCCGTTCAGGTTGTGCGAGAGTGCCCACAGACAGAACTTGTTTGTGAGGGTGTTGTCTACAAATAAGGCATTTTGCTAAGGAATGCCTAACGTAAGCTACACATTTCTTGAGAGAAACCTAGCAAATCTAGGGATTATTACTGACTAGGAAAAAAACCAACCAAACAAAAAAGGTCCTTTTCACACCGGTAGCATGTTGTGCTGAAAATCTGTTCTTCTCAGATGGAGAGGAAAATCTGCTCACCTTTCTAATTAGCATGATTTATTTATATACACAGCATGTTATGAAAAACAGTGTTTGCAAAGGAGGCCATCCTGTTGAACAGAGAGAGAGAGAACATCCTTCAGGGCATACTCATGCATTTACAGAGATATTATCTGATAGCTGAGTCCTAAAGCAGCCTGGCTCTTGAGAAAAACAGAGGTGCTTGCTGCCAAACTGCTATGGCTGCTCTCCCTCACAACTGTTACAGAAACTCCTGGGAACCTCTGGAGATTGCTTTGTTTTTTCTTGGCTTTTCTTCCTCGCTTTAAGTTGTATATCTTGATGATTACTCCACACAGCACCTCCTTATCTCTTGAGCCACCTACCACATGTCCCAGGACTTGCAGAGCCCTAAAAGTAAAACCGAGCCTCTGGAGCAGTTTTTCGCCCAGAATATTCGAACATTGAAAAAGCAAATACTTTTAATATATTTGTTAAAAGACTTTTCACGCCAGTTTACCAGGAATAAAGCATGAATCCCAAACTGCATCACCTTCGATATGCTGAAACCCCTCTGGCCTCACAACCAAGCTGGCTGGGTTAGGGAGGCGCTGCAGCCCTCTGCCCCATGGTGGTTGTCATTATGCACAGCCCTCCCTAGAGACTTGTCCCAAGCCCTTGGGGACATAGGGCTGCTTATTTCCCAGCTGTTTAGCTGCCCGCAGTTCAGCTCTGCAGGCAGAAGGGCATCAGGCAGCAGACTGGGGTCACCCTGACATCAGTTGTGTCCTTGTCACAAATGCCACGGGCAAATATCGGGGTTCCAGTAACTGCACTTACTGTACAAGCATATGAAACCCAACTACTCACCATTCTGCCCAGTTTGCCCCTTGTGGTTTCTGTACTAGGAGACAGGCAGGCTAGCAGGAGACTTCGATTAATGAGCCACATCCAAATCCTGAGAATAATTATCTTGCGTATTATATTGAAGCCAATGCATAACAATTTGTGTAGTATTAACACTGTGCAATACTAACACAGCTTTTTTTTTTTTTAAAAAAAACAATCAAATGCAGTTTAGATTCGCAGTCTTGATTAAGAACAATCCTATTTCCACATGGGTCAAAACTGGCAGTTCTGCAGGGCATCTGACAGCTAATACATCAGTTCACGTGGAATATCTTGCTTGGGAGCTGTACTTCTCCCTTAGACTCGTTCGTTCAGCACATTTTGGGAACACTGATCAGGGACACTTCGCTCTGTAAAACAGACACTGCTGAGAGGCGTGGGAAGCCCTAGGGTGACAAAAGGGAGGGCGTGTGGAGCACCCCTGGGGTAACACTGCATTGAGAGGATGCTGCTGAGCACAAGAGCATAGGCTGTGCCACACCACATCCAAAGGAGGCCGGGTGCCTATGGAGCAATCATGAATTGCTACGTTCATAGCGACACGGGTGCTTAACAGAAAGTACTGCACAGGGAAAAGAAAAACCCACACTTCCTCTCCTCCAGAATTACTCTGCAGGCGAGCGCTGAAGGGGACTCAAGGATGACACAGCATTCAAAGTGCCTACCAGTGAATGGCTGTCATGCTCATTCGAGTCATGCCCTTGTCCGGAGCTCTGAAGGCACCAAGAATTAGGAGGGGAATTGAAGCAGCACGACAGCGTCAGCTCTGCCACAGAAGGATTGTGCCAGAGAGGGTTTTCGTGTATCTCCAGGGATGGGATCCAGCCCGCTCGGGCACTCCTGGGCCGAGGGGAGGTACCACGGCACATCTCTGACCTCCTCCTAGTTCCCAGCTGTAGCCTCACGGGTGCATAAACGAATGCCACGGTGCACCCGCTCCCCCTCTTTCCCCAAGAACATTTTTAGTAGTGTTGATATGGATGGCTCAAAAGCCCTGGGAACCGTCCCACTACAGATCAACTGCCTTTAACGCTTTCAGCGTGAAGTGAGCCATGGTTCTGGAACCCTACAGCCAAGTTTCAAAACTTACAACTGTTTCGGAAGCAAGTTGTGTTTTTATGCATATATATCAGGAGACAACAGAAAGACTGACAGAATTCATCAAGAAGCCAATACAGACACTCAGAGACACCGCTTGCAACGTTTAACCTTCTCGTTACTCGAAACCTGGACACACAACTATATGCAAAGCCTAATAACAAAAAAGTAAGGTAGAAGGAGATTTCTCTGATATCTGTCATTGCTGTAATCTAAAACCTAGAACAGCACCATCAGGATAACTTTCTTTTTTAAGGACAAAGTCTGCAGTAAACACAGAAGAAACCACGAGTTTCAACTTACCCAAGCACATTAAAGCTGCCAAATTGTCTTTCCTGATTAGGCAGTTTAGACTAATTTGCCTGTGATCACTATGGTGTTCTGTTTCTTTCATACATGACATGCATCTGATGACAGGCTTGTAACAAAGATTTATGAAAACTCTCTCAAGCATAAAGTATAACACTGTTTGGATTAATTCTACAGTCTCACAACAAAAGAACACCCCACCAGTAGAACAGTTGTCAATTACTAACCTGCAGTGACTGAAGCTGTACAGCAAACTCTTACTATACTTCTGTATATCCTATGTATGGTATCAAATAAGTACAAAGTACACAAGCTGCCTTTCAGAAATTAAACAATTTTGGCAGTGCTGCATAGAATGTGCATCTGTCTGTGCTGTCACAGCAGACACATGGGGAATCATCTATACCAGATCCGGTATAAAATGTGTACATTTGCTGAAATAAAACCACTAGTTAAGTTTATTTGCATACCGCCTCTTGGCAAGGCACCAAATCCCATAATAAATAACACTATTACTTGTAGTTTGCCTCTACTTTGCCACAGATACACGATTCTCAGGATCTCAGTTTCTCTAAAACGTATCTCCTTCCTTACAGAAACCCAAGCCAGCGGCGCTACTTCCTTTCGGAAAGACATTTGATACAATTCGGCTGAAAAGGTAAAAAGTCCTTGTTTCCTTTCAGACTTCCTTCTTCAAGAAGTGCAGCCTGTGCGCAGGCAGGTGAGTCGCCAGGAAAACCACCACCTCTGCTCCCCGGAAAACACAGGAGAGCAGAGCGGACAGCAAGGAGCCTGGGGCCAGCGGGGGCCAGCGGCCACCCCCAAACCAGGAGTTCTGCCGCACGCCTCAGCCGATCTCAGCGCTGGCTGCTAGACGGAGCAACTGTTCCAACCCCACCACTCTGCCCAGGCCTGCCTGTCCCCCGGGTGCCTCACTGTAAGCTGATCAGACAGACCAATAGCTAGAAGATGTTGTGTGGTTTTTTTTCCCTGTAGTGCTGGTTTTATGCCCATTTAGTCCCCCAGTCCAGCTCACATGCAGGCATGCAGATGGGTCGGTGTGCTGCATGCAGGGAGGTCGCTGAGCCGCACTCTCTGGGGAGGGTTTAATCCAGTTAAATCCAAGAGGCACAAAGAGGGTGCCCCTCTTCGGTGGCCAGATCTCCCATCCACCCTTCCTTGCGCCTGTTCCCAAGATGACAGTGAGCAACCAGCAGGAAACTGGTGCCCTTCCTCCCTCCACTGTCCCCCAAAAAGGTTTGTTTGTCCTTCTTGCAAAGCACAGTCAAGGCGACAATGCTTCCAAGGCTTCTCCTCGGGTTCCCACAGATATCCAATCTGTGGAGGGATCTGCAAGACGCAGAAAGAAAGCCTGTGGCTCTGCCGCATTGCTGCGGCTTCAGGGGGCAGGGGACTATCACACACAGCCTTGGTATTATTCCCCTCTCCAACAAATCTTCAGAGCAGCCCCCGTGCCAGTACCCACGGTGCCACGGCAGGCAGATTCCACAGTGCTTGCTTTGCATGGAGGACAGCATCTAAAAATCAGCCTAGCCATCCCGGCCAAAACATGTAACCATGCAAGTGGCAATTATCACGTATTTGAATTGTAATCGTTATTCTCCAGGATTCATTGCTCAAGTAACAGAAAGGGACAGATTAGTCCACTCAGTGGTTGCTCCAGCATGTCTGCCCATTCAAAGGCATGAATATCACCTGCTGCTTTGAACGGGACTTCCTCATCCTTCTACCAGATTTTAATTTAAAGAGCAAACAAGAAAGCAGCTTGAATTTTGCAGCAGCCTTGCTCCACATTGGAAGGAGTCATAACTCCCATTAGTGCTTTCGTCACGTTTTCAACTTCTTCTGAAAACGACATTTTTCATAATGAAACAGCATAATCACTTTCCAGTGTCTTGTAACAGACTGCACTGCTATCTCAAATAATTTTATAATCTCATTTGTAGAGCCTGCAACAGAGAACAGTTTATAAATAACAGAAGCAAGCAGAGATAGGGCAATATTTGCAGAGCTCTTCAGGATACCAAAAGCTGCCAGCTTTTGAGGAAGTCTGAATTTATGGCCTCTTGATTTGTTCTAACTGTCTGAGAGGACACAAAAACAGCTAATGCCCTTTAAAGTTAGCCTGCATATAGTTTAAAATACATGTACCATAAACGAGAGCCACCTAATGGACACTGCCAGATGCATCCACCTCCAGCGCAACTCCTACCCTCCAAATGATCATCTTCACACAGTAGACATAGGACAAACCCCTGCTCCTGCAGAGCTGCCATGGGGTTCCTGACTTTGGGAACTGTGACCCCAAAATCACCTGAATTCCATAACAATTTACCACTTTGGAAAACAGAATTATGCTGAGTCTATTGGCATTGGTTTACTTTGTTAAAGCGACAACACCGTACTAATAGTTTGCTGGTAAAAATTTGTTTTTCTTTCTAATCATGCTCATTTTTATACATGCAGTATTAAAGTCAAAAACAAAATAGCCCCTGGCTTCCCAAGAGAGGAGAGAAAGCAATCAGAATATGATAATAGCTATTAGTATCCCAGATGGAAATGCCCAAAAAACCTCTGCAGGGATTCTAACTTTTTCTGATCACAGGCGGAAAGAAAGTCACAGATGCCCATGAATAACAGTAGTCAGATGAAAACAGCTTTTATTGGTTACAACAAATGAACAAAAGAATGAACCCATGATCTTGGACGTGCCTGAAAGTATTCTTTCTTAGAGACTATGTTTACAGACTGAAGCATGAACAACTACTGCCTCCTAAAATGAAACAGAATAATTTTACATTTCACTCTCCATTGCCTAAGAATTAAATTGGCTTTCACAACCACACACTGAAACCCAGCATGCAGCACTTCCCTGAATTCCTCTGTGTGAGGAACAACACAGTGAATGTCAAAACAGAAAACAATTAAGATAAATTACCATTCCCGTGCAGTTCTGTCCCATTTCTTACGCAGGCTCTCACTCTGAGTCTTACTCAGTTGATTCATTTCACTAACACAGTAGAAATCTTTATTTTGTCAGGTTAGTTTTCTGCTGGCTAGCATGTTGAATTAGCATTGCTTGCTTTCCGAACCATGCATTTCTCCTCCCCTCCTTGTCTCTCCAGAGCACAGCTGTCCAGCCTTGACCCAAACTGGGAAACTTCTCCAGCTGACAAAGGATCAGCTGAAGGGGAGCCCTCTGTATGCAGAAATCACACACACCCACCCGCCTCCTCCATTCTCCCTAAATAATGATTTTTTTTCTGGTATTCCCCTCTTTCTGTGATCCCCCGCCCCAATTTCTTCTTCCAAAACCACAGTGCAATGCGAACGTGTGTTTCCTGCACCAAAATCCTTCACTCTGTAACAGCAATACCCACTCTGTCCAAAACCATGACTCTAAACATACGCTAAATATTTACAGGGAAAGCAAGGCCCACCTTAGTTTTTAAACCCAGTGCTAAAGAAAGGTGCATGTTTTATAACCTCGGTAACTACGGCGTTGTCAGTAGGGTTGGATATACAGCTGTTAGGCCTCATTAATAAGTCTGAGAATGCGAAACAGCCTTGCAAGGATCATGAATCGCCGGCCATCTGCTAAGGTACCGTCACCCAAGGTCCCTCAGCCCCCTACCCACCGAGAACCTCACAGCCAAGGCTGACCTCCGAGATCAGCCTTTGCAGCATGCTCGGTAAACACCCATCACGGAGCCGCGAGGGAACAATTCCACACAGGACCGATGTAGCAAAACTTTCGTTAAATGCTAATGCCAAGTGATTGCTTTCCGGCACCTGTTTCATGACACCATGCACTAAGAGACATAGGGTACTAATACAATTCTCTGAATGACAACTGCTTTAACTTGTTAATCCACTTTACGGCCGCCACTTCTCACTGCTCTGCGGGGAACACTGGCAAAATATCATGCTGTAGCAATATTCTTGATTTAAAAATTGAATCAGAAGGCCTTTCCAGACCGCTCAGAGGAGAAAACACAGGGAAGACAGATTACGGAATATACAGGAAACAAACAAACAAAGAAAAAACAACACACAGAATAAAAATTTAAGGAACATAAATATTTTACTTTTTTTTTTAACCTAAATTATCTCATCTGCAGTAAAATGACAAATAAAACCCACTGCAAAGTTCTGATGTTCTCAATGAAGCATTTTGTTTCTCCAAAGTGATTCATGCCTCTAGCCCAACCATTGTATTTATTGAGGTTTACAAAGACAAAGCCAGCTGTAGGCTGTACAGATTAACTGAATGTCAACACATTCCCTACTATAAACTATTTTTAACCACATCATTACTACAAAGAAACTATCATAACTTACACTTGGGATTTACAAACTAGTGACAAACTGAATAACTTTCATTATTTTGAACACTTTTTTCAGTTCCTCTCTCGCCTGATCAGGGACAGCCGTTCCCTGTCTGAGGAGGCATCTTCCCCACTGCTAGTAATTAATGTGAAACACAAGGTCATCTCTGCTTCCTTATTACTTTTTTTTTTCCCCTAAAACTTATGATGACCTGCATGCCTCGTCAGTAAAAAAATTAACCTGTTTCTCCCGCTTTGTCTGAGAACTGTTCTGTAGAGCAAAGGGCAGGGAAAAAAAAAACCCAAAACATTAAATAAACCTTTAACAGAAACGTGGGGGGAAGTCACGCCCTATGCACAGAGTGATACTGCAACACTGGGAACTACTTTTGACTTTTTTTCCCCGAAAAATTACCAGAATGGGAGATTAATGGACTATGACCTGTTCCATGTTTATTTGGCTTAATACGCTACACAGATTTTTAATTTTCAGATGCTTAATCTCTTTCTTCTCAGCCTCTTTACAAGCTAGTTGCTGCTGAAATAGGCAGTATGTTCAAGCTTCTATTTCAAGTCCTGTAAAGAAAAATAGGAAACTATCCCCAATCTTCCCACATGGCTGGTTTTCCATGATGATCTGTACACCATCATCAGCCTTGCACTGCATCAGAAAAGTCTTCACAAGTGGAACAGTACTGTGGCTCTCCATCTTTTCTGAAGTCCTGTTATCTCCTATACACCCTTCCTCCACACCTGTCCCCTCTTTTTACAGGCTCTCGCATTATCTTTTTATGTGGTCCTACCTGTATATCCATTATTCCTATATGAAGGGCATATACATTTGGAGATGAAGTTTCAAAGTGCAGAATTCTCTGGATAACAACTGCTATCACCAGCTCATAACAGACTTAAATGAATTATCTCTACCATCGCTCCCAGAGAGTCTTTTCAGAAGTGCCCTACTCAAGTATAGAAGATGTTGTAGTACTATATTAGGCAACCCGTAATTACCTACACAAGAGGGAGCATGACAGTCATCCTCTGAAGCTCTTTATATCTGAAATAATGCGTATTATTTTCCTTTCAAATCTGGGCTTTATAGCTTTTGTTGCTTAATACATTAGCAATCTCAAAATTAAAAAAACCACCAAAAACAAAAACAAAAAACCAACCAACCAATTACCCATCCCTAAAGTACATGCATAAATCTCTACATAATTAATATTTAAGTCACTTTATGTGTTCAAAAAGCACAGCTGTGAGCACAGCTAATGCTGGGCTAGCATGAGTTAAGCAGATACTCTTCTTCTGAGGGAAAACCTGATACAGAAAAGATGTTCAAGGCTGTAGAGTGAACCAGCAGAAGAAAGCTGCTTTTTCCTCTCTCAGCTCCTTCAGACCACAGTTCATTGCCCATGCATGTCCCCAAGTTCTCCTGTATTTGTACGACTCCTTTGCCTGCAAAATCCCTTGAACTTCTGAGCACTTTTTTCCTTAGGTATGTGAAGAGAAAACAGATTTCCAGCACAGTCCAATTACTCAGTGACCACTAATCATGAATTGTTTCAGATACCTAGCAATGGACACAACATCTCAGTAACACCCCCTTCTTTTTAACACGAATAAAAATTGCTTGTACTCTCCAAAAGGAGATATAAGTTTTAAGTAAATTACTGATTCTTATTTCTATGCATTTTCAATTAAAAGCCAAGCCCAATTAACCAACCTCAGCCAAGCCACACTATTATACATTTAAAACTATGCTTACCTGCTTAGCCTGATCTCAGCCACAACCAAAAGGAATTTTACAGGCACCTTAAAACGCACAGCCAAAAGTTAAATAGACACAAAAAATAGTGAGATGCATATTTCTGCTGCAAAGTTACACTAAACAAGCCAAACTCCTCCCTGAATAGAAATCACATCAATTACTGACTTTGAAAGGCAGTCTCCTGGCTTGCTTATTTCTCTTTAAAACATGAGGAATCCTGCTGAAAGACTTTTTTTTTCCTTTTAAAGCGGAGGGATGTTGGTACTTAATTTTATACTGTAGAATTTGGAGCAAAACAAAGGCAGCAGTTAACTAGAAGTGGTGTGACAGAGAAACAAGTTTGGGATGCTAGCATTACTCAGAAACAAAGGACAACCTTGCAGAAAACACTTTCCTTCTTTCCTACAATTTTTAATCTGGCCAAAACAAGCAATAATCCGTTCTTTGCTGAGGACAGATCTAAAATGATATGTCTTGCCACTCTTTTGAATTTAACACAGGAACTATTTTACCCTTTGAAAATCACAGACACATTCCAGAAACTCTGAAAATGGTTTTTCCACTGACCCTTTTAATGTTATTCTGAAGTTTAAAAATCAGTGCAGAAAATTTAGAAAAAAAAAAAAAGGCAACATTACCTATTTACTTTCCAGAGAATTAACTTTGAGGTTTTTGAGGAATATTTCAAGCATAGTAGCTATTAGCCTTTCAGCAAAGTCAATGACAAATTTTCCTTTTACACTCCGAAAACTGACAGCTACATTCAGCTGCAACAACTCCTGTGCCTAAATCTGTCTTGCACGCTCGTGACTTTGCTAGCACCTGAACCTTCATGCTGATCTCAGGGCAACAATAGCATGCATCTTTCCCTTGCATCCTTCTTTTTCAGGGAAGGCAACTTTTCTTTGCTGATGCATCTCTACAGAGGCAGCTGTGGTCCCTCATCAGCTGTCGCTATGTGGAAGCAAGGCAGCAAAAGATGTCAAAACGCTTTAGGCCAAGGCTAAGAAAGCAGAGAAAGCTGGAACAAAACCTGCTAAAGTCACTTGTGATTTCACTCCAAAGTAAACAACAGGCTCCACGTCAAGGTGGTGACTCCCTAGAAGTTGTACTTACCTCAAAACTATTGCAGGAGGGAAGTTCCTTGGGTTTAAGACATATCAAGCCCTATCATTCATGATGGCCCCTTAAAATGGAGCTTCCAGCCTATTCTGTATTTTTTAACCTCACCTTCCAGCATTGGTTTTCCTATAGGCACACTGCAGAAAGCTTTCAGGATTACAATTTGTCTAGCACAAAATAAATAAAACAATACAAACAAAACAATATAAACATTATAAGCAAAATTCTGCATTTTTATAGCACAGTATTCCAGGTGCATAATAATATCCTGCTGGGTCCAAACCTTATATGCTCAATTTTCCATTTCAAAGCAAACTTCAGCACTAAAAACTAGACCATGTTTCAGATACCTGAAGCTTGCAGTGAGGCAACACATAACTGCCTGTCCCATTATTTTGTAATTAGCTGGAGGTGCGACCATTTTCCTAAACAACATAGCTCAGTTTCTACCTACCCAGTAATTCTTCTGACATTTCTAACCACGTTCATTTATATTGCGTACAGCTTAGCCATGTTTGCATTGATGCATACTGGGAAAATCTGTGCACCCATCCTTGAGCATCATTAAGAGCAGCACGGAAAGGAGGAGGAAAGACGAGGAGGAGAACAGGAAAGCACCCTGAGGCTATATGTGCTATAGATAGCAGATGGGTAATGCTCCTTGGCACTCCACATTTCATAGAAACTGCAAGAGAGTTGCCAGCAAAATGGTTGTTGGGAGAAGAGGGTTAAAGTGTCTGCCCTCCGCAAAAAAGAAAGGACTTACCAACCAAATTATGGAAAGATAATCAATAGAAGCCTCTAGAAGGACAAGACATGATTAGTTATCATGGTTATGGACATTGGGCAAGGATATAGCTCTACTTAAAGCAAGTTTTTCAGAAAATTCATTACTTTCACAGCTGAAAGTTAGTTTGGGCTGGGTATCCAGTGAATCTATTAAATGGTCTCATTTAGAATCAGTTTCTGTCACTGCAGAACCCCTCAGAGCAGGTAACTGTTATTATCAAAGGTAATTTGCTAAAATCAGCATGTAATTCGTTATTCTCTCCATCTCTTTCAAATTAGTGGAGGGCAATATTGTGTAACAACAAAAACGAGAAGAAAAAAAAAAAATATTTTTGCCATGATGATGTACCTGTTTTGCACAGGACGAGCACGTCCTGCAACCTAGCTGGCAGAACCGGTGTTGGTACTGCAGCTGGGCTGAGCCACGTTCTGCAATAAGCACTAATCCCACCCAAGGCTTCGCCTGGCTATGTGGCAATGGGCTGCAGATTTCAAAGGTGAGGTAATCTGAGCACAAGGCATCTGTGTTATAACCAAGACAGGTTTTGCAGCACTGATCAAAAAGTTTGTCCCACCCAAACAAGTTTTATACATATTTTCGCACCAAGACAAGGGAGAATGGAAAGAGGAGTTTTCCTATAACAGGACATGCTGCAACTTGTTATAGACCAAGCACTTGGTGTTACACCTGGGCGGGAATGGATGCGACCACACACGTTTTACCCTCCTGCCCCATGCTTTCAAAATGAGAATATTTTAGGCAGTACCTTTAAAAATAATCGAAGGGTGTCTCTCACACACACGCACACACACCTTAATTCCAATACTGGAAGAAAAAAAAAATTAACATCATATATTTCGATGCAGTTGAGAGGAACTGGAAAGTAATGGAAAGCTGTCAGATAACTTATGCTCACAAGCTAAGACCACTTGCCTCACGGTTTTCCTACCACTTTGCATTTATACTGACTGCTAGGAACTGCCTCTGTGTTTTCCCTTGGTGAAACTTTTTTTTTTTTTAAATCAACTACTTTCAAGTCCTTTTGCATCATGCCATTCCTGCAACACCTGGGCCAGCTGTATGTATCAAACACTGATTTTGTTCCATTTATTTTCCTCATATTTTTAAGAGCCATACTTACAGGGGATAGGAGGAAGATTTTGCTGCAGCTGTCTCTGTATTTTGAACGTGGCCGGCAGAGATCAGTCACGTGAAGTTGATCTCTTACCATCTCATCCATCCCACTCTCAAGGCCTCCTCCACAATCGCTTTCCCAAGGGTAAAGAATTTGGGATGGTAGCAAGCAATATTCAGGTCACTTGCATAGTAGATTTCTAGCCTAGATAACTTTCTGAAAGTCACTTGACCCTTCTGGACTAAGGCATATTTCGTTAGTTTGAGAAAATTAAGAAATGCTAAATTTCTTTAAACTTCTTTTGTGTTTGTTGGACTACTTCTGACTGACTTCCAGGGGAATAAATGAAGAGGTCAGAGTAACTTCATCCATGCACTGCCTGCAGAGAGTTCCCAGGTGCAGAGAATCCATCCTCATTGTACTTTGTGGTGTTTCCTTATCCTACAGTTTCTCATTACAGTAGCCACTAACAATGCCAGTGAAAGAGGCTCTTTTGGACAAAGAGCAGGAACAAGGAATTTTCAGAATTATATTTCATACTTGTTTCAGAAAAAAAACCTACACACACACACACACTCCCACTCCCACACCATCTGAACGGAAGGCTGTAACAAAGCCAGAACTGTAGTAACACGGCTGAGCTCTGGCCCTCTGTACAAAAACACAAACAGCTGCACACTTGCTCCAAAACCAAAATCAGTCATTTCAATGTCTATTTGTTTGTATCTTCTGTAAGATCAAATCAAAGGTATCCTCTTCAACCAGCAGAGAATTTTTAGTCATCTGTATTAGGTCTGAATTGCATAAATATTTGGACTAATGGAAAATCTCCCACTTGAATCAATCAACTGAATTATCACAGACTATCAGATGACCTATGGAAAACCTCCCATTCCCCTTCCACCACAGCTTTTTATGCATCAAGCAAGCCACAAAATTCATGATCTTGAATATCAAAATAGTCATCTTCAAGATGTTGAAGTTTTCATTTAAATCCTCACAGCCCCAAGACCCCTTTTATTATATTATATTATTATATGATTTTATATTAGTAGTGAAGGAGTTAGAGATTTACGAAGTCAGTAAGAATTAATAACTTTTGCATTTTAATCATTCATAGCCATTGTATTTGATTTACCCCACAATTTCCATCAGAAAATGAAAAAGTTTTCAAGAATGAGTTATTCTTCATGTAAATCTCCAGCAAGCCTCTGTCAATCATGTTAGTCTTTTCCTTATTCGTTTTTTCTGCTTCCTGACTGAAACTACACAACCAGTTTAATTACCTCATTACTTAACCACTTCTTAACTTAAAAGGCTGTAAATATATGGAAAACTGAACTAATACACAGCAATTCTCCATGGAATAGAGGAAACCATTATAAACATCAGTATGGCTCATGAAGACTAACTATATTTATACTTTTCACTACCCTAACACTGTAGAGGTTTGTATAACTTCTACCAAAGGATATGTATTGACACACATGAAAGAGGGAAATAAACAATTACATACTCAAACACAATACTTGCTTGCCACAAATAGTATATTTCCTCTGCTGTATTAGAATAACAACCTGTAGGAAGTTACCAGCCCAGAAATTATAGTTTTAGAAGAAGTTTCAGTGTTGGACACTTGTTGGGAAGACTAAGCCTTTGATAGTTTTGCTGGCAAGTTTTATTTTTTACTTATCTATTTATTAATTTCCAGTGTGTTGAGCAGCTCATCGTTTTGTACAAATACAGGGAAAGAACTGTTTAGTTTACAGCACAGTTTTATATGCAAATTATATTCAGTAGACTCCCTACTCATCTAAGTGTCAACAGGAAAAAAAAGGCATGACAAATTTAAGACTGTTGAGATTTTTCATAAACTTTGAGGGAACACTGAAATTACAAAGCACACCTAACTCACTGTAAAGCATTTTCTCTAAGCATGTGCCAAATCACGTATATTATGGGAATTTTTCCCTAAATCTACTATGACACTTTATGCTTCATATTCCATTTCTAAATATTTGTGACAATTAAAAAAGTTATATCTTTTGCATACAGTTAAACTTACTGTTTGCTTAGCTGTCCCAGAAATGAATCTTGTTTCTACTCTGTGGAAAGATTTTCACTAGCTTTAGTAGCACTGGAGAAAAAGCAAGCTTTCACCCCCACACAAATCAAAATTCAGGAGGAAATTCAAGAGTTCAAGATGAAGAGATATTTTACAGCCAATAGGGGAAAAAAGTCTTAACAAATCAGCCAGCTGTTGCACTAACAACATCAAATAAAGAAATTGTGGAGCTTATTCTACCCTTTATCAATAATGCATGGCTGCGCACAGACAATTTATAGCTGTTTTCCATCACTGGGTATTGTGTAGTACTAAATTAAGTCTACAAAACTCAAGGACAGTCCACCCACACAGCTACTGTAAGCCAGCCAGGCCACTTTGAATAAACATTTTAAAGGCATAAAGTGAGTTTTATTAGCATGCTGAGCCACAGTTCCTAGTGGACAAAGCAGCTCCTTTGAAAAAGTAAAAGTACATTTAGCAGAAGGAGAGATGAGTTATTCTTTTGCCTTACATGTAGAGAAATCGCAAAAAGGAAAAAAAATATATATACATGCAACAACTCAAACCCCTGAATTTATTAAGATTAAAACATTTTCTATACTAGAAATTGACTGTCAGTCTTTGAAAAACCTGAAAGGTGCTGAACAGGTCAGGTTCTGACAACGAAAGAGCTAAAACACAAAGATTGTTTTGACAGGTTTTGTTTACATTTAGGTAGCTCCAAAGATTAATAGACTTATTTTTTAATCCTTCACAAGTCATATAAATCAGAAAAGCACACATAAGTCTTTCATCAAGATAAAGAACTAGTTATTGCACTGAAATCTCCTCAGCAACATTTATGGCACCAGTAAACAAGTGAGAGGTGGGGTCCCTTCCACAGGCCAAATTAACCACGGGACAGTATGGCACAAGTCAGTTGTTTTCAGGCAGTCCCACCTCCTCCTACCACAGCAGTCCCAGCACTTGAATGCCTGAAACACAGGAGAGCATCAAGGAACTTGGGGCACACGAGCTGGCGCACAGCAGCAAAAAGGTGCAGACTGCAGGTCTGTGCATCCAGCAGTCTCAGGTGTGGAGTCAGGGGTAACCGGCCACAAGGTGGATGGCAGCACCACCAGGAGGTGGGTTCGGCGACTGTGTCTTCTACAGTTGCGCTGCTCAGCTTCCCTCTCAAAAATATTGGCAAGTGTAAGGTCTGTGACAGCCTTTTACAACCAGAGCACCACTCCAGGCAGGACCTTCTGGGTCCCTCTGGTAACTGGGCCTCTCTGGCAACTGGCGTGACACAATGACATCCCTGCCTGGAAAAATCTACCTAAGTACAACGTGGGGAGGTGGAGGATGTAACACAGCGTGGCTGGGCAGCTTGATGGCTTTGTGGAGGATTTAATCACAACCACAACTAAAATCAGGAAGGATGCAAGAGACAGGACTTAGTCCACATCTGCCCTAATTTGGTCAAGTGGAAATATCCAGACAAATAAAAATGACTGCATTGTGCAGATGTGGAAAGGAAAAATAAAAATCAACTCTGACCAGTGGTATTTGAATTTGTACACACCTTAATTTTCTAGTTAAGGTGTATGCTACTCTACAGCAAAATTTAACTTCACCTACAACAGGTGTGCTTTCTCAAAAATCAGATCCCCTTTGCAGATGCAAGTAGCTCATGGACCTCTGAAGCCAACTAGTGTAATACTCTAATTTAAGTGCTCCAGCGAGTCCAGAAAATTCAGAAAGTGAAGAGTCAGACTTGGTTAAATCTTCTCACTAAATTCCTGTCAAAGGGCAACCAAGCTCCAGCTGTTGGTGAAAACGCTCTCAGGCCCCCTCCACGGAGTGTGTCGCTCCAGTGGGATGCTGCCTTTGTAACTCACAGGCAAAAAGCACTGAAGCGGTCACACTAGTATTCCAAAGTAGCAGTTATCTGCACCAATGCAAACAGGGATGCCTCGAGCAGAATGAAGTGTTATTGTGTTACATGCGATCACGGGCAGACATAATCTTCAAACAGTGTATTTTATGATGAGAAACCGAGCCCACTTCTCCAAAGACTTGCTTAATTAGTAGCCATGGTGTACCGATGTTTAACTTGTAGTACCTCTCTACAGTGATGGCTATTGCCATTAATGCCTGTACTATCATCTCCTCTGTATCACCGCGTTACAGCCCAGCACTACTCCAATGTACAGCAGGACAGTTTGCTATGCCAGTTGGTGTAAGGATATGCAAAGAAGATATGTATATAACATGAGGGATACTTAAATCCAGAACACGTGAGAAGCCCATCTCCTCATGCTGCTCCTCTCCATAGCTACCACCTTGTAAGGAGAGCTGACATGAGAGCTGCCTTTACTGTCCATTTCTTCACGACTGTACGTGGTGCTCCCATGCTTTCTGAGGAGCCACCAGGCAGTCAGCAATCACCGCTGCTTTGGCTCTTTAACAGCAGATACAAGTCTGCTCTGGGTTTTGCAGCCTTTCTGCAACCATACTCTTCCTCTCTGTCTGCATGTGTTCCCTTACAGGCTGCTCCCCTCCTCTCCCAGCCCACACCTTGCATGGCCACCCACGCGGCCTGCCGGACAGCCAGGCTGTCACCATGCTAGTGTAGTGGGACCTGCTGCAGCGCACCGGGCTGCCAGGGCCGGGGACCTGCAAGGGCAACCTGAGAGCCTCTCTATGCACATATCCACATTTCCTTCACTTTGAAGGCCATGCTTGGGTACACACTTCTACAGCCAGGACGTGGCTGTGGCACACAGCCACGCAGGGACTGGGACGAGCCTGGTCACAGTGCTAATAAATTTCCTTATTTAGCCTTTTCTAAGCATTTCTCCTCCCCGTCGGCTATAGCCTTGCCTGAGGGCCCAGGAACAGTCGTGGCAGCTTTCCCCCACCTCCTGTGCAAAGCACTTCTTTGCAACCAGAAAAGACAAAATTCACCTACGAATGCTTTTCCTGATGAAAAGAAGGAGCTCCAGAAGCGTGAAAGCCTCGTCACAGCCAAGCGAAGAACAGCATCCTGCAAGGAAGGACACGCACCGGTCTACGAGCAAGAGCCCAGGGCTGATTTGAACCGTGCTGGTGTGAAGTCTGCAGTGGAAGCTGCAGGCAGGCTTCCCACTGACAGCAGCTTGCCACGGGTGCACGACAGCACCCTCTGCCCTCTCTGAACTGAGTTTTACGCAAGGGAGCCAAAGGGAGAGCCAGTGGAGTCTGGGTACATGCACGTACACACAGGCACGCAGCTCTTCTAAATGGCAAGTTCAGAAAGTAATGAAGAAAGACAGCAGACTCTTCCACACTGAGAAGGAAGAAGACTCTTCCATACTGAGTTTCGCAGTTTGGGAAAAACAGCAGGTGCCCCTGCATCTTTAGGAGCACTAGATTCAATAGCCCTTTACTTGTCACAACAGCTGTCAGCAATTCAAGGCCACATCTGTAAGCACAAGATTTACTCCACATTCAAAAGCCAAACAAGTTGTCCCCCACTGCTTGCTTTCACCCTGATTAAAACAGTGAAAGCAGCACAAAACAAAAATAAATCTGCAGTGATCTATCCTAAATAGTCAGAACAGCCAAGAGACTAAATCTTTGCTCTTCAAGAGAAGAGTTCAGTTTTTGGTGTGTCTTATCTCTCATCTGAACTTGCAGCACATTGCCATGCACATAACAAGGTGGGCAGTGGCAGTCCCAGATAGTAAATAAAAATAGGATTCTGCTGCCACTCCAAACAGCAGCTGTCAAACCTGAGGGAATGGCAAAGGGAGTCCTTACATGGGTATTGCCCATCTGGATTTCTTTTATTACAGATTTAATTCAGGCCTTCCCTTTGCCTTTGCTCTTAACCCAATTTGTATCTTTGCACAGCAACATTTCTAGATATCCCTGTCCCACTGGGGTGCTTACATCCAGTCTCTGGTCACCAAAACGACTCTGCTGCAAGAGGAGACCATGCTGGGCACTGGGCATTGCACAAACATACCCTTGGTCTTGTCTGTGGCTGATCTACTGGGCTGCTGAGAGGCATAGAATCATAGAATAAGGACTACAGAGCAGCATACAATTCAGCTATGAATCCAAAAGTTAAGTACAAAATACACATAATTAATTAATGAAAACAGTGGCAGCAGCAGCTCTAGTCAAAGCAGAATGGTCACTTTTCCAGCTACAGTCCTCAGTTTTTCTTAATCCATATTTTTCCTGGTGAAGAATTTGTCTCAGCCTGACATCCAATAGGGACTGAAGACTAAATTGTTTTACTACTAAGACATTATTAATACATAGATGAAGGATTAAGGCATTCTAATGGAAACAGATATAAGCATTTGAGAGTGTAAAATTGGTGATTTAGGAAAAGAAACCAAGTTGTTTCTCTGTTGCATCAATTTTTACCTTACTGAAGTCAGTGAATTTAGTCATGACCAACAAATACTGACAGTTGGCTCCAGTCTAAGACTTCACGTTAGTGTGGTTTATTACAGAGCAAGAGGTAGGGCTAGGACAGTCTGTGGGACCACGTCTATCCTACTCCCGTGTCCCCAGCAAAAGAAGTCATATCTTACCTTAAAATATTGTAACCGAAGTGCCAGTCCTCTACTTTCCTTTAGGCCTTTTTAAATGTCAGAAATAATTCAGAGGATTCAGCTAGTTCAATGCTTCAGCATTTGACAGCATATTAAGGAACCTGAGAGTCACCCTACAAGAAGAGAAATGAAAAGCACCAATTAGTCATTGTACATGTTGGGCAATATATCACATGTTTAAAACTGCTGATGCCTGGTAAACCTATGCTGCTGAACAATAATAAAATTAGCAACAATCACACATATGAAAGGCTAAGTCATTTTTTGCTTCCAAGGTGAAATGTACAAGCAATACTTTGGTAACAGCACCGTGGAAAGAAAGCACACATCTTGCAATAGGTATGTCACCCTGCACTGCCTTCCCAACTTAAATCCTCTTTGTTCAAACAGTCCGTGTGAACGCACAGAAACCAAGTTTCAGATATGTAAGGGTGCACCGGCCATGCCAGCTACAAAAACACAACAAGTGTTAAGCAAGTGCTTAAGGAAAAGTAACCTGGTTCTAGTTTGAACTGGGAAATGCAGCAGAAACCTGTGTGATCTAAGCAGTAGGACTATATAAACTGGGATGTTGGTATACATGAAAGACACATGGAAATATTTTATAGACTGCAGTTAAAAGAGAAACATCTACAGACAGGTTTGTCTCATTTCCTTCAATAGGCTTTTTAAAAATTTCTCATCTTGCAAGGACTCGCGCATACTCTCAACCCTTACCCTTACTGAATAAAGACACTCCAGCTGCAGCGGAGTTCCTGCCTAGACCACTACGACACATGGAACAGCTCTTTCCTCCACAGCAATTCAGCTAATGGTGTTCTGTCACCAAGGTTTAGCCACTTTTTTTTTCAGCTCCAACTCACCTGGCATGTTTAATCTCCCAAATGAGCAAACCTCCCAAAACCACAGGTGCACACATACAGACACCTCCTTGCACCTCGCCATCCTGCCTCACAGCCACTGACACATACAGTCCAAGTCAGCTGCATCCTGAGGCTGTGCTCATGGTGAAGAGTTGTAAAGGATGCTGCTGGGACATTTGCAACACCAAGGGCCAGGACTAGGATGTGTCTTAAGCTCCCAGGATAAACTGTGACAGCTCTGTGGAAGTTGCTCCTCTTTCTCGAAGAGGACTGAACAAAAGTCAGAAGTCCTTCGGGAGCCAAAATTCGTCACATACCTTACCAGTTTCCACATCAGATGGAAAGAATGCTTCAATTTTGCTTTTTACTCCAAACAAATCACAGCATACATATGTACACAACCATCTGACAACCATCTCCTACACATTCAAGCCCAACCAAAGCAAAAAAAATTACACCACACCCCCATTTTGTTTCCTTAAGGAGGGAACAAACCATACCTAACAGGTATTAACAAAAACACCAAAGATCAGAAAACATTCTGATACAATGGAAGTTTAAAAAAATATATGTAATACTGTAAGCAAAATTTGAATCTATATAAAACATATCTATATATCTCATATCAAAAAGTAATTATTTGTCTAAACTGCCTCACAAATGGCAATCTAAATTCATTCCCAGGCAGAAAACTTAGTGATTAGCACAAAGTGCTCAGGAGAAGCAAACAAAAGCAGAAATGAAAACAAACATAGTAAAAGAGTTAAGCAGAGATATTACATATACAAAGGGAACACATTTGCTGGTAAAGCTGTCATTTTTACAGGAAGCTTTAACCTTGATAGCATTTTACAGTTAAACAAAGCTGTGCAACAGGTATTCCTTAAATTCCCAGAGACACGGTTTCACAAACTTTTCATGTAAAGTCTATGTACTTCACAGCGTACTCTAGCTTCACAAGTTTTCCACAGGTGGGTAACACACATATTCCATCTTTTCCCATTTTCCATTTTAATATTGTTCAACACCTCTGCCCACACATTCCTCCAACACACGCACATCCCTCCAGCAGACAGCAGCCAGATTCACTTATCTAAAGAGTAATTTATTCTGGTCTGAAAAAACACCAGCCCCCTCAACTGCAAGGACATGCCTGGATAACTTATTGAGATATGCCTCAGATGTTGCTTCAGACACTTCAAAGTCAGTTAAAGATGCACTGCATAGCACCAGTTACACTCTTGCTGGGAAGGAGACATTATTTTAAATATAAATTTGAAGGTAATATTTCCAATGGTAAAGACACTGTTTTCTGGTGAATACATTCGAAATCTTTGGACAGAAAGCTTTTAAGTAGTCAAAACCAATATGCAATCTCGGTGTATCTCACTGGCATAAGTTCTTATAATTGCTAAAGGAAATAAATAAGGCTATGTCTGCATGGCACAAAGCACCATGCTAATTAACCGTGCAGAGAGACTAATTAATCTGGGCAGGGCGCCACAGTAACATGACTGCCCTGCTGCCTTGGGAATCTCCCCATGCTGATGTATGGTGCCATTCGATAACTCGCACAACCCTATGGGTGGTCTCTTTCACATGAAAGACTCTTACAGACACAACGAATCCCCAGTGGAGAGATGCTTCCTCTCAGAATCTGTCATAGAGCTCTTTTTTATTTAAGTCTGTGGCCTACAGCAGACAATACCAAGCTGGACACTGCACTAATTCTTAACAAACAGTAAAATAATTGACTGGTGTTACTGAGGATCCTAAGCTGCTCCGAGTAGGAACATGAGAGGGTGTACCTATGGACAGTCTCCTTGGCCCCAGCAGAGAGGGTCCAGGACAGCATCTCAGAGAAGCTATGGCAGACAATCACCATTATCTTACACAATCACCTGCAGCAATTCACCTCAAAGCATTTTAATTTCTCAGCAAGTCTCAGAGCAAGGACAGACCCCTGTAGTGTTAGCGTAAATGTTCACTAGTTAGTAGGTTGTAAATAGCAGATAATGGTGTGGTTGTTAGCACACTGAAAAAAAAAAAAAAAAAGGTTAAATTGTTGCCAAAGTAACTTTCCTTTCAATATTCTGGTGATAAAACAATTCTTGGGCTAAAGCCAGAACACCTTATCTGCTGTACCTGATGCTACCACTTGGTACAGAGACCAGCTCTTCACGTACGGCAAATGGACTTTGAGCTTCTTGTGACTTGTTAAAACACACGCTATAAGGAATAATGTACTCAGCAGTAGCCTGAAGTGCGTGTCCCAATGGGACCTGGGTTTTTAGCAGCCAGAGAGCAAACAGGACAGGGAGCATCTGACAGAGAATACAACCTGCAGCAGAACACATCCTTGTAGCCTGCCCAACAACGCAGGATGGAAAGACGCAGAAGGGTCATTCGCTGTGACTCAAGCAAGCCAAAATCAGGGAAAAGTGTTTTACCACCAAGCAGAACAGACAATTGCAGAGTCTGAACAGCCCCTTCCAGTCGCCTCTTCCTCCTCCCCATCAATCCACAACTAAAAATGAGGTTATTTCCAAGACAATTCTGTTCATCTGGCTTCTCTCAAGATATGCAGACCTTCTGCAAAGCACAGCCCCATGAATTTATGCATGAGTTACTTTAGCGAGGGGACTCACATTGCTGGTAAATGGGATACACCAGCTCAGCTAGAACCTGGCAGGCAAGGCTGGCTTCTCACATTTCAGTGAGTTTGCACAGGCAGAGGTCGCAGCGCGAGAAAGGGCGGCTTCACCTTGATCCAGAGTTTGCACGAAAGCGGTCAGAAACCAGTGACTGGTTTCAACAAGTAGGCTGTTTATTGTGGAAAAAGCACAGGGACAACTATTAGTCTAAGTATAACGTTTGCTGCACTGAGACATGGAGAAACCACATCAAATAAACAGCATTAAAATCCTCCTTGAGCCTTTTGTCCTCTCACAGGGGACAAGTACTCAAATAAGTCTGCCAGGTCCAGCATGGATTAATACAAATCCTACACCACTGCAAAAACATAATCATTATTTTATGATAAATTAAATTGCATTTGATATGTAGATGCTAAAGTAGCAGTTCTCACACTTAGACCCAAAGTACATCAGCTCATGAAAATGGAAAAGTGTCATAAAAGAAACATTTGCTATCCAGTCATTTTCAAAACCAGAAATACTTTCTCACAGGCATCTGGTGCACATGTAAGTTTGAGACTAATAAAAGGCTGTCTCCTTCAAAACACTTGCTATTATTTTCTTGACCCAAAGGCTAAATGTGAATTGTATACAGTAAAAGTGACAGTCTAGATAAACACTTCAGTCTCCAACCAACGAAAACTGCTCAAGATTGTGACAAAACAGTAAAACACAGCAAGCCACACACACAGGTGTGCTGAATCTTAACACCTTTAGCTGTTAAGTCAGGTGAGATCAGCTGACCCATTCACTGTACCTTCAGAGGCCAGATACATGTCCCACTCCCTCCTGTAGCACCTTCCTTATACAAACTGTGGAGTTCACCATGGGCTTTCTGCAGGGAGATCTTCGCTTAGGAAGAAGCAGCGTCATGACACAACCACCACCGCAATGCGGATCTTCAACCGGCAGACAGCAATCTGAGCTTTAAACAGAAACGGGCAAACTTCTGAAAAGAAATGGCACAAATATCCACTCTAACAACCGAGGCTGCTGTCGAAGATGAAGCTTCATTGACAGTGCTTTCTTTTATCCCATCTGCAGGGAAATCACTGCTCAGGGCCTTCATCATCCATATATAGGTCCAGACAGTAAGGGCAGGTAAAGTTCATTAGCACACCCAAGTTTTGTTTGTGGGGATTTTTTAACCCTTCTTTTTCACATCTCATTCTGCGGGCAGATCTAATTTTGTTCTGTGCCTGCAAAACTAAGCTACCAAGACTCAGCCCAGTTTAAAAACATGACATATTTCCTAGGGCTCTAAAGCAGGATGAGCTTTACAAGGACAGTTTAGTTGAGATATTTGATGTTAGGCAAGGAATGGAGGGAGAAGTGGGTGTCACAACTGAACCACTGGTGTGAAGTTACCTAAAAGTGGTTCAAGAAAGAAGGAAAACTAGGAAGACCCTCAGATACAGATCATCATCATCATTTAACCTTTCTCAGTACACTAGTTATATCCTGTACTACATCCCTTATCCAGTTATATCCTTTGCTTGTTCACATTACCCTATCATGAAACACCTCTGACAAGCAGCACCACACATGATAAATCTGTGCTTGCTTCCCTAAGGAGAGCAGAGATTAGGAAAGGGCACACAGGTCACCCTTTTGTCTCACAATGAAAAGGAACTGGGAAGGTGGAGAATGAAACTGAAAGGGACCATAAAACACTATCTTGCCTGCCTGGCTCCCACTTCAGATGGCCTCTCACCTGCCTGTGGTACATGGGCACCAAGCCACAGGCTGCTCCTGACGAAAGCCACCTGCTTAGTCCTCTGGTCCCATCCAACCTGGGCAAGCAGAGGAAGGGATGGAAAGGGGCCTGCCAGCTTTTAAAAGGCAGCAGACAAAAAAAATTAAGTTAAAGATACAGAGCTGATTGCTGTTATCTTCAGAAACAGCAGCTCAGAAACACTAGTAACCTTGACAGAACCCCAACATTCTTAATTGATAGATTTCAACTGACAAAAGCAAACCTCCCTGAAAACTCATCTTGCTCTTCATGCTATTACCCCATCCTCATAAAAAATTGAAAACATTCCCCAGCTGTCAAGCATCATTATATATCTTCATGGGTGACACAGCTATAGCTTACAACAACGAATAGGCAGTTGATCTGGTCTAGAACCACACTAAGAACCTGCATCTTAGAGAATCCATATCCCTCACGTACCCACCTCTGTATCTAGGCCTGGAGGCTAAACCTCCCCTTTCTTTGGGACAGGCCACATCCTGAGACTTCAAGTTGGCAGGAAAAAAGACATCAGGGCTCATGTTCTCCTCTGGCAACAAGGCAAACCTTGGACCAGGTCACTTGGCTTTGCAGATCAGGTTTTTTCTATATGCAGGTTGCCCAGCTGCCTTTGGGATTTTCAAATGGATCTTACCAGCATACCCCTAGTGATACTCCAGAGCTTATGTTCCCAGGGATAGAATTTTTGGAAGACCTAGAGCAGACCAGCCTCTGAAATCCAGCACTGTTTGGGAATGACCCTCAACGCCTACCACACACCCCTATAACAGCTCTGAAAAATTTCCAGTACTGAACTGAGATGAGAATAAGCCTCTGTTCTATTTTCTGCCTAAAGCTTTGAAAATGCAATGAATAGCTGAACCCCAATATGTACTGAACTATTGGGTGTTATGCTTCTCACTACAGCTGACTACAACAAGAGGGATCCTCAGAAGTGTAAACAGCCACATATCACTGAGGGGTACTGTCATGGCAATGCTATTTCCCTTGTGCAAAAGGAAAAAAAAAAAAGTACAACAGCTGTCTCATCAAAATCTGAATCAATTACTTGAACAAGAAAAGGTTAAAAAATAAAAAAAAAAGTCATTCTGAATTTACCTCCTGTGAAGCAAACTAATCCAGAATAAGCACTATATGTCCTTATACCTTCAGAAGCACCATCTTAGAGACTTGGTGATCCATTTTGGACAAAGGAGTGGTAGACAAAAAATGAGCATTTCCAGTGATTTAGTGACCAGGAAAATTAAGTAAACAAGCACGTGGCCTACAACGGAAAGGACAGATTATTCTCCAGTGTCCCACCACTAGCTCTTAAGAGAACAGCTTTCCCCAATTTCATTTCAAGCACTATCACTGTGTAAGACATTTCTCTGTGTCCCTTAGAAACAAAGCAGGAGGGTAGGTGGTCATAGCATAAGCAAGAAAGACTAGCAAAAGGAGGACAACCATGAGACATGCGGTGCTGGTCAGGATGTCCTCTCTTGAAATTGTTATCATAGCTAGTATATTCAGCAATGGCACAGATTAGAAACTCCACAAAAGAAGGCATATGCAAAAGGCAGTGTTCCTGTCCCTTCTGCCAAAAAATAAGTGGAGAGACTGTCATTACAATAATAATACTCTATATATTCACAACATACAGGAAAAAAAAATACACTGAACACAGGATTTTTAGCCTCCAGCTCACAGACATTAAGGTAGTAACCTAACAACATAATCTCTCAAACTAGACTGCGGGAAAACACACATGTGAACTGTGGGATCTTCAACATATTGTTTCCTGCAAACAGTCAAAAGAATACTTTAAAATTGCAAAAATCCCCTCTACCCACACAGTCCATAAAACGTGAAGGTCACAGAGCAAAGTCACCTCAACCAATTCCGCCTGAAAAGTTGCAGACTCTCATCCGCAAGCGCCGCCAGCAGAAGACAGGGGAGGCAGAGGGCAGAGTCGAAAAGCAGATAAAAAATCCAGCGCAAGCTTTGCCACGCTGCTTCGCCGCGTCAGTGCCAGGGCTCAGCGTGCTCGCGGGTAACTCAGGGTCACCGCGATGCAAAAACCACCAACCTGATCGTCATCCTGCCACAGCTCCTGCCGAGCGTTACTTTGATTTCTGTGGGACTACCCGGGCTGTTGGAGCAGTTTGCAAACGGTGTGTCCACCAAAAGAGATATGGACAGAGGGATTTCACACTCTCACACACACACTCGGTTCTACTTCCTCGACATTAAGCACCACCATTCAAAAACAAATCACCACTTCCAGCCACAAGTACCGTCCCATTTAGATATATTTTAAATAGTCCATTAGACTGCAACACAGAAACCTACTCAGTGACACAAACCAGGTCAGATCTCACTACTTCATGAAAAAGAAAAAAAAAAAAAAAAAAGACTAAACTTACAGGTCTGTTAGTCCATTGTTTCTCTCTAGCACTCTGTACATCATTGAACTGCAATGCCTGAAAAAGTAACTTGACCTCTCTGGGAAGGTGGGCGGTATTATACAAGCTGAAACATTAGAAACATGCATAATTACTCTGGGTCTTTGCCACACATTCTTTCATCCGTGAACAAATATGAATGGAAAAGTCACACTGACACTCCAGGCTTAGATTATGTCCAAACCATCAATTAAGAAGATTTTTCAAGAGGCCCTGAGAGAGCAAAATTTTTTAGAGCAGGATAAATTTTCTTTGGACTTAAGCTGTGCATATGTTGCAAAGACACAATGACAGTGCTGCCAGCTCACAGCCCAGACAACAGTGGGCTACAATCAGGGATTTTCAGCTTTCATGGCCCGACCCCCCCAACAACTTAGCCCGTTACTTTGTTCTCCTCCAGCCCCACACCCCCATTATGCTCATTCACGCAGCCCTGCCAGGGCACCGGCCACATCCCATCACTCACCATCCGCCCCTCCTTGCACAGTGACACCTCTTACACACCTGTGCAGCGCCTGCCTCCTTCTCAGCACAACCATGTGCCTCTGTCAGACCAAGGGACCTTTAGCAGAAGCAGCCCGTCCATAGGGCTTGTTGGGATGAAAACACTATACTGGGACAACAAATGGTACAGATGAATGAAGAGAAGTCACCACGCTTGCCCCTACCTGCACCAGCAACCACAGCTCACATCACAGCTGCTTACGCCTATGGCAATATCCCCCTCAGACCAAGTATGCAAAGGACCCTCTGTATGTGGCCTTCTCTTCCCTTCGAGGATAGCGGCATTCACCTCTTGAGTTTTGCATGGCAGAACCAGAAGACAATGAAATATCGCAAGTCAATATTCACAGACAGAGCTTAGCAAAATACACAACAGTTTCAAAACTTTCAAGTTATAAGTATGCATTTAAGTATGCATTTTTTTCTTAATAGGGAGAAAATGTGGTTCCCGAAGACAGAAGAACTGTGCACAAATGTCCAACTACAGTCTTCTCCTGTTAGATTAAGTTATCCTAGTTCTCAAACTCAAGACCTAGCCACACTCTTGGCCAAGTGAGATGCAGCAACGTCTGTAGTTACTGTGATCCCAGTTGCCCCTCAATTTATTTCGATATCAACATCCACATGTTTCTGTTCTGGGCAACTAACTTGCCCATGCGCTTTACACAACAAAACACTTCCTGCATTCTTGATCAACCCATTTCATTTCTGGTGCTTGCCACAAATAGATATGGAATACACAGTGTTTATTTCAGCTAATTCCCCATGCACTAGGGGCAATGCATGCATCTGGAACACTGCTGGAGCAGAGAGACATGAATTATTCTAGAATAATTATTCTGGTTTGTACTTCAAGCAGCTCAGCTTCCTCTTTCCTTTCCCTTCTTTACAAACTCCAAAAACCTTTGCAAATTGTAGCAATGCATATAGTGAAGTACTTCTCAATATATCCAAATCAGATTTTGCAGTTTCCAAGATCTATGTTTCCCCTTCATGCAGGATAACCCTGTATGTCAGGGAACATGAGTTGCCACAATGACCATGTAGAAGTAAAGTAAAACCTTAAGAGTAAAGTTTTTCCACGTGTATATGAAATCTCAAGATACAAAAATTGGTCAGTGTCAAGTTATAAGACAATATAAGCAGAACTTACTGGAGCGGTTTTTTTCTTAGCTAGAAACCTGCTTTTGCAAGTAGGGATTTATTCAGAGGTTAAACCCTCCATACTTTCATACGCACTTCTGAAAACTGCAGGCAGCTTTGTTTAGAAGTTTCTCTCCCTCTTCTATGTAACTTAAAGATCAATTAAAAGATGACAGAGCAACCCTCTTAAGCCTTACCTAAAGCATCTATTCAAAATGTCTGAGCTATGTGATGAAAATGCTTTAAGTCAAACAGAAGTGGTTTGTGGCCAAAAGAAAGGAAAACCTATGTGCATTTCAGCACAGAAACTGCTGCAGAGCAAGGATCTGAGTTTGCATAAAATCCTGGTTGGAGTAATTTAATTGCCACTATGTAAGAGCAGGAATTTCTCAAGTCTTTTTCGGTATTTGATTTTCCAGTAAATACGAGAAGGGGAAAGTCAATACTATAGTTTTAAGATTCCAATGTAGAAGTGATTTGATAACTGCCTTCCCCAAGTCATTTTCCTGGGAAAGTGTTGTTAGAGCACAGAGCTAATTAGGGCTTGTCAGTTAAGCTCCTTCTCCTGCTTTGTTCAGAAAACCTAGACAAAATAGCTTATCCGTGGATAGACCTGGGGGCCTCTCACAAATATTTTGTATTCCACTGCAAGCTTGGGCACATTACATAAGCATCTGGAGTACCCACTAAAAATGTGAACGCCTCCCCCTCTGCCCTGCAGTGAGTGTCTTCATGACACTTTCATCAACAGTGACTGAGAGAAAACAATATTATAGAGGGCTTCCATCCAAAAATATTGTAATCTCTAGCTTGTCTATACATATATGAGGGTTCGGGGGGAAAAGCGAGGAGAGGAAATTCAAGCACATAAACAAGTTTTCCAATCCTCCTTATTCCTCTTCAGAGGTTAAGCACTGATAAGGTGCCTTGTATCATTAATAATATTAGGCTGTGTTCACAGGAGTTGGAGACTAGATTGCTCTGGGGAGAAAACAGCAGTGAGAATCAAGTCTGTTCAACTTTTCTCTGGAGGTACAGTCCGGTTTGGAAGTGCTTTGAGCATCCAGAACTGAAGGCAATGTCAAGTTATTCTGATGTGTTCTGACACCACCGCAGACTGACAGCATATAGAAAACCACAGACACTGTACAAAACATGGGCATCTACAGAACCTCCCAGCTGTGTTGACCATGCCAGGGCCCATGATTAAAAAATTAGTTGCCCACAATACAGCAGATACTTCGATACCACATTTCGAAGCATAGCTGGGCTGGAGCCGAGTAGCTGCTTGCTGTGTGAGCCAAGTTATAAAGAGGGAAAGGCTCACAGTCCTCTCCAGGACATTCCCCCGATGTCCTAAAACATCAACATCAGCACCTTCAGCTTAGACTGCAAAGATGCCTGCAGAATTTGAGCTATCAAGCCTAGCCACTGGGTAATTTTTTATGTATTTATTTTTTGAACCTGCAAAGAAGCTGTACGTTACTGTACATTTCAGCAACTGCATAATAGGTGTAGCTTAGTTACCTCGAAACATTCCCTTCACGAAAACAGGGAAACAAAGTCTTCCTCTTCACTGCTATTCCCCAGGAGAGCACTGAAAGCTTCTGGTGAGACAAAGGCAGTAGCAGACAACCAGCGTGATAAACTATCATTCACCTTTTACTCCAATGAGAAATCATTAAGTAGTTTAAAAATACACAAAATCCATACATATGTTAAACATGAAAGAAACTGTCCACAAGAGCAAGATGCTCTGAGATCACATTTCAAAGCAATGCCGTATCATTCTCTTAATCTTTTAGGAAAACCGGCATGGATATTCTGCTTCGGAGTGATTAACGCAGGAATTCAAGCCTCTCCATGGTGACCTTCCACAGAAACCTCAGGGGTCAAGAGTAGCAGCTTGTATGTGTCATGCTACAATGCTAATATATCTGTTCTATCAACAAAAGCCTTCTGTAACAATAGGACCAACAAGTTGGGGCAGGGGGAGGTAGAAGGGAAGAGTGTATATACACTCTAAGACTGCCACAATACCTCCACACAAACACAAGTGAAAAGTTCTGCTTCCAAAGGTAGCTGCAGAAATTTCATTTTTTGCTATGCAGCTGGAACAAAGTTCACAGATTTACTTCCATGTTTTATTCTCAGCAAATACTCATAGCCTGTCAAAACAGTAACAAATAAAAGACTGCTTTCTTAGATTAATGGTTAATGAACAAAATGAAGATGAGAGAAAGGCTACTTCTTGCTCTGACAGCGAAGTGCTAAGCAGGGAGGGAGAGCTTGCGGGAAAAGTGTTGTTTCCTTTTTGCTCTGCAGTCACATCACCACAAATCCTTGGTGAAACCCGAGGAGCACAAGCAAACCTGCAGCAACAGTGGTGGTTCTTGCCCTTCATACCAAGGTGGCCGTGCCCTCCCACCCTAGCACCTCTCAGCAGAGTGACGGACAGGGACTGCTCCAGGGGAAGGGACCAAAGAGACAGGTGAGGAGGCAACTGCCCAGCTCTGCGAAGGCCCTGGGATCCATCAGAACAGCCGGTGAAAATTTGCACCTAATCCTGCTCAGCGTGCTTGGTATAAATAGCCTCAGCGTGGCTAGCACCAAGCCAAGAAAAGAGATCATCAGATGAGTTTTTTCTCCTCATTCTTACCCTTCGCAATCTGAGAAGAGTGAAAAAGGACACCAGCTTGAAAGAAGGCTGCTAATTAATTCCCCCATCACCCAGGCACTGCAAAGCTTCCAACTGCAAAGTACCTGCTTATCTAGGAACAGGGACTTGATAGCACTTGAAAAAAAAAGGCTTGATTTGTTCTGAGAAATGCCATTAAGAGACACAATCATCTCACGAGATCAGTTTGTAACATTTTCCCTATCAGCAGCAAGAAAACATGAAAGAAAAGCAGCATCACTCTTGCGTACGTTATTTTAAGCCTGGTTAAATTTTCAGAGGACCAACTTACACTGCACAGCGATTTTGATGAGAGGTCAGCATGCCACAGGCAAACATGCTTTCAAAGGTATGACTTTACACGGGGAAGAGTCCTTGCATCAACTCTTAGGTGAACAAGCTTCTCTGAAATAAATGATCTCTGAATAAGCTGCCACAGGGTAGAAAGGTCTTCCTGTAAAGGCAGGACTAGAATGCAGATTGCAGGTGACATGCCATTTCAAGACAAGGGCAGGTAAACACCTTAAAGCTAAAGAAGCAGTACTCTTAGCTTCTCATTTAACCTGGATAAAAGGCTATAAAAAGCTCTTTGGAAACAGGACTAAGACGAGAGATGAGTTAGACAGAAGGAATAATGGAAAAACACTAATGGATCCCACAAAGAGAGATTTTAGCACAATTTAACACTGAGGATCTCAACTTTCTGTGACCAGCAACAGTCTGCCTAGCAAGGCTGCTCTGGTAGTACTATCACAATACAAACAAGAGAAGACCTGACAGCAAGAGTTAAAGTCCTGGCTGTCAGCAGACAGATATGGCCATAATCAAGTATCATCTGAAACACCTGCAGCTCATTTGTAGCCTTTTGGAGTGCCAAAGGGACATCACAATCATAAAAACTTTGAAGAACAAACCCACCTACAAGCACAAAGACTCAACCATCCAAGCAACTTTCATCCTTCTCACTCTATGACTTTGATATCCCTCATTTTAGCTAGACACAAAGCATGGAGGTTTTGGTTTGTCTCTTATGTTTGGTTGGTTGGTTTTGTTTTAGGTGGGTTTTTTTATGATGAGGCAGGACAACCTATAAACTTGTGCAACACCCAAAGTAGCTCTAATATCATCCTCCTTTTCCAGTTATGTTTAAATGCTCCCAGCACTATTTCTCTTCACTACCTGCTTCTACCCAGGGCAAAGAGGGAGCACCAAGGCCACTTCTTCACACTGCCTGGGTCTAAGCGGGCAACAGGCCAACTGGGCAAGCACAGGCAATGAAAAGGACTTTTTTGCTGCTATCAGCTCCTGGGCATTCAGAGTGCATGTTGAATGCACAGCAGATGTGCAGCCTAGCCAGCTGTGTATTCTCACTTCAACTGTTTGTCCCTTTGTCCCCACCCTGAAACTGCTTTTCTTTCTACCCACCCAGCAACCTCAGCTACATTTTTTCCCCTGGAAAAAAGGATTATAGTTTCTGGCCTTACCACAGCACACAAACTTAATTGAAATCTGAGAAGCAAGAGTGTTTTACTTCATTTGAAACTGAAGACACCTGCAGTTCAATCTCAGGTGTGCAATTCAGAGCCAACAGCAAAAGAATTGAAATGTCAAGGACCAGACACTTTCTTAAACATACCAGATTTTGCTCTGGGGAAACAAGGGGAGCCCTGTTTGTTTCATTTTATTTTTTAAAGCAGAAATCCTCCATTATAGGACACACCACTGTAGGATAATCAGTTCCTGTGTACAGTCTCCTCTCTGACGAACTGACTGGCTTTGAGCCCTTCTTTGGACAGGTAACCTTAAAGAGGCTGGCCAGAGAACCCTGCAGATACAGACAGGCTTGATCAGGAACGCCAGTGGCCAGAACCCAGCCTGGGTAATCAGGAATTATGCAGCTATCCTCTGGGCGATTACTAAGCATTTCACACCAACACTATCAGATCTGAAGAACTAGACAGAGAACAAAATGTGTAGGGACACATTTCCTACTACACCCTATTGCTCCTTCTCAAAAGCAATAAAAAGTCCTTTTTCTGAGTGTAAAAATGAGGGTGAGTCCTTCCCTACTTAGAATAAACACACTTGTGCGCATTCCTTCCTTTTATACTGCGCACATCTCTACTTGGCATCGCAAGCTGTTGTGGGATGACTCAGTTTGTTACTGATTAACAGCTCACGTCAAGCCTTTTCTGTGTGCCTCAATTCAACTTTGTTCATATCAGTCAGGCATCCTTACAACTTTGTGTCAGACAAATACTAACTCCATAGCTCAAGAGCTCCCCATGTACCAGCAAGCTTCCTCCCCACTCTCCAGAGCACAAACCCCACCTGCTTGGGACTAAGCAGTCCTGCAGCACATGCCTTTCGCATCGCTGCTGCAGGCACCAGAGCTAGGCTGTGGTCCTGCTGCCGTCCCAAATCTCCATGTGCAAAGAGACTAAGCTGTGAGTCAAGTAGAGGTGTCCTGTCAAAGAAAGACTGTCCTCTCAAGTACCAGCAGCTGCATAGTAGATGGCTGGACCACCATGCAGTATGTCCCCCAGTAGCTCTCGGAGGGCAGGGCCTGGTCCTCCTGCCCAAAAAGGGTTAAGTATGTGTACAGGGAGGGGAGTTACTTTAGGGTGACCGGTAAACATGGTGCTTCAAATCAGAGACCAGGGAAAAAACAAGGTACTTGAGTTTTGGGGGTGTTTCACTTTAAGACTGATTGAGAAAAAACATAACACTTTTCCTACATATTGAAGACAAGGTGTCAGTCCTTCATTAGACTGGGACTGCTGTCTGGAATAGTCATGCAAAGTCACATCCCTAATCAGACTAAAGGCAGCGACCCCAGAAAGCTTTGCTGTAACAGTAGCTGAAAGGTGATGTTATCCAGCTGGCATCTCACTGCCTTCCAACCCTGACCCCCCACGCACCAACCAGAGCCCCAAAGGCAGCTGAAGCCCAGACCTCAGCCAGCCTTGTTTGCTCCCGACACACAGTCTCTAACAGAGGAGCATCTCCATCTGCGCCTCCAGCTCGCGCTTCTCCCACGGCCCTGCTGCCTGCACAGGCACGCACGCAGCTGGCCCTGCAGCAATGCCCTGCCTGCCGCTGGGGAAAGAGGCGACCCCAAGCACCGGATCGCACTCTTCTCACTCCTCTTCCACAGTGTGGTATTTCCAGTAAAACAGTCACACACACAGAGGTGGTGCACGCTGCAAAGTCCTGTCCAGTGGTCTGACCCTACTGCATATTTGCATTGTGCAGTGAGTGCTCCTAAGTCCTCCCAAGAGCAGTGCAGAGGTGAAGTCACATCTCTGTAGCCTCCAAACGCTGAGGCAGTGCCAAGTGACAGGGAACAGAGGCAGAAGAGGAGGCAAAGAAACAAGCCACTGCCAACACTGGAAGCTTCTTTGCTAGTTTGAGTTACATCAGGAGATGAGCTAAAACACCTTCTCCTGTCCATCTGCGTGCAACCGCGGGCACATCTGACCATGTTTCTAAAAGTGAACTTTAACAGTCCCTGCAGGCTGCTCTATGAAGTTAGTCATGCCAACCCCACTATGATCTGAGTGAAAGACACAAGTCACTCCTATGTCAGGAGCACTGGTAGTCCATACAAGTATCAGACAATATATATGTCCGCATCCAACCCATGGTTTGGCAAAAAAAAGTTAATTCACCCAAGAGCGCTTTGATCCTCTGACAAATCATTTCCTGATTCCAGTTGAAACAACACAAAGGACTTTGGACACCAACCAGCTGTCGCCCTTGTGAGCTGGCTCTAAATCCCGCACAGTCAGAGAGGAAAGATTTAGGTGGTGGGAGTGGAGCAAATGGTCCATTCACATTCGCAGTGTGTGAAAAGTTTCTTCTGGAGAAGCAATTCCTTCTCTTGCTACCTATCTGGTGCAAGCTGACGGAACAGGGATCCACCAAAACTCAAACAGGAAAGGAGCTGTGGGAGACATCGACGGAACGGTATACTTCAGCAAAACCTGTTAAATATACTATAACTTTGGGCAGCAGGAGAGAGAGATGTTTTTTGTGTGCCTTGCTCTCCACAGATGTCTACATGCAATGACCCTGTTGCGACCTTTGGGCCTGAGCTAAGTGAGAGAAGCAAGAAGCGAGCTTAAAGATCTGACACGGCAGCTGGGAAAAGTGAAGGCAGAGCTGAGGTTTAATAGCCATCTCCTTTTGTCCCATTTAAAATGAAGCATTCACACACACAACATTAAAAACAAAACAAAACCAAAACAAAAAACCAAACCAACCAAACAAACGAAAAACAAACGACAACACCAAAACGACACTAGCAGGCTGCTTTCAACATCCTCCCTCAGATATACTCTCAGTACCGATGTATTCATATTTTCCTGTGTTTCTTATAGCAAATAGAGCACTTGGCAGTTAAGAAGATTTGCAGCTTGAGGGGAAGTAGATTAGAAGCATAGCTTGCTACATAGTTCTGGTATGACAAACTCTTAATTAAAAAAAGTTATTAATTCAAGGTGTTGAAAGAAACAGTCCATAGAACTAAGTAGTTTCTTCCAGTCTCCATCCTCATTTTAACTGATATATTTTATTACCAGACTTGGGAAATTGATTCTACAATCTTGTTGAAAGGAACTGGCCATAATACACAAGGCCAAAGAAAAAAGTGACTCACTAACCCTAGAGATGCACTTGATGTTTATTAACTTATTTTTACTGCAGGTGGCATAAAACTAAACTCCTGAAACTCCTCCTGGTGACACAATTGTTACTCTTCTCTTTTTTTCCTCCTTAAAACAAGTTTTGGTAGCTAGGCAACTCTCAGATGTGCCGCTTGACCTGCCTAGCGCCAACTGGATCAGCATCTTCAAACTTTGCAGCACAAAGGGATAAACCTGATAAAATTCCTGCCTGGTGCTTTGAACTGCCTAATGCCAGATCCAGAGCTGTCATTACTCCAAGTCTCTCATGGGGCTCTGTTGTGATGCAAATAACATACAATCCCCACATACAAAAAGGTCGTTAAACTGGAATTAGGAATTATAAATACACAGGCAACTTGAAGGAAAAATCAGGGTTAAAAGGAACACCTAAAAAAAGATGTACATGGAAGAAAATAGGAAAAATCTGCTTACAATTCAGCAAACTGTGGAAACACAGGTACAAGGACAACAGGGCTCTGTGGCTCACCCTGCTTTGCTTCCCCGGTGCCAGGCGTGCACCCACATCACCTTTCTCGCCCATAAGCCTGACGGACTTTGCCATCCAGCCCTGCCCGTGGGCTGAAAGCACCGACAGCATTTTAACTCTGCAGCCTCCTGCTCCGCCTGCCAGTGACATCAGCAGCCAGACAAGGCTAATAAACCATCAACGAGCCAGCTCTACGTGCAACTGGGAGCCAAGGCCAGCCCATCTCCAGCCAAGCTCCCAGCAGCTGACCAAACAGCGAACTGAGCAAACCAGGCAAGAGCAGAGGAAATGCTCACATGGTATTAGGTCAGGAGTTAAAATATCTCAGTGATCTGCAACTTCCATCATGAACGCGACTGATGAGTGCCAGAGTCACACAGAAGAGAAACTCACCTGCAAAAAAAGCATTCAGCCTCTGACACCATCTCTGCCACTCCAGGTAGCCAGCAAAGCAAAAGAAAGAAGTGTTTCCTGCCCTCAGGCAGAAATTAAGCCATGACTTAAAATGAAGTTTTCAAGAAACAGTCGATGAAATGGATGGAGCTGGTGGAGATTTCCTAGATCAGAGACAAGCCCAGCATGTTCGTCTAGCAAGATGAATATTATATTTTTTTCACAAAAAGAAAAAAAACCTAGGAGCCTTCTTCGCCTGTAACTCCATTTTCAGCTTCAACATCGGTGCTGACAGTACCATGACCATCATTCCCCTCACCTGACTTCAGTCTCAGCCAGGCCATCCAAGATAAGTATAAGCCAGTCATAGAGCACAACTTCCTTTTTTCCACAGGAACAAAACATGATTCAGTCAGGAATGTACAACACAAATTGTGGCTATTCTTCACCCAGAATGTAAGCAGCCCTGTAACAACCAGCTCTCAATTAACAGGTTAACAGTGAAAGGAAATCAGAAGGTCACTTGAAAAAAAACATTCATAAATCAGGCTAGAAGAGCATTCACAGCTAAGAAAACACCAGATTCCTGCAGAAAGCAGGAAGAGCTTAAGAGAGCAGCTGGCAGAGCAAGTACATGCCTTGTGCTGCATGCTCAGCTGGTCACAGCCCGTGGCGAGAGGACAGGACAGCGATGGGACGGGTCCGCAGCCCACACACTACCCAGCCGCAAACAGGCAAGACCAGACGGCACTCACAAAAACACCCACAGCGCCTCGAAGCATTTGCATGTTGTGACCCCTGGCCACCATGTGTTTTATCACAGGTTGGATTCTGCTCTATTTCTGAGAAGATGGCAAAAATGCAAGTTCTCAGACACACACAGACAAGACAAACTTCGGGTCAATGCCCCTTGCCAGGAAAAGTTTCCTCTCTGCAAACTGCCATGAAGTAGTATGTGCATCTTTTATTAGATACACAAAAATTTTCTTTGCAATGCTGAGGCTTGAACTTAGTACCAAGAATAGCCCAGTATGTCTCCTTTTTCCATTTCCAGAGTAGAACATCTTGTAAGACTGCAGCAGCCTGAAAAGTCATGGTAGTTTCCCACTGCTGCTGTGTTACAGTGAGGCAGCTATGTTTTGGGGTCCTCCGCCACTTGCAAAGAAGAGAAGGAATTGCACAGCTGGCTCACCACTTCTCCTGCAATAGCCCCTTGAGACAAAGTTCAAAATTAGCAGAGAACTTATGACAGGCTGAAAACATGAAGGAAAGGGCAGTTTCTCAAGACTAAAAGTTTTACTTGTCAGATTAGAGGAGCCTGAATTCTGTCAGGCACAGCTTTTTCACTTCTCCCTTTTATTTCTCCCATTTTCTTCCTGTTACCTCCCTTTTCTGTCTTGTCGTAGAGACTTTCAATAAACAGAGTGAGCATTCAGAAGCAGGGCAAAAGAGGAGGAGAAGGCAGAACTTGAAGGGCAGCAAACAAAGAGTGTGCTAGAAAGAAAAGTTACAGGAAATAAAAGAAGTCCAGAGAACCGAGACAGAGGAATAGCAAATGCATGAGAACAGCCGAGATGTGAGATGCTTCACAGACACATCTGGGCAAACATTCAAGGCCACAAGGTAAAACTACCAGAAGCCAGAAATTACATTGTGCTTCTTCAGACAGCAATAAAAACTATCCTGAACGTCTCCCAGGAGGGACCTACAGGCAAGGCCACAACTTCCATTCCAGGCATGTGTTCAGAGCTGGGAGAAACCAGCTGTGTTAGACATCCAGGCTACCCCTTAATCCCTCTTAATCAACAGGCAGCTGATAATCAACCTGGCTTAAGTGGTCAAGATGAGGCGATGGGCACAGATGGGATGATGAGCTCACAATCTTGGTCAGGAGAGTGGTTGGCCAGCATGCACCAGTTACACCTGAACCTTGAGCATGTTTAACCTCCAGCCTCAAAACCAATATTTCCAGCTGGGATATTTTAAAGAAGCCTCAGTTCTGCAGAGTACAGTCATAAGCTTCCTGATAACTCTCCAGAATTATTCTCCTAATTCTCAGAACCAGCAGGAACTTTATTTCAATTTTTCTCAGGACACTATGCTAACCCACATCTCCATGGGCTGTTCAGCCATTCTGCTGTGGGCAGATGCCTCTCCCTGCGTGGCAGGCTAAGCAGCTGGGGGGGAGCACCATTTCAGCTATCCTACTTTAATTTACCTCTGCATGTAAGTCAAAACCATCTCAGCTAAGGCAAATCTCTTTCTAGCAAAAGCTAGGATAATATACTGCAGTTAAATCCTCACCTGCAAGCGACCATTGCTTTAATTAGATTCAGTCAAATCCAGGTCTTTGCAGTCTAGACACAGTTTAGCAAGTGCTTTTATGTAATTCATGGTGAGAGAACACAATTCTTAAACGAATTAGAAAGATAACTCATCATGTGTGAAGTTTTATCTGCAGCTTACCTCAGTTTTGGCAAAGAAAACCTCACTGGATTTTGACAGGGCAAAGACAACCTAACCTAAGTATTCAAGCAATAGTCCAAGTGAATATTTTACTTGGGGAAGCAAGGAAAAGAAAATGTTCCTCTTTGAGCCTAACACTCTTCCAAAGTTTAACAAGCCACAAATGGCTTTTGTTCAGAGCAACAGCATTAACATTACAATTTTGCAACACAGCACAGACATAAATCTTGAGGCGATACTGAATACAGACTTCCATCCTTTACTCTGGCCCCTTCTGTCGCCTTGGTACTACTCTGGATTTTAGGCAAACATACAAAGATTTACACAAGTAAGAGAGAAAAGGCACATAAACGGTACCTACTGCTTCTGACTTAGAGCATAGAGACACTGGTCACATTTTCAAGGACCTCCCATGTTTACACCCCTATTTATAAAAACTTAAGGCAGTAATACCAGGGCAGCTTTGTAGCTTTACAACTTCTGTGTTGAAATCAAGGTGATGAGATGCTCCAGCTCCATCAAAGTCATTTTGACTAAGCTTTAATATATATACAAAGCAGCTACTGCACGACAGAAAGTGCAAAGTGCCAGCACTATCGTGCTCCTAGCTGTGCATAAATACATTATTTTATTGCTATTTTTTATTTGCTCAAAGAATGTCAGACAGAGCGTTAGTAGCACATGGGGAACATCAGCCCAGTGTCTCTGAAGACTGGATGTGCTGGGGAAAAGGCTTTACATACCTAGCCAGTTCTTCTACAGGGCAACACCAGTATCGCAGGCCAGTCCACCTCCTTGTAATGGGACTCTCTCAGCACTGATACAAGAATGGCTGTAACTGGATGTTGCAGTAATACAGAATTAACTGGTTCAATTAACAGTCATACTTGAATGCACCAGTACACATAAAACAACTCATAAATCATCTCATTTTTACTCAAACAGTTGAAGATATCTTATTTTCTGCAACTTACTAAGTAGAGACATCCTTGGCTCACTTCTGTGATGGAAATTAGCAAGTTGCTTGAAGGAGGAAGGGAAAAAAGGTCTTTTAACTGAAATGACAATGAAACTTCCTCCCCACACAATAGTCACAGAGACACCAGCACCCACTGAGCCTCCTCCAGGACTCCATGGCTCTCCTTCAGATCGTGCACAGCCAAACCTCTGGCCCCCTGACTGCACACTCTCCTTACTCAGCTGTAGTCACCAAAAAGACCTGGAACTACCCGGAAACCGCACCAACCATGTTAAACTGTGCTTAAATCTGGGGGATGCAAATCACTGCCCTTCCATTAACATACAGCTACGAGGAAACTCCTTCACCAAGCAGTAACAGGCTCCAAAGCAAAACATGCTCCCGAATGAAACGTGGCTGAGGAATGTGAGCTATGCCGGAAGGGGGGCTCTGATGGATATTGAGGGAGGACAGGAGCAGGCAGGCTGCTCGCACAGCCGCCGGTGGTTTCGGAGCCGGGGCAGAGGACCAGCCAGGCAGAGGCACGCCGGCACACGTAGCGCTCAGGAATGTCAGCAATGCCGACCTGGGGCTGGGGGGTTTGCTGCCCCGTAGGGAGGGATGGGAGAGGTTGCAGGGGTAACAACACCAGACCAAGAGGCAGCTGAGGTTGCTGCAGAGCTGCAGGATTCCCTTTAAGGGGGGGTCTGCGGCAGGGTCGCAAGGCTCGACTGCAGGCTGCAAAACAGCAAAGGGTCTCATCTTGTCCCACTCAGCCCGTGCTTGTAGAAACAAAACTTTACATGCAACTTTGCAGTAAACTTGTCTGTCATTGATTTCTACCAGCTGAAACAAACTGCAGGTCCCCTTTTGGCTAGTTGCTGACATGAAAAATATACCAACATTAAGAGTAATAAACACATGCACTTAACACTTCCTGAGCTAGAGATCTGATTTTAAGCTGTACAACAACAAGCCTTTTCTCCCCCAGGCTAACAAAAGATGCAATTGCTAAAGATAAAACAGACCTGAAATCCTCCCAACTCTACTTCAGCCAAAACCAACAATTCCTTACAGTGCGAAGAACATATTCAGTCACCTGCTATTTTTAAGGTTCTTGAACAACTCCATTTTATTTGTACCATATTTTCTTAGTCCACATGTCTCGGTCCAATCAGAGAGTCAGTGAACCAACACTGTCTGTTGCTGCAGCCACCCCAGAGGGGCTCACACTGGTGGCCAACGGGCACCTCCCAGTGCTGGGTCTCGACATCATCTCCTTAGCACGCCTACCGCACAACTCGTGACAATCATGATGTGCGCACGGACACAAAGAAGGGTTTGTTTTCCTTAAATTTCTCCAGCTGAGAAGGCTCCCGGCAGCCACTAGTATTTTCATTGATGTGACGATCTCGCACATTGCTTAAAAAGATGATGTCACAAGCAGCAGCAATGATGGGGTGAGAAACTACAAGAAAAACACAAAAGATAGATAAAGACCGAGTGATAAATCACAGAAGAGGATCAGGATTGAGACTAAGGCACTTCCCACTCCAGATACAGGCACACGTAAGAGCCCTTGTCTACTTGATAAAGAGTAAAACTGCCTGCAACATTGCAAGGGCAAAGTAAAAAGCACGCACGAAGTTTGTCAGCCTGGTTAAATGATGCTGACGAGACGCATCAACTGCAGCTAATCATGCCTACATCATTTTCAGCACCTCCTGGGTTCAGGCAGATTCCATTCAGGGCCTTCTTGCAGGTGATTTTCTCATCTGTCTAAGTTACCGACTTGCCATCCACAGAACAGAGTCCAAGCAGACTGCTGGTAAAGTACACATGTGGAGAAAGCAGTCAGCAATTGCCGGATTGCCAGAATTAGACTAAGATTCATCTGAGGAAAGAAAACTCCTTAAGAGCTTAACAGTAAAAAAAAAAAAAAAAGAAAAAAAAGAGAGAAAAGGCAATTTAGAAGTTTAAGAACAAGTTCAACACGACATGTCAGGAAGGAATGGAACTTAAAAAATATTTTCTTGTATTGCTTTTTGTAAGTCTTAAGATTAGCCTTGGGATAAAGACAGTTGTTTTAAAAGCAAAGCTGTTTACTGAAAAATGTGAAGTGTGGTTTTAAAAAAATTCCATGAAGCAGCTTAGTTCTACTCCCACTCATGTAAACCCACAATGAACACCTGAAAAGAGACAGATGACCTTTAATGCCTTTAAAAAGGAAACTGAAAAACTAACTCCCTTGCTCAAGAACCATCACATTTTATGGTTAGTTTGTTGGGGTTTGTTTTGTTTTAATGCTGAAACTGGCCTTTCTGCAAAACTCTCTAAGGGCTAAAACTGTGAGAAATTATAGCAAAAATTGAAATTGTGTGCTTTTCAGTTTGTTTGTGGAAAACTGGAGATTATGAATGGAGTTTAGATCAACTTTAAAACTTACATTTCTATTAACATCTTAATTGAGAAGTGGTTTCAAAACTGAGTGACAACCGCTCTTCACTCAGCAAGCCCATTTTTGGTTGCCAGTCTCTACAAGACAAGGTGTTACTGCCAGATGGGCAGAAAGCTGGAGAACACAGAGCAGGTTTAAGAGAGCAAGAGAAGGGCTCTGAAAAGCACAGGACCTATAGAAATTCTACTTTGATATAGCTGTAAAGTCCTACCTTGGTACAGCTGCATGATATTCCGTAACGTCCATATGCAGTTTTGACAACTGTCCTCCACTTTGTTAGGATTTCTCCAGCCATTCTGCACCCATCTTTTACTTCTGCTCTCCTGTGCACTGCCACCACACCAAACAAAAAAGCTAAGCCTGGCCTGCCCAATTGCTTCTGCTTCCTGTCCCCATCTGCCCCAGAAACCCAATTACAAAGTTAACTCATGCTAATGGAGCCTGAAGGGCTGCGCACTCAGACTTAGCTACATGACAGGTCACAAGGAATGAACTGCCTGAGTTTCACCGTGGTTTGATATCTGAAATGCACATTGAAGTTGGTAAACAATGCACATTGGTAAACAATGAACACTGAAGTTATTTATTGCAGAATTGCAAGTACATTTTGGTCTATCGGTAGGTAATTGGAGTGAAAAGTCAAATTCCAAACCAAAACCAAACCACAGCAGGATTGACCCCAGCATCAGTTCCTACGCCGAAGAAAGATTCAGCTAAACTCAACATCTTCTCTCAGCAGATATTTTGCTCTGTCTATTGAGGTACATGCAGCCAGGAAAAAAAGCAAAGCTCTGCTCTAGTGCAGCCTTCCAAAAGCTGGATTGCAGTGGGAAGTGGATTGTATCTTAATATATCAATCTACTGACATTGCAAGGATACTGAAGAGAAGGAGTTCAAAACAGTACAACCTGTCTGCTGGCAGCTGGGTTAGTAACAAAACACTGGTGAGAAAAACCCAAAGGCTTAAATTGCCTTTGCCAAGCTGCAAAACACACAAGACCTACCAGCCCTTTTGTTCCAATTTCTCTTCTGTCAGAAGTCTGGAAATCAGAGACAAACTCTGCAATATTGTTTCATTTTAAAATTATGCATGGGTCATGTCCCCATTCTTTTGTCTCATACTCAACATCTTGACTGCCCTTTGTTACTTGCTATACTCCAATTTTAAAACACTAAAAAGCCACTTCTTGGCAAATTCTCTTTGGAGAAATACTGAAGGGCCGCATAAAACACTCATGTATCTTTCTCTGTCGAAACCAGATTAGTTTAGAGCAACTTTTAGAGATCCTCTGCATCACCATATGCTGAGACGGGGATGAAAAGAGCAACATTTGCAGAGCGTTCACTATTGTGTGAGGTCCTTGGGGGTTTTTTGACACAGCTGTTCCAAAATAGCTCAGGAATGAGGCCCATCCTTTTCTCATTTAACAGCTCATGAAGTGAATGAAAACACTGTGACAGAAGCCCCACCATGCACAGCCATGTTTATGCACCTAAACAAACACATTCAACCTCTGACATTGTCTCCCTCCAGGGGAGACTCCCAGCCGTTAAACTGGGAAAATAGTTGCAGTTCAAAAAAAAAAGGGGGGTGGGGAGAGTCAGAATAACTCCGGGGAAATCATTGTTTTAAACTATGCTTTTCCACCTTTGAGATGCACAGGCTGCAGGCTGGTGGTATGCATGAATATGAAACGCCAGGCAAGGAGCTTTCCCAGTCCCACCCACAGACCCAGGATGCCTCTGATCACCATCTGCCAAGATGGTCATTAACGGACCGAAATTTAGAACACGTCACTTCGGTCTCCAGCACTTCGCGGACTCGAGACGGAATCATAGTACCATGATTTCATGCCTATTAATTTCTGACACGAGCCTATATTGCCGCTGAGAGGTCTCCCACCCTCTCCAGCTAGGCTGGCACAGTGCGTGGGATGCTGTGCACACAAAGAATAGCCTGGGGGGTGTATTTTAGCAGGTTCATTTCCAGCCAGATCAGTGCTCCGATCTGTTTCGTCCCACAGCCACATGAATATTAGCACCATCACAAAGGAGCTGGCAGCAAAAGTACAAGAGGAGAGCTGGCTGCTTTCAGCTAGGCGCAGATTTACTGCCTACCTGCAGCCCCTGTACCACAGGCAGATGTAGTCAACGGAAAAGAGCCAGGAGGTGCAGGGGTTTGTATGGATGCCAAATAAAGGAGAAACAATTCTGATGCCCCTTTAGGAATTTACGGTTCGAAATCATCTGAGTCAATGTGGGCAACATTCTCCCCCCCCCCCATTAACAACACTGCAGAACTGGGGAGGGATCAGAAATATGTAGAAATTATGAAAAAGGCTTTGAAAAAACACTTCTATTTTTAACAAACCATGCAAACATTATCTGAAAGGGACTGGAAAATTATGTAAAATAGGAAAAGGCACATAAAAGCTAAATCAGTGTTTCTCCTTCTCTCAAGAAGGAGGGATGATCAAGCTATGTAGTTGGGAGGCTGAAATGTCCACACGCTCACACACTACAGACATCATTATCACTGCACAGCAGCCATGAATCCTACCAGCTCAATGGGACCAAGAGAAGGATTGGCCACTTGTACGGGTAGGAGCCCTATCTGGTGCTACACTTAGGAATACTAATTAAAGTCTTCAGGAAGAAAAAACAATTAAATCCAGGGACTTAGGGCTTAAAAGTCAATGTCCACTAATTACAGATCCATACAAGACATAAGGTAAAGGACAGATTAGCCCTCATCAGTCTTAGGTGTATGGATACTGCACATTGCTCGAAGTCTCTGGTACAAAACGCCTCAGTACAAAGCAGCCTTACCAGGGCTCGCGTTTCATCCAATAACCAAAATTTTGACTGTTTTCACTTCCTCAGAAAACACAGCACCAGCACAATCCACTCCTGTCAGACCACTCCTGCTTCATGCAACTGCACTGATCATCACCCTTTAGGCAGAGAAGATGGTAGATTCCCCCAGGTCCTTGGGACGAGGAATGGGCATGTTTGTGCAGTGAAGGACTCGCCAGTAACGCCTGCACTTCAGCTCTGCAAAAGCTGCTGCAGTGAAACCGTTTTGTATTTCCTCAGCATCCCCCACCAGCAGCTCAGGGCACACACAGCCAGGAAGGGGATCCTTTACTTCAGAGCACTGGCACATGATGAAGCAGATTTAAAAGACCACCAAGCCAGAGCAGACCAGTGACCCATCCTGGGAAGCATGGTGATAGGAACATTTGCCCAAGAGACCCAAGGAGGTGTCCCCACTGGCCTCCTGGACATCAACCACCACTCAGCACCAAGAAGTCAGAGATGCCTATAGCTCATGGCACGCACAACTGCAGAGAAGATGGAGAAACAGCCCGTATTTTGCATGGAAGAGACTCTTCTGTCACTGGCACTTATTCCTCCTGGGGTCTGTGTGCCATGCATCAACAGCCCAGTGCTTCAGAATGGCACAGACACTTGTCTCTGTGTGAGGAACACGTGGGAGGCAACATCCCTGCACTCAGAAACAGGCTGGGCCAGCCCCACCACCCACCACCATCACCAGACACCTCGTTTCAGGGAAATGCAGTTACGACCTCCAACCCAGAGCAGATATCGGGTCTAGTTCTGGCTCCTGTTGCAATAGGGAGCCTGTACATACTACAAGTACATGAACAGCAGTTTGGTTTTTAAAAAAGCCAGACTCAATTTGACAGATTTGCTTACCCACAATTAAGCTCCAACTGTTCTTGTCCAGCTCCTCTGTCTCCAGTCTACTCACATCTCCAAAGAATTAAAGGGACATTCAAAACATGCATTCATGACTCATGTTTAATTGTCAGCTCTCCTTCCCCAGTACAGCTCTAATTAGAAATCAGAAACATTTTTGAGCACAGAAAGAGACAAAAAATTGGTATGAACTGCAAGGGAAGCCTGTGGGAACATTTTAAGTCTAACAGGATGCCGCCTTCTAAGTTGTGCTTTAGCCAAACTAGTCATTTGGCTTAATACAGGGGTAAGAACCCAGGGCCTGTGACAGCCTGGAAGTGAGATCAAATGCTCTTACCATTCATTCTGTATGACAGAAGCATTTACATTACTAGCAAAGCTCAGAAATATTTTTCAGCATTCACAGCAGCACCGTTTTCCTCATCACAGACAAGTAAATCTTTAACGCTGAAGAAGTGACTACCATCATATACATCTTTCTGCTATTTTGCAGAGTTTGCCAGGGAACCTTTGGCAGAGCAAAAATATAAATATGCCCTAAACTAGTATTCAGATTTAACTACAAGTCTCAACACTGCTGCTACGATTCCAGACACAGTTTCCCAAAGTAAAACACACAGGCAGCATTCATAGTTAGAGAATGAGCTAGATGTTGGAGTATGATTCACAGTAGAACACTGCTAGAAGTCATCTGCATAAAATATATAAATTGCTAAAAAATAATGAATTATGCTGGTTTTTCCTTCTTGACATGTATTATTACTCCCCTTCAGGTCCCAGTCTTTTGACAGCTGGTAACAGCCATATAATTTGCATGCTATTTCCCCTCGATATGTAGTACCTATAATGGCAGCAAGAGGTAACTGTGGAGTGTCAGAGTTGACAAGCCTAAGTGGTTTCCCAGATTTCTCCGTGAGATGCCTAAATGCCTTTTTACAGCACCACAAATTATTCTACCACACAAACAGATACTATTAAGATACTTTAAGATGAATCATTTCCCACTAGAATGAAACACTTTATAAGTTTGACCATAAAACTGAATCTCTAGTCAAGACAAACTTATTTTAGAGCTTACATCAGATTTATAAAAAGATATTGTGACTTTTTATATTTTTATATAGCTCAAACAAAAAAACTTTTCAAGTAGATCCTGTGAAAAAACACAGCTGGCACGTCAAGCCATCTGTAAACCACATTTACTGCATCTTTAAGAAGTGGAATCGAAACTTTTTGCAACTTGTTCATCGCTACTTCATGTTGTAATTCCATACAAATTTCTCCTCATCATTATGACACAATAACCTACTTATTAGCTTAACATTTGTTATCTTGCCACAACCAACAAAAAGTTAGGTAAAATTCATACCCATGCGTGCATATACACACAAGCTTTCAAGCCACTTTGCAAGTTCTGTTTCTTCCCCTTCTAAAGCACATAGCCAAATTGAGTTGGATCGGACAGTCCAAGCAGCGACGCCTGAAACTCTCACTTTGGTCCATTAGTCAATTCCATTAGCTAAATGACTAGGAAAAAAACCCTCCTTCTCTGTGACCTGCCACTACAATAGGTGCTGACACCACAAGAAAATTTGCAACTGTCCTCAGTTAACAACTAATGCTTTACTAAGTAAAAGCAGGGTCAGCTGCCTGTTTCTGACAGCTCTTCATGGTGGCTCTGCATCATTTGCAAAAGAGATTCTTCATTTAGACATTTCCATTTCACTTTCAGCATCTATTATTTAGACATACAGGGCACTGCAGAAACTGAGACGGCAAGCTGTACCAGAGGCTTACAAGCCAAGAGAACTGCCAGTGTGGGAAAAGACAAACACATACTGAGGGAGAGCAACTAAACAGACTCAACTCATACAAAAGTAATTTGTGGTATGAGAAATGCATGTATTGCCAGTTCTCCCAAGGAGGCAGGATTTTTTTAGATACCCGCTAAACCACCACATAAACCCAATCCACACTAGTTTTCAATCTAAGGACCCACTTTTATTCTCAGTTTCTCCAGTGCAATTTTAAAGTAAAGCCCAAATCTCAAAAGAAAGCAGGTATGTACAAATTCAAAAACTAATACATAATAGTTTGAAGTATTGCAGAAGGTGTCACCAAATTACCCAGAGTGGTCATCAGTAATTTATTTAATGGCAGGACCATGTTTGTCACTAGAGAACCATCCACCTCAGTTCATGAATTTCTACCTAGTCAGTGTTCTGGCAATAAAAATGGAAAAATCTCACTGTGATGTCAGGCAAAGGGAAAAAAGAGAGTTTAGCATAACATTAAATCCCACCAAGTACATGGTCAGCAAAGCCACAGATTCTGGGGCACGCAAGAACCTGTATCCACCGACGCTTCTGCCCAAGCCACTCTGTGGCAGCTGGAGTTGTACTTGTGCTGCTGGGGGGTGCTGCCCCCCGCGCTGGTGTGACCACGTTTCTCCACACCCAGCACTGCACGGGATCTCCCACACCCAAGCCTTCCCGTGCCTCATACACTGGAGCTGCAACCTCTTTTGCTCAAAATAGATTAAGGGCCTGGGTTTCCCTGCCGCAGGACACCTCCTCTTCTCTTGAAGAGGCAGTTTTGAGGGAAGATCCCATTTTATCTAGTCACTAATACAAGGCAAGTGTTCCCAGCCAGAAGAGAGACAGGATTTCAGAGATGCCACTTGCAACATAGATGGGGGGCAGCCCCACTGCGCCCCACTGGCACCTGCTCCCTTTGGAAATCTGACTCCAGACCTGAAGACCCAAGCAGCACTCCCTAGGGTTTGAAACCCCACCTAAACAAAAATTGCAGGGCTTTCTTTGCACACTTTGGGCGCTTATTAAATTAACTTAGCCTTTTCAAAACTCACACTAACCTGATTAGCCTCCTCCCAGTTATCTCATCTTTTCCTTCAAAACATGCACCCACACAACCTTTAATCAGATCCAGTTGCCCTGCTAGAAGGAGTGAAATAAAAGATTAAGATATATCCAATATTTTTAATCCGCAAATTGTCATGGTCACCTTTCTTGGCTAGCAGAGATACAAGGTTGTCAACTAAGCTACGGAACTAACAGATGGGCTCTGCTGTGAATGAAATGTTTGAGAGCTTTGACTTAACAAGAAGCCCACTACACCTGAACTTAACATTAGTACAAGAAAGTTAAACTAAGTCTGGTCTTATGTGAAACCCAGGGCCAAAGAAGTCACAAAAAAGTTGCTGTCATTATTGAGGCTTGTAATTATGCCTGAAATAGTTTTTACACAAAACTGTGTATCAAGCTACAGGGCCTCACAACGTTCTTTGTTTCAGAAGGAATGAGACAGTTTTCAAACACTTTAGGATATCTTTAAAAGATTTTTGAGATACATTAAGAGCAGCCCAAGTTAAAGCATATTCATAAGCTGATCAAAGCCTGAGACCTCCCTTCTACCCCCCCCCAAAAAAAAAAAAATTCTCTACTGTCTATTTATAAGTGCCGGCTCACAAGTTAGACTATATCCAAGACAGCTGATTTAAAGAAATCACCGATGCACAACTCCTGCTGTGGATGTGACCCGCTCCCCACACGCTGGTACCCGGTCCCACTCCTCTGCCCTGAACAGACGCTCCCCACCCGCACTTCCAGGCCGGGGCGAGCAAGAAGGCGGCAGCCGGCGCTCAGGGCCGGGGGAGCCGCCGATGCCCTCGGTGGGCGCTCCGTGGCTGCTCCGCGGAGCTCACCGGTCAGACGAGCACCCTGAGAAGGGCTGCGATGCACTTTGGCTGCTCCGAAGTAGAGACGAGGTGCAGCGATGCACAAAAGACGCCCGTCCGTGCTCTCCTAGGCAAAACCACGCATTTCTACTCAAACCGGGCAGCGGCTACCGGCACCACCAGCTCTCCGCGACACGCTCGCACACCGGTCCACCGGGCCTGCCGCCCCCCTGCCAGCGGGACACGGCCGCGGCAAGCTGCCCGCTCCCCTCGCCGGAGGGACCCGCGGCTGCCCCCGGGGCGCGCTGCTCCGTTCAGGCAGAGGGGCAGCGGCAGCACCGCCCCCTCGAACGCCCCCCGCCCACCCCGTCCGCATCCCCCGCCGCTCACCTCCGGGCCCCGCCGCGGCCGCCGGCGGGGGGGTGGGGAGGTGGTGGTGGTCGTGGTGGGGCGCTCGGGAGCCCCGCAAAACTCCAGCCCCCCCGCCAGCCCGCACCGCCGGGAGCCCGCAAACTCCTCTCGCAGCCGCTTTGTACCCGCCGGCGGTCCGCACTGCGGCTGCGCGCTGCCCAAAATCAACAGGGCGCGCTTCCAGCCCCCCGCCGGCACCCCCAGCCCTCCCGTCCTCTCAGCCCTAGCAGGGCCGTCCCTCTGCCCAGGGCCATCCTTCCACACCCCCACCGCCAGCAGTGCAAATCCCCATCCCTCCACACCCCCCGACAGTGAGAACTCCGCAGACCCCCGAGCATAGCCCCTCCGACAGTGCAAACCCTCCCGCACCCCTAGCAGCGCAACCCCCAACAATGCAGTCCCTCCCACCTCAATGCGTTCCCGAGTTCCTTCTGCCGCGCCACGGGAGGGGTGATGGTCTTCCCCATGCAGCTCTCGGGTGCACAAGGGAGTTTTTTTGCCCCCATCTAACAGCCCGGGTTAGCGAGTCATTGGGATGCAGGAGCTCCCTGCCAGGGAGAGCAAGCCCACTGTCGGGGCTCCGACTAAAATACAGCATCCTTGGGAAAACCGGTCTGGGGCTAACCTAGTTGAAGTCTCTTCCCTGTGTTTGGGCTGGAGAGGCCGTTTCAAAATGCAGGAAAGGAGCATTGGCCTGGGCAGGGTTTGGGTCAGATCCGATACTTGGCCAGGGCGGGTGCTGCTGGGTGCCGAGGGACTGGGGATGTCATGTGAAACGCTTTTTTCGGTTTCAGAGCCTCAGCAGAATGTGCCCACCCGCTGCCAGCTACTCTGTCGCGTGGGGCTGGACAGGGTCCTCGGCCAAGGCTTTCAAAGGAGAGTAAAATGTGCATCAGCTCCCACTGCGTTGCTTTGTGAATCTCAGCTTAGCAGCAGTGTTTATAAACTTGTGCCTTGATCTTTACTGGCTAGAACAGGCTGTCTCTAAAGCCTCTGCAGCTGTGAAAGAATACAGCAGTCCCTGTTCTGTGGGCCTTGAGTTTTCTGCTTAACTGTTTGAATATTGACTATGGATCCCGGCATGGTTTCTTTCACTCTTCCCATTCTTATCTCAGGTGTTATCTTCGCTGCCCCAGGGCTCCCAGATCTCCAGGAGCAAATGCTTTAGAGCCTTTGTGGTGATGCCATGAAGGGTTTCACAGCTTGGAGTTGGACAGTCGCTACCAAACACACAGAGACCAGCAGGTGAATCCACAGACCAGGAGCAAGTAACATCAGGAGTGTGACAACGCTTGGTCTTTGCCAGATCTGGATGTGGGACCCTTCAAGGTGACTAGTGTGAGTTACTTCACAGTATAAAAAGATACAACTGTGGCACATCTCTCCTTGCTTTTTTTGGTTTTCTATGTAGTGTGCTGTCAAATGCTGGCACCTGCTGACCCTCCCTTCTAATTTCCTTCTTTCTGCATCATCCCTCTGATTTTCTTCTGCCTTTGTCTAGGTAATACTCCTGAAACTCTGCTTATTTCCAGATTTTTTTTTTTCAGACACAATACCTGAAGCTCGCGAATGGAGAACAGCAGATATTGTCTCAATGAATATTGATTCCAGAATAGACCAAGGAGGATATTAAGGAAATGTGAAAATCTCTGTTTTTCCCAGTGGACCACACTCAAGTAACGGTAGACAACAAATGGCAGGGTTTTCTTGTCCTATAAAAAGCTAAAAGGCTTTGTGATATTTCCATCTAAATAATTACCAGTACTTCTTCTGAAATCTCGTTAGCCATTAAAACATTTTAGAGATTAAATCACATCAAGTATTTTTGTAAGTAAAGCTGCTATGAGGTTGCTATAAACCATCTCTCAAATCAATAAGATTTTTTTAAGATGCTTTTATACATTTTAATTTAAGAGCATGTATTTTTAGAAATATTTGCAGTCCAAATCTATGACCAGACCCTGCAGCTCTTTAAGATGCTAATTATTATTAATCCTGACTGTGCTAACTTTCCATTCAGAGGCTATTTTTTTATGGCTGAGTTACCAACCCTAGCAAAAATGGAGGAATGATGAAAGAAATAGTTGCGACAACAGTGAGCAGCACTTATCATTATTTATATTAACAACCAAAAAGAAAGTATACTCAGGCCAGCAAACAACTCCTTAGCATCAGCTTGTTCATCTGAATAGTTGGGTCAGGACCATGTTGTACCAGAAACTGTACAAACACAGAAAGAAAGCACTCCAGACTACGGCTATGAACAGAGCAAGCAGATAGGGCTCTTTCCACTTCTCTTACTTAATTCTTTCTTTCAGGGGTTGCCAGCTCTTGACAGTTTAAACAAGTGAAATTAAATAAAGGACTCAATTGTTGCATTACCTGCGTAAGAGTGACAGGAAAGAACCTCCAGCACAGTCATGCAGTAGACGGGTTTTTTTCTTTGATGGTGCAATTAAAGCCACCAGGTCCTGGTTCACCCTTCAACTCCTTGGGGCTTGTCTGTTACTGCAAAGAGCTTGGAAATAACACTAACCAGGAGCCTGAGCATCCGCCACATGGGGCAGAGGGGGGATATAAGGGAGCAGAAAGTGGGGAGGGCCAGTAAAGCATCTGCCACACTCCTCTGTCTGCCCTGGCCTCCCCAGCACATGCACACAACGGGAGGTGGGGAGAAGGGACGTAGACCCTCCATAGACTCCCTGTAAAGCACCAAAAGGAGAAACTGGCTTCAGTCTAAACTAACCTGGGCAAAGCCTGGAGGAGAGACGGGAATGAGGCCATCAGTGCGTTCCTACCCCTCTGCAGCTGAGTGCGGCGGTGAACGGGGTGCTGCTCCCCGGCTGGACACGGCCGCTGTCTGTGTGCCCCTCAGAGAAAACTGTGCAGCCCCCACCGTCCACACGGGGCTGTGGTTAGACCAAGCACTGGTGAGAGGCACAGAGCAGGGAATAGGTGCTTTTGCAGGGCTTTTCCAGCTCCCTGGGGTGTTTTTTCATTTGGGACTTGCTCTGGCAGGTAGGAAGGCTGGACACACCCTTAACATCTAGCAAAAAAATACCCTGCCTCCCCCCAAAAATACAAACCCACCTATTTCCTTCAAAAAGCCAGATGCCCCATATCTGTGAGTACGGCAGTAGGTAATTGTAAGTGGCATGTCCAGAAGTGAAGATAATACTTGGAGAGAACACGTATTTTTGCATGATTTGGTCCAGATAAATATTGTGTATGGTTTGGCAGATTTTAGGTTACACACAATATAGATAAAGCCTATGCACACACAGTGTGTATGTTGAGAATGAGAAGGACTTAGGAGAAATCATCCTGCCCAATGTAATTCTTCATGCATTGAGCAGAGGCTTAGGCAGAATGAGTTCCCGTGGACTCTCATGCTCCATCCCTCTGGGTTTTAACTTTCACCATGCCTGAAACCTGTTTTGTGTTGAACATCCCGCACAGCTTACAGCACGAGGGTCGTGTCAGCAGTCTCAGACGCTGAAAGTGCACCTGAGTGCAGGTGGTCTGGTGGCTACACATAGAGGGAGGTTGCACCAACCTTACTCTCAGCTGTGGCCCATACCCTGTTTGGAAGTGAGGAAAGGAAGGGGATCAGACATTCGCTCTGCTGCTGTATTTGACAGCAATTCTTTGCTTAGCTGCAGCCGTAAAGGAGCAGAAGAGGCCATGGAATGCTTAGACAAGTTGCCTTAGGTCTTCCTCTAACTGGGATGGGCATCTACGGCTCCACAGTAAGCAGCTCCTCAGCAGGACAGCGGATGGAAAAGGCTGAGGCTGACTCACTTTTTGCACAGCACCCCCACTCTCCTGCCTTCCCCCAGCACCCCCAAAATCTGGAATGCTTTCAGTCTCACAAAGCTCACAGTGCCAGGGGAGCCCCTGAGGCCAAAGCAAACTTCACCTGATTTGTTAGGTTAGTGCAAACAGCCCTGCCTTGTAAACAAAACGATCCTCTTAAAATTTTACAAACAGAATGATTCTGGTTTTACCAAAACAAAAAAGTCAAAATGTTCTTTCCATAGGAAATTTCAATGCTTTCTTGTGCCTTTTTTCATCGACTCTAGAAATATCACTTACCTGAAAAATCCCCATCCTTTTTACCAAAAAGAACCTTTTGCTTGTAGGAGATGGTGGTCACAGCACCTGCCTAAGCCTGGCCAGAGCACTAAGGCCGTCCGGACGCCCCAGCTCCTCTCTGCCTTTGTGGGGTCCCACACAGAGGGGCTGGCAGGGGCAGGGCTGTGCCGCTGGGACCATCTCCCGTCAGGGGCCTGGGCCGAGCTCCAGTGTGTGAAGGATGCTTGAAGTGCTGATCACTGCAGAGCAGCTGCTGTTGCCAATGCTGAGTGGAAACCTAAGGAATTAAGTGAAACCCAGTTTTAAAAGCACTGGACCCTTGCTGCCCCGAATATTCTGCAAACCACTGTGAAAAGTAAGGGTATCACATTGTGCTGCTGTGAATAACCCCACACGGTGGGCATGGCAGCCGAGAGACAGATTAATCCTCTCTGCTAGCAAGCCTTTGAAAGCCCAGCTTCTTCCTTCTGTGCTTCTCCTGCTCTGAGTTGCTTTTTGGGAAGCGATGGTTTCAGTGGGTGTACGGACTGTCACTCTTTCCTCAGCAAAGCACGCCACTAGCAAATCACACCGCATGGCGTGTTTCTGAGCACCGTCTGCAAAGGAGGGGTGCCACACAAACGCGAAAGAAGGCAAGAGCTTTTTTTTCTGCCCTGGTTCAGGACTCACATCAGTGGCAGCCTGGAAATAGTACTGCGTGCTTGCCTGTCAGTCCAAAGTAAAATGAAATGGTGCAGCATGAGACTGAGCTTCCATCATCTGAGTTTTCAGTGCTGCAGGGTACATGTCGCTGTTTGCCACACATCATCTGGGGTCTCACCATTAGGCCTATGGATATTTGAGGCACAACAGTGTTCTTGATTTGTGCATGAATGCACAGGAATGCAATTCCAGAAATCATTTACTAGATGAAATGTAGCACTTGCCTTTCCCTTTATCTTTAAAGGAGCAGTGTCAAAATACTTTACTCCTCAAGGTCTGACCAAAAAAAACTTGCCATAACTTTGCCTTCTAGATTTTATCTACCTTTTGTCACTGAGATATTTCAAAGAATGCTTGATTTTCCAGAGCTCCCAGGCCTCTCTTTCATCTCTGGGCTAGGCGAAGAGGCCACTGCAGTTTAAGTTGAATCAACAGCATCATACAGTTGTATTATCAAGCTTCATCTCCACAAAAAGCTTTACTTCCTAAACTTTTTTTTTTACTGATGTCTCTATTGAGTTGTCTGAGAGATTAGTATAATAATTTTCTTAATAGGCATGCGCATACAGCAACTGGGGTCTGGAACTACATTGTAGAATCATGCCGAATCCTAAAATTATCAGCAGGGGTCTATTCAGACACCTGTGGTGGCGGAGATGAGCAAGTCCACAGGCCAGCTCACAAGCAGGAGGGTTGGCTTGGATGAGTTCACAGGATACCTGCCCCACATGTTGAGGCAGGCAGAAAACATTTTACAGCACCCCAACAGCAATCTTGAGACTCATAGTAAAAGACAAAAGTAAAAATAATGGGAAGAATGCAAGAGAGAAAAAGCTTCAGCAACTGCTGCTGGAGCAAGGAATTTGTTAAACTCCCAAAGTTAGACCTCGTGCAATCCTGGATTTGTGCATGTTCACCCCAGGAAATGGCAGAATCTGGAAATTAATGACTCCAGTATTGGTTTCCCTAAGGGCACCCTTCTGGAGGAGTTCCTCCCTTCCTTGGGGTGAAGGCTGATACCCATCGTGGATTTTGACTCCACAGCAGGAGGCAGGTAGGACCTGAGGGACACATTGAAGGTTCCCTGCATTTTACATGTGACACGTATGGCATTTTCTTTCTTTGTACCCTGCAAATTCTCACATTAAAACATACTCTGTGGCAGATTTGGTCTAGCATGGACCGCTCCTATGCACAGACAGATTTATTTACTGTGTTTAAATGATTATTTGTTTTCTGTGATGATGATTTGATTTCATCAAATTCGTCAGTCAGTTGTCCTCTTAGAAGAGCGTTTCTCAACCTTCATCCTAGTTTCAAATTCGCAAAGGGATTTTAACTTAGAGGTATGGTACCTTTTTTTAAAAAAAAAATGTGATTAGGATATGGAGGGCCTTGACTGTAAAGTGCAAGCGAAAAAACTTAATGTTCTTTGGCATTTTGCTGAGAAAGGTGGTCAAGCTACCTTCTCTTGTTTTTCTCACTTGCTGACTGACAAGAAATAAGGGCCCATCTAATGGTTATTAGTGACAACTCTGAACACTCAAGGTCTCACCTTCACTAGTGATCAAGCTGAAAAAGAGAACAGGTTCTTCATTCCTATTTCGTAGACATCAGTGTGAAGCTGCTTTGGCAGAGACTAGGGAAAGTTTTAGCTGTTCTTGAAACGCACGCCTTGCTGATTAATCTGTGATTTATAGTGCTGGAGGTGGGTGTGGATCCTCTCTCGTAACTTACACAGATTGTTCATCCTGAAGCATCTGGTACTGGCTGCTGCATGAGTAGAAAACTGGACAAGCTGAGCTTCATGCCAGGTCTAATAACACTGTATTTATGTTCCAACAAACTCATGACTACCAGTGGAAATCTTCAGCCTTCAAATGTACCTCCTGACAACACAAACTGGCACAGACAGTAAGTACAGATTCCTCCATAAAATAAGCTGACCTATTGCTTTATTTTTGCCAGCCAAAGGCTTCAACTGGGATCTAGCAGTTATTGTATAGATACAGGTACACTCGCACTGTTTCAGACCAGCCTGGGCCACATGAAGAGTCTCTGTTTCTAATGCATGGTGTGCAGTTCCCCTCTCTGGATGCAGTGAGTGCACTTTGCTGTCTTTACAGATGCAGAGCAGTGCTGAGGATTCAAAAAAGTGCATTAATCCCCAAAGCATTTATTGGGTTTGGGCAGTTTTCCACCCTCCTTCCCGGAGCGGCATTGAGCAGCCCCCTCGGTGGCACGTGCTGGCATGTGCCAGCTCTCCTGCGTGGTGGCCGCGGTGCTGTCCTGCAGCCGTGCCTGCGGAGCTGCGAGCCGCACCGACGCCGGCACGGCTGCTCATCCTGCCCGGACCGTCCTGCTCAGCCCACGTGCAGGTTCACAGCGGCTGAGCGCGGGGGTCTGGGGCAGCGGGCGCGTTACAGCAGCGTCGTGGATAGCGGAGACGGGAACTGTTTAAAAGCGAGCTGCCTAAGTTAAACAGAGGATTAAACAAGCACTGGTTTTGCAGCCACAAATGCCATGTGTTAAATACTTTTCCTTACCAGGCTATGGGAATGGTCAGCAGTGAAGGAAGGCTTAGCTGGCCTTTCTAGGAAGATTGCCTTCGCCAGTGGAACACTCTGAGCTGCATCTGGAATATTGTGTCCAGTTCTGGGCCCCTCAGTTCCAGAAGGACAGGGAACTGCTGGAGAGAGTCCAGCGCAGGGCCACGAAGATGATGAAGGGAGTGGAGCATCTCCCTTATGAGGAAAGGCTGAGGGAGCTGGGTCTCTTGAGCTTGGAGAAGAGGAGACTGAGGGGTGACCTCATCAATGTTTATAAATATATAAAGGGTGGGTGTCACGAGGATGGAGCCAGGCTCTTCTCGGTGACAACCAATGATAAGACAAGGGGCAATGGGTTCAAGCTGGAACACAGGAGGTTCCACTTAAATTTGAGAAGAAACTTCTTCATGGTGAGGGTGACAGAGCCTGGCCCAGGCTGCCCAGGGAGGTTGTGGATTCTCCTTCTCTGCAGACATTCAAACCCGCCTGGACACCTTCCTGTGTAACCTCATCTGGGTGTTCCTGCTCCGGTGGGGGGATTGGACTGGATGATCTTTCGAGGTCCCTTCCAGTCCCTGACATTCTGTGATTCTGTGACACCAGCTGGGGCCTCAGCGTCAGTGAGTGCATTTGGGTGCATCCTCCATTGGTCAGTAATAGAGAAGATTAGCAGTGAACCAAAACTAGCAGAAATATCAGGACATTTTGCCTTTGCCCTTAGTTTCCTCAGACTGTGCCTGTTTATGACTCCGTTTCCAAGCAGAACAGTTTCGTGCACAGGCCGCGGAAGCAGCGGTCGCTCCCGGCACCCGGCACCTCAGCAGGTGTGTGGGGCTGTGCTGCTGCTCCCAGCCAGCCTGGATCCCGCGCTGGGAGCAACAACCTGACACTTGCTCTGACTCCTGCAGTGGGGCGATGGGAACGCACAGTGTGCCTATTGTGTGCTGCTTTTGCAGCTCACCATTCTTGACAGAAACTGAGAAAATACAGGCAGTCAGCATTAAAAAACAACAGAAACACCCTGCTCCAAAAATCCACAAAATCCCCCCCAAACCTATGAATATTTTAATTGGCAAAATAGAGTTTTCCCTATTTTATTATTATTAGTATTTGATCTTTTTGAGTACTTCGTGAGTACTTTTTGCCTGACAGCTTCCATTAAAGCACAGCAGCCCTCAGTGCTGAGTGTCCTACACGGTCTAGAAAGTGAGAAGCATTCAGCACTTTAACCAGCCCTCAATTCCATTTCATGGTACTACTCCGGTTTTCCCTGCAGTGTGCTGGGTTTTCAGTCTTTGGTCTCTGATTTGTTATTTATTTCTTTATGGATGGATTTCTTTCACTCAGCTGCAGCCTTTGCCCTAGGCTGCAGCAGGTCTTGGGGCAACTGGGTTTCTCTACAACCTGAGCTGAGCAGCCCTTTCTACACAGTCACAGGGAAACTGGTTTAATTCTCTTTAAACTGCCACAGATTACAAGAGGTTTGTTCTCCCTAATTTAATCAATGGTTGAAGCCAGTTACATAAGCCAGCCTCTCTGAAATCTTGGCAGCTCTTTCCCTTTCCCTTTCCCTTTCCCACTGGGAAAAATTACACCTTAAGGGTTTAGGTCTGAGCCCAGGATTTCGTGCCTTCACTCAAGAAGGAACAGTCCTTTGGGCATGCTTCCAACCTGTCTTTGATACCTGAGAAGGGATTGTTAGTTTCTCTTGAAGTTGACCTGCAAACAAAGGAAAGGATATGGGTTTGTGCCTGTTTCCTTTCTTCACTGTTTATTAAGTCCAGAATACTTGTTTGCTTGAGGTTTTAACAGAGCTTTCTGGCACGTTCAAGTTCTAGATGTATCAGCCATGCTAAGGTTGCTTTTTCTGTTGTGTGCAGTGGTTTATTTGGTTGTTGTTTTTGTGTTTGTTTTTTGTTGTAATTGTGATTTTTTAGTTGTTTTTGTTTGTTGGTTGGTTGGTTGGTTTGGTTTTTTTGGTTTTGGTTTGGTTTGGTTTGGTTTGGTTTTTTTTGGAGCCCCACAGAGCTCTCCTTGAGGAACAGAAATTTGTACAAGTGTTCACATTTGGGAAAGTCAGAAATTCAGAAATATGTGGTAGGAAATCTTCCCTTCTAGTTGTTTTACAGGTGTTGGTTAAATAGGGCAAAACAGTTCTCCCGCCATCTAGCTCAAATTGCCTGTCCCTTTGGTTATTAGACCTTAACTTTTTCTGTAATTTGGATTTCCCCAGTCCTTGTAGGCATCCAATACATGTTTTGAAATATTCCATTAATAGAGGCAGACAGGGAAAACCTTATTCCTTTAAAAATAAATAGTTCTAAAAGAAGTATTAGGTCCACAGATAGACAGAAATATAAAATAAACTTTATAGCATAGAGAAAAAAGTGTGTAATAATTTAGAGCATTTACATTTGCATTTGGGTATCTTCGATTTCTGTACTGTGGCATTTCAACAAGTACATACCATTTTTTCCTCTCACAACTATTTCCATCAAGAAGTTATATAGCTTATAGAAATGCATCTGTGTAGTTATCAGGACTAAATACATGCCTAACTCTCGACATGACAGCATGTGTTGTGTAAATTAATTAAGGGAAATAATCAGAACAGAGAAGCAGAAAAAATCTTACAACTTTCAAGGCTTTCTAAACTAATCCTAGAAAAATTGCTATTGAGAGTCTTTGGGTTTTTGGTTTGTTTTGATCAGCTAAACATTTAGTTTGATGTTTTCGGGATTTTTTACTGAGCAATATTGAGTGACTATATTGTTTGCAAAAAACTTCATCAAGGTTAGTTTTTCAGTTCTTGAACACCTGGAAAACAGGTTTTGGATTAAAATGCTTCATTTAAACAAAACCCTCTCTGACAATATAAGGAGTCACAGAAACATATTCAATTAACTATGTCAAGCACTCAATCAATGCCAGATTTTACTGTTATCTTCTTGAACACTGATTGAACTCTACTGTGAATGTACTTTGCCTTTATTCATGTACTCAAAAAGGACTTTTTCCACAGGGGCCCCTGTTCCTTTCAGTGCAGTGATTAGACCAGAGCCTTACCCAACCTGAGATGACTTCTTAAGACCTGCTGATTATTTTTTAATCACTCCGTTTAACTGGTTTAAAAGATGGTTAAACCATAGTCAGCTGAGCTACTCCCCAAATTGTCCCGCTCCCAAATTCAGCACTAATGGCAACACCCTATGAATGCACCTTGTATGTGTTCTTGTCTACCAGAAGGCAGCAACACTGTAGTGCAGCAAAAGACAGTAAACCACTGTTATCATGTGCTTCATTTTCATAATGAGCATTGCTTTGAGAGATTATAACACCTTAAAGAGTCCTGGAGGGCTTGCGTCAGGCTGTTGCTAAGCTTTAGTTCCCCTTTCTGAAATATTTGAGATGATGGTACTTCAAACAGAGAATAAAGAAAAACAAAACAAAAAAGGAATTAAAATGTTTGCTTTCAGTTTTCCAAGTCCTTACATCAGTGGGAAACCTCACGAGGAAGCTTTCAGCCTCCAGAGAGAGGTCGTGTAACCCAGACCTGCCAGTTGTACGTGACAACACTGCATTTCTCCTCACCTGGCACAAATGCTGCTACAGCTACTCGCAGTCACCTTCAATCCACCTGCTGAAGCAATGACTGTGTGATATTTTTCGTGCAGCATGAAGGACGTGCTCCTTCACAGCCACTGTTCTGCAAACCAGGAAATCGAGCCTTAGGGCTGCCCATGTAGGATCAGTACTGCTGACCAAAAGCACTCATCTCAACTGCTTAAATGTGTTCAAAACATGCTGACAGGTTAATTTGTACTTCTGGGCATTATTTTTGGTCTTCTTATGGCTGGCATGGATTCCTTATGCATGTGTGTTCATAGAACGGTAGAATGGTTTGGGTTGGAAGGGCCCTTCGAGGTCATCTAGTCCAACTCCCCTGCAATGAGCAGAGACATCTTCACCTAGATCAGGTTGCTCAGAGCCCCATCCAGCCTGAATGTTTCCAGGGATGGGGCATCTACAACCCCTCTGGGCAACCTGGGCCAGTGTTTCGCCACCCTCACTATAAAAAATTTATTTTTCATATCTACCGTGAATCTCCCCTCTTTTAGATTAAAACCATTACCCCTTGTCCTTCCGCTACAGACCCTGCTAAAAAGCCTGTTGCATCTTTCTTATAGGCCCCTTTCTTTAAGTACTGTCTGCTTGCTGGCAGATGTGCGAGTGTATGGCTCACACCTGGTTTGGATCAGATGTCTCCTGCTGTGCAATGGAGCTTTGTACAGACTTGACACTCCTGGTGGCAGCTTGAAGCTGAGTGGTGCAGCAGGATGGGGTACGGCTGCGTGGTGAACAGAGATGCGCCTGCTGAGCTAAAGGATTCCAGCCACAAAACCAGCATGAGCTCACCAGTGAGTGAGCGATGGTGAACTCCCTGCCGAGACACCCATGGGAATCTGGACCAGGGTAAGTGTAGTTCTGTGCCTCACTTGCTGGTTGCCCTGTGAAAGCCTCAGTAGTTCAGCCCTGGACCTAACTAGTGCGGACACATGCAACTCTCTCTAGTCTTGAGTCACCCAGACAGTGTGTCACTCAAGAATCAGGCAAGTTTCTGCTCTACACCTGCACACCGGAGGAAGAAAGGAGGGCACTAGTGCCACTGAGCTTTGAACTGCCATTTTTCACGGACAGTGAGTGAAAAAAGAAGCCGCAAGTTGTTGCCTGTTATGCCTGCAGCAGACACAATTTATCCTAAAGACAGACTGACACCTGCCCTGTCCAAATTTTTGTCTTTTCTGCTGAACGATGCTTCTACAAGGAAAGTTTGTTCCTACGGAAATTTTCTTTACACATGGATTCTATTGAGGTATAAAGTGCAAGACAGAGGCACTTCTGAGCATCCTGTGAAACAGTCACTTTATTGTAAAATGAATGTCATAAGGTAGAAAATTTACATTTCACATAGTTCAACTCTTGAAAGAAATATACAAACCATGTTTCATTTGTAGAAGGGACAACATGAACTACAAACTGAGGGCAAGACTGGCCAACTGGTTGAGGGTTGCTCAGCTTGTAAAATATGTGAAGAGTCCTTTAGTATTCATATTATCCAGAGCAATGTTTCAGTTCAAGGACCACACAACATGAAACACTTCATTACATTTGCTGAGTATATTGTACATCTGCAGGGGTTTTTGGTTTACCTGAGGTTTCTGTTATTTAGGCTGTAAAGGATAAGCATCTTGTAAACAATGAGGTTGGATTACAGGGTTGGTATAATAGATGACAGTATTCTGACCTTCCTCCCAAACAGGCTGTTTAAAATAAGAGATAAGGGGCTAGGTGCTGATAGGCAGCGACTTCATAGCTTCAAAGCTTTGGGAAATTAATCATCTTTTAAACTTAGAACTGTTTTAAAGTATCTGGAATACAGAGAAGCTACTCCATGTAGGCATCTCTTGCTTCGAGCTTTTCATACCATTTGCTTACGTACTTTGGATGCATTCATTTCAAAATCACAGAGTACTTATTCCTGATGATAGCATTTAACAGTACTATGAAAGAGGAGGGAAATGCTTTCATACATTCCAAGGGCTGTGTAAGTACTGGGTTTATTTCACCTGTTTCTACATCTCATCATGTTTGATCATCCCCATGAATCTCCTGCACAGCACATTCAAAATCTGACTCATGTAGATGTCAACGAAGTGCTGGGAAAATTCCTGTCATCAAATGGCAAGGCTGCAAATGACCATAAAAAGTCAAAATGTTTACACTAAAAGCAGCAGCTTCAATTTCCCTTATACTTTCGTATCAAAGAAGCTTTGCATTTAGAAACACAAGCCATCAGCTTTGAGAAAGTTCACTGTAATTTTCTATTAATAAAATGAAGTACAAAGCAAAAAATTAATTTCACCATTTCATTTAACTGTAACATTAAATTCTGTGTTTTGGCAAGTGGCATTTGTTACTTTAATCAGCCTTAACTTGTAATTTCCAAAACCCTGAGAAGGTGGAGGGAAGGAAGTAAAACAGAGGGACGCTTTCATGGATCTTTGTATCAAAATAGAAATATTACATGGTAAGCATAGTCCAAATACAAGTTGTGGCTCTGTCAATGCCTCACTAATGAGTCCCTAAGTCCATATGTCTCCCTCTCTCTCTATCAAAATCCCCATCTGCAAAATGGTAATAATATTTCCTTGCTTCAGAGAAGTGCTGTAAAGCTTATTTAGTAAAATATTTGCTCAGGGTTCAGAAAATACTAAGCATGATGTATCATAAATTACGTGCTAAATTCTCTTAAGCTGCAGTAAAGCCTGAGTGAAGTCCTTTGTACGAAATCCCCACTGTGCACTCCTGTAGTTAATTTTGGATATCTACATACTAGCATTGTACAGTAAAAGAATAACTCATGGCTTAGCATCTTCTTTTTAAACTATTCCTTGTTAGCTCTGCTAAACATGACACTGATTATTCAGAAATCCAACTGCATGCCAAGTAGTAGTCCCTATACTTACAAAAAAAAATTAGATCTATAAGAATTATTTACTGCTCCTTCTTGCTTTCCAAGATTTGATTGAGAAAATGTGTGCAGAACTCTGCCTGTAGTTAAGGACCATGACAGAAACTGGTAACAGAAAATGATTGAGGAAATTATTCTTCCTACAGCTCCAGCTCAGCAAACACTGAACAGGGGACCATGTCCATCATCATTAAGACAGCATTTAAGTACGTGATTAACTTGCAGAATGTGCTCCATTGCAAAAAGCACATGGATAAGTGCTGTCTTAGAAAAGGACCATAAATAAACATAATTCATCAGCATCCCTTAGACACGTTATTTGGATTCATGTAACACCTCAATCAAACTGTGCAGATTTCTGTGTCCATTAGCTAGTGGTGACTGACCTCATGCCACTAGCTACTCTATGGTCGATGTGATTATGTGATTTTTTTACAATATATGCAAAAGTATCTAAAAAAGCACCCCCTTCCTTCCCAAGCCCTCATGAAATGTGGTTGATAGGGAGTCATCTCCTGGTTTTCATTCAGTGATCTCTGTCAATGCTTTTCTGCATGCTGTCCAGAAAGTGCATATGCTGTCTTGTGAGGGATTTCTGATTTCACAGATGTTAAATACTCCGCCACTTCTGGCTTGCAGCATGAAGCTCTTCCTTGGCCAAAGCAGCTAGTCCTTAGGTGCTTTGTGAAGAGGTCTGGGCATCATATTTCCTAAAACTGTGGTTACGAAAAGATTCCCTGCAAGAAAATGGATCCATAAATAAAGCTGGGAAATGGAAAAAGATTCAAGAAACACCCATCTTGTGAAAAGGAGCAGTTGACAAATCATCAGCTGAAACACGTTATTCGTTGGCAGGTCAGAGGCATATTCCTTCTGCTCCCACCCCACACTGGACACAGTGGCCTTGTGAAGAAGCATATATTCATAAGTTAAGAACATAAATTAAGACTCTTCTGCCTCAGTCATGAGACTAAACGGGATTATGTTATCTGGGAGTGCAAGGATCACTCTCACTTCCTGTTGGACAGCACCACATGGTGCCACATAGTCTAGACAAACCTGTTCTATCTCCTTCTTGGATTCAAATGTTGAAGAAATGACAAGATGTTTCCAATATATTTTCATTAGGGCAAGTGGAAAATATTTTCTAATGATGCATTAGAATGACATAAATGCCGCACCCCAAGAACAAGCAGCTTGAGAAACACAATTGATACTACATTCAGCTCCAGTGGAAGTTAGTGGACTTCTTTAATAAGGTATAAAGGTGGCAGTGTATGTTATGGCCTGGTTTTAGCTGCCAGTAAAACTGCCTTTCTTCCTTGCAAAAATGGCATCTTTTTGTATAGCTACAACAGACAGCCCTGCCTTAACTGTACCTCGTGCTATGGACTTTCACCACAGGTTTGTACAGCTCTGGGATCTTCCTCTCAATCATGGGCCTAAGGTTCTCCTTCAGCTTCCCGTAGTTCTTTCTGAGCTCTTGCTGATATTCCCGCTGGTCAGCAGTAATAAGGCGCTTGTTTTTCTCCACTGCCTCACCACACCTAGGCAAATGGAAAGAAAAAAAGGGTATGAGATATATCACCTACTTCTGTTAAACTCATTAACTTTGTGCTGTAATTTGGATGTGCCAAGTCTGGGCTAGGCATTCCTCTGATAACTTGCCAAGTCCAAAATGATAATGAACTAACAAGAAACCTCAGCCTTTTCCAAGTACATAAATTACAGTGATATTTTTAAGACATTAGAAATGCATGAGGGAGCTAATAAAAAACCAGTTTTTATGACTGCAGAATACTGAGCTACCTGCCTACTTACTGTAAACAGATGCAGTGACAATAACAGAGAGCGGAGGCTGTAACTCTGCATAAGGTTAATTTTTATTTAACTCAAACTTATCCTTCAGCAATTATGCTTTGTTTGGACTAAGGAGATGAATATCTTGGTATATGAGTATGCTTGTTAAGATTTACAAGCCTATCTGAAGCAAAGGCTGTATGTGTTTACCACTACCAATGTGTCTACTTGACATAGGGTGAAATGTTTTCTTATGAACAGCTTCCTACGTAAATATGTCATTTTATTAATAATAAAATAGAGGCATTAGTCTGAAATGCTTGATTTCTGTAAAATGTCAAAAATATAAAACAAGTGGAAAATCTTAATTTCTACATAACTAGTTTGAAGTGTTAAAATTTGCTCCCATTCAGGATGCAAAGCCTACCAAAGCACTGACCATGAAGCACAGACAACAAGTTTGGACTAAGTGTCTAAACTGTGAGATGCCAGGATTCACAATGCTAACTTGTATAATTAATTACACAGTCATATTATTATTACTATTATTGGCTTTATTGATTCAATTCAGCATTTCAATTTTGTTTTACTGACCTCATTATAAACTCTTTGAAGCACAACCTCAGCTTGTTGTGATGTCGGTAAAGTTTGGGGTCTGCTGGAATTTCAGACAGGAACACTTGCGCGACCTCTAGCGGTCCCTTGTAGGAATAACACAGAAAAATGTCAAAACCAGCTGCTTACACTGAAAACAGACCACAAGTTTGGTCAAGCTGTTTGTCATTTCATGAGTGGAATTATGAAAGAAAACTACGCAGGGTCACCATAACAGGACTTTTTTTCCTCCTTCCTCCCGCCCCCGATTTTTCCTTTGGCAAGCAGAGTTTTTGCACATACACGTCATATTTTACCCTCTCCTGCTTTTATTTCTCCTCCAGCCCCACAAAAAAGGGAACAGATGAATTCTACTCAGCAGAAAAGAGACGGGATAGCACGACTGCCAAACTTGATTACATGAGAGCAACACAGTCCCTATGTGTGGCAATACAACACCTCCAGATAGTTAAATAAGCTAAGAACAGGAAAGGATCACTCTTTCCAAAGCTTACAACAGTGTGTTACTTCAGACTAGAGGTTTTGGTTGATGAAGAATCTGGACAAAATGAGAGTATTTAGGCTTTCAGCAAAGGAACGAAGCTTTGGATATCTGTGGATAATACCAAGTTTTCTTTCAATTATGTCTTTTTTTTTTTTTTTTAGTAGGCACAGACAATTATTGCATCTCAGCTTTCTTTTGGGGCACTCAGGTCTTGTATTTTCTGCGAAACTGTGAGTTTGTAGTTGTCCCACAGCAGAATTGTGATTCTTCCCATTCTCCAAAGATACCCCTGGAATGAACAAAATGGCTGAGAAGTCCAGTGTGCTAGAAATGGAAAATCCTTGGATGCATTCACAAAGCTTTTGTGACTTTCTGCAGCTACAACCAAGACAGCACTTCCACGATCACTTTCACCAAAAGCATACTGAATGAATAGTATGCAGTAACTAAACATCAAGGAGATGCACATTGTGACTAAATGTGTCTGACCAGATGTACTCCCAGTGCAAGGAATGAGACCGAAAAAGGAAGCACAATGAGGAAAGTATGCAGAAACTCTTCATCTGGCTTATTTGCATCCCTTACCTGATTTACAGTGGCTCCAACTGAGCCCTGCAAAACCATCTGCAGCATTTTGGCATCTGGTGGTTCTTGGTTGGTGGCTGCAGTTAGTTCCTGTGTCTTTTTTTGCATATCTTCAATAGCAACTTCAATTGGGGTTAAAATAAACTAATGGAAGTGAAAGAAAAGATGCTTCATTACCTGAATTGTGCAAGCAGTTGACCTGTTCTAAATGTGTCAACACCACTATCATTCTTGTGTGCCAAAAGCAGTAGTTGTACAACCCAGGAAGACTGTTCAATCTTGGTAGATGCTGCATCTGATCCAAAGCTCTTTGACATCTTATAATTTGTAAGAACAGGATGTGGATCTGACTCCTTGTTTGCATAAATTCTTTATAATTCTAATGAATGTCTGAAATGGTTTTGTGCTTCCTACATTTATAAAGCTTCCCTGTCTCTAAACCAGCTCTGAGCCCAATTTAGTTGTTTCACTGTACTTCATCAGCTAGAAGTACGGCCATAAATAGAGCTCCATGCATCCTCCCACACAGCATTATAACCAGGAGGTGAAAACAAGGATATACACTCACTATCGTCTCTTCTGCATAGTAAATACCCGTCTTGGATTTGTCTACCCATTCTATGCCATTCCTATTTGTGAGAGTAACACATCTGAGAAATTCAGCCTTCTTTTTTTTTTTTTTTCTGCCAATAATAGATTTTGAAAATCTTCCCACCCAAAGATTCCTTCAGCCCCTAAGAAATTAACATTTGTCCTCAAAACCAATTACCTCTTCTTTTTGGATGACATTTATTCTAGTTTTGATGTAGGGGAAAGCATGCATTGTGGTTAGGATGGTGTTCCTCTTGTATTGCTCACTAAGGTCTCCTCTGGGGCGCCCATCCATGGTGAAAGGAGTAGTGTACATGAACCGACACAGGTTGAAGTTCTTCTCAAAATAGGTTACCCTGTCTTTCATCTCATACTCATCAAAATACGGCTCCACAAAAGTAATTTGTATGTATGCCTGAAAAAAGAGGGAAGTACCATTACAGTACTTTACAACCCAAGAAGTGTAAAAGGAATGGCATATGTTAAATATCCCATAATTTACACTGGCTAAGCATGGTCTGGAAGAGCACAGACCTGCAAATCATTCAGGTTTTCTTCTCTTCTTCAGAGGTGACAAAACTTGCCTGTGGGCAGGGCGCAGCTTAACCCTGGGGATCAGAGCCAGAGACTGGACCAGAGATCAGAACTTCTAATTTCCACAGTGTCAAGCCAGAGGCTTTAAGGACACCCCTGGACACAGAGATACATCCAAGTTGGGGATTTTTGGTGCCTTAATGTTTGAGCATAAAAGTTGCAAGGGGATCCCGCTCTCTTCCTTTCTCTTCTGTGGCACTCACTCTCAGTAGTACTTTCCCTACCTTGTTGGGATCCAACTTTCTTTTGTCTACAGGAGCAGAGTCCTTAATCACTTCCACAGCATCCTCTCCAAAACACTGGCCGTAAAATCCCTGGAAAGGAAACAGAATTATCCTGGAGTGTCCTTAGTCCTTAATACAATGCTAATGATCTGTATGCCTCTAGAAGAAAGGAGTAACCATGGCAATTTCTGGGCTCTGGACAGTCAGTATACTGTTTCACAAAGCACAGCTGGCCGGGGTAAGGTACCTTCTGACAAAGATCACTGTGAGTTGCTCAGAAAAAAAAGCAGAACTCAAGGTAAAGCTATCAGAAGGGAACATTGCAGTTCCATGAAAAAGCTGAAAAGATAGCAGAGCAAATATCTGGCATGCTCAGATAAAATAATTCAATATAGTACAGTCCTGCCCATAAGGGACATCCCCCCAAGAGAATGGATCACTTGCATCATTATGCTGCAAAAAGGGCCACAATGGAAAGGATATCTACAAAGGAAATAACCTATGGTACAGATCAGTTTGTTACTGATTTTTTTATAGCAATAATGCTGTTAGAACTCCGTGGGTTCATTAGAAAGCATAACGTAACAGTGGATATTATATTAACACAATGTTTTTTTCTTTACCTCTAATCTGTGAGAAATCTCAGGAAGTTTGGTAATTGCAGGCTCCTTATAAACAAATTCCTGTTCATCCAAGTCCCCAAATTTGGATCCATAGAAACCAACACGGAAGTAAGTTCCAAACATTCGCTTTTGACCCTAATTGATAAAAAGAAAGAGGAAATATACAGTTATTTACAACTGATGTATAAGAAAACGCACTAACCCTATGTTTCCTCATATTTCAGAGCCAGTTCTATGTATCACCAGTGATGATGGCTTAGAAGCACATATTCATGAAGGAAAACAAGCAAATTAATGCGACATTTGATTGAAATCTAACTTAAAATTCAGGCTAATAATGAAATAACTTTTGCAAAACAAAATAACGTTATTTTTAAATTCCATTGTATACATGTCAACTTTAAAATTTTGCAACAAAAATTGACAAGAATTTGACTAGGATCAGCAATAAGATTCTTCTGGAGAAAGTGAATGTTCAGGGGCAGTACGAGTGCTGAGAATTTAGCCAGGCTTTTGAATTTCCTCTGTTTTATAACTGAAAACACTACTTAATTGACAATAAAGTTATTTTTATTAAATAAAGTTATTTTTCTTAAACAGATATGGCCAGGTGGAATCATGCATGTTCTTATTCTAAGTTTGGCTTGTTCAGCTATTTTTCTGTACCTCTAAACCAGTTTTATATTCATCTTTCCTTTTTCCTACAGAGAGGATAGAGCCTCTTTTCACTGTAGACTACCCTTTGTAGGCAGGCTAAAGCAGATGGAAGCTTTTGCTAGAGAAAGGAAATGGATCTATTTCACATGAACAGTTTTATTATCACCAGTCTTAAATAACTGCAACGCAGCAATGTGTTTTGCTAGCAGTGCCTTGCCTCACCAGTACCTTATTAATAACGCTGTCAAAGGCCTTCTGTAGCTTGCTGTGTGTCAAGGTAAGCTTCCTGAAGTCTCGATGTGCTTCCAGTATAGGGATGACAATTTTGTAGACCTCGTTCACAGTTTCATACAATCCCCCCTTGTGAAAAAAAAAGAAAAAAAAAAAGAAAAAGAAAAGAGGAGAAGAAGAAGAGAACAGAGAGAAAAGAAGAGGAGAGAAGAGGAGAGAAGAGGAGAGAAGAGGAGAGAAGAGGAGAGAAGAGGAGAGGAGAGGAGAGGAGAGGAGAGGAGAGGAGAAGAGAAGAGAAGAGAAGAGAAGAGAAGAGAAGAGAAGAGAAGAGAGAAAGGAAAAGAAAGGAAAGGAAAGAAAAGAAAAAAGGAAAGAAAAGAAAAGGAAAGAAAAGAAAAGGAAAGAAAAGAAAAGAAAAGGAAAGAAAAGGAAAGAAAAGAAAAGAAAAGAAAAGAGAGAAGAGAAGAGAAGAGAAAAGAAAAGAAAAGAGAGAAGAGAAGAGAAGAGAAAAGAAAAGAAAAGGAGAAAGAAAAGAAAATGAATTAGTCCTCATGCACTCTGAAAAGAAACTAGACCTCCATTAATAGCCTGGCTGAAAATGGGATTTATGGGACTCATCTTTTAATCTGCTATGTTGCTTGTTTTAGCTTTCTAAAAACTAGCAACAGTAAATGGGTAGTTCTGAACTGCAAACAACAAACTGGATCTAATTTGGATCTCTGATCTGTTGGGCTCTGAAGCCCAAATTCCTGTGTAAAGCATATGGTTTCTACTTAGGGGCTAGAAAAGTTAGAGATGCAGTTAAGCAGAAGGGAAATGGATTTGTTTAGCATGTACAGTTCAGGGCAATCAGAGCTGCATCTGGTCAAAATGAACTCAAATTATGTCTCCAGAAATGCTAGACCAGCACTACAGCAATATGATGAGCTCCTTGGGTATTAACGTGACTCTTTACATGGTAAATGTAGATTATGAGGCTGGTGGTTGCAGGCTGCAAAAAGCATAGGAGTAACTCTTACATGCTTTCTACCACAAAATCTACAGTTTAAACAAGATTTTTTTCTTAATATACTATCACATGAAAATACCAACCAAAAGGCTTTGGTCATGCCTGGAACAATCACTTTCTGTTGATGCTGCCTGTGGTCTTCACAGTAGAGGTGGATATATAACTGAGCTAGGCTACCAGAAAAGCCTGGGTTAGCCAGCCTGGCTGAGGCAGGACCGGGTCAGCAATAAGATGTGTCTCTGCCTCTTGTTTTTTCACAGCGGGGCAGATCTGTGGAGTCTGGTTTAGCAGTACGAATTTGTTTCCTCATATGCAGGAAAATAAGCTGTGGATATGGCCCAGATAGCCCCACTCCATGCCTCAGTGATTTTGGCCCTCACTCACCGTGCTGAAGAGCTCTGCTGCTTGTTCCAGCAGCCCTACCAGGCCACTTTCTGAGAAATACCTCCCAGAACATATACCATCTTCATCTGGAGACAAAACATCATCTGAAACAGCAGATTCCTCCAGCACATTGGATGAAATGTTCTAAAATAGAGCAGAACAGAGAAATGAGAAACTTAGGCAAATAGTCTATCATAAAGATTGAGGCAGAAGCAATTTCAGCTTATTAAAATGATGGGAAGAAGAACGAGATTATACAAACGCAGCCAGGAGATACACCGTTAAATTCCATATAGACATGAATGTAACACCATAAATTTCAGCAGATGGCAAATCAGGCATATTGCTGCAAGAATCCTATACTTTCTTTCTCGCCTCAGGTTTCAAAGGCAGACTCTTGTAGGCCATAAACTGGCCTCCCTCTGGTAGCTGGATTTCAATGAAGCTGCAATGAGCTTAATCTCCTGTGCCACAGGGTCACAGCCAATGTACCCTTCCTGCTGCTGGTGCCTGGGGGTGCGAAATTCCCAGCTGCACCCTGGACCTCCTGCCACCTGCTTGAAGAAGCTGCAGTTTCCAGTTGTTGATCTGACTTTTGCAAACAGAGCAGAAGTAGGACATAGACAATAGTGCTCTAAAAACTGTGATAATTGAATGCTGCTTCTCATTTCAGCCTCTGCCATATTACATCTTGATCCTGCAGAATCTACTTGGTTTCTTGTTGAAGTTACTGATCTTATTGTGTGTTTAAATAAAACTAGATAAAGTACACAGTGTCAGTCACTCTTTGAGATTCTAGACCATGAAATAACATGTCTACAGTTCTTCAGCATGCCTTTGAATAAATGGCACTGCGTAGAGTCAACATTAAAAATGTTGTAATACACAGAAATACATGTAAATGAACAGTAAAATAAGTGTACATACAATATGGAACTAGCATATGTAACTTTCGACAGCAGCAGAAATGCTAAGCTTTGATTTGCTAGTAATTAAAAGGAGTTAAATTAGTGTCATAGTGTCTCACTTCAGCAGAAACTGGCAATGACAATCTGTCTGAATGCAGGATAGATGCCAGTTGGCTAGCTAGCTGGGTCCTTAAAGACATCATTATAAAATGGCAGAGACACTGCGGGCTGTTACTATTGATCAGATTTCAGATAAAGAATTGGCGCCACACATCATTAGCAACATGGACTTTCCCCCTTGGGTTTTGTGGATATATTTATTTCCCCATGGGTGAAACTTACTCCAGCCATGCTGCCATCACGGTGCCTGGTCTGCACATCATGTCAGCTCCACTGGAAGGGTGAGCACAAAGCTCAGGACAACATTTGCGGGAGTTAAGAACAGGTCTGAATTGCAGCCAAAGGAAAGACTGCAGCAGGTTTTTGCACACTCATGCTATTTTTTACCTACCAGTCTCATTGAAGATAGTGACTTGAACCAGAGTTAGCCTCCCTGGCACATACCTAGGGCAAGTCATACAGCCCATGCAGTAGCTCAATTTCTAGTTTTCCCTTTCTGTAACAGCAGCCATGACGGACTGTTTTCACAGAATGGCATGATAGCATGTGGTCCTGGGTGGCTTTTTTTTTTTTTGGTTAGCAACTGGAAAGGAGCCCAGAGGAGGGATTTATTTATGAAAGTAACCAAGAAAGTCACAGACACTGGTTGTCTGATTATCTCTTCTTTGCCTTTAACCCTGTGATAACTAATGTCAGGAACGTATTTCCATGTTTTGCAGTCCACAAAGTCTAGTAGGAGAGAGTATTTATTATGTATTCCTGGTGCTTGCATGATCTTTTGCAAAGTGACCATGCCTCACCCACCTTTTACCTTGATCTACCCTTCACATTGAGGAATTTTATATGTCACATATATAATAAAGTTACCAAGTATATGATCAGGGACATATGATGCTGGGACAGGAATTAGCAGGGCTCATTTGGAGGGCTTTAAACTAGATTTGAAGCGGGATGGGGTTGTAGCTGGGCTTGCATCAGTGAGGCAGCACGCTGGAATTGATAAAGACTGGGAGGCCCCTCAGGCCCCTAGGGTGAAATTGGTGTGCTCTGCTCGCTCCCTGAAGTGCCTGTACACCAATGCACACAGCATGGGGAATAAGCAGGAGGAGTCAGAAACCTGCGTTCGGTCAGGAGATTATGATCTGGTGGCATTAACAGAGACATGGTGGGACAGCTCACATGACTGGAATGTGGTCATGGATGGCTATGTCCTTTTCAGGAAAGACAGGCCAGCCAAGCGTGGTGGTGGAGTTGCTCTTTACGTGAGAGAGCAACTACAATGTATAGAGTACTGTCCAGGTGCGGTTGAGGAGCAAGTTGAGAGTCTGTGGGTGAGAATTAAGGGACAGGCTGGCAGGGGTGACACTGTTGTGGGAGTCTATTACAGGCCACCAGATCAGAGTGAGGATGTTGATGAGGACTTCTATGGGCAGCTGAGCGTGGCCTCACAGTCACAGGCTCTGGTTGTTATGGGGGATTTTAACTTCCCTGATGTTTGCTGGAAGAACTACTCAGCCAGCCAGCCTCAGTGCAGGAGGTTCCTCCAGTGCATTGATGACAACTTTCTGATGCAAATGGTGGAGGAGCCAATTAGGAGAGGTGCACTGCTGGATCTCACCCTCACTAACAAGGAGGGTCTGGTTGAACCAGTAAAGGCTGAGGGCTGCCTTGGCTGCAGTGACCATGAAATGATGGAGTTCAGGATCTCATGTGGCGGGAGCAGAATACCCAGCAGAATTGCAACCCTGGACTTCAGCAGGGCCAACTTTGGCCTTTTCAAACAATTGCTGGGGGAAATCCCGTGGGCAAGGCTGCTTGAAGGTAAAGGGGCCCAAGACAGTTGGTTAACATTCAGGGACTGCTTCTACCAAGCTCAAGATCAGAGCATCCCGACGCGCAGGAAGTCAAGGAAGGGAGCCAGGAGACCTGCGTGGTTAAACAGGGAACTGCTGGGTAAGCTCAAGTGGAAGAGGAGAGTTTACAAATCATGGAAGGAGGGGCTGGCCACTTGGGAAGAATATAAGGCTGTTGTCAGAAGATGTAGGGAGGCAACTAGGAGAGCTAAGGCCTCCTTAGAGTTAAACCTGGCAAAAGGGGTCAAGGACAACAGAAAGAGCTTCTTCAAATACATGGCAGATAAAACTAACACCAGAGGCAATGTAGGCCCACTGATGAATGGGGTGGGTGCCCTGGTGACAGAAGATACAGAGAAGGCAGAATTACTGAATGCCTTCTTTGTCTCTGTCTACTCTGCCGGAGGCTGTCCTGAGGAGCCCCGTACCCCTGAGGCCCCAGAGGAAGGCAGGGCAATGGAGGAGTTTGCCTTGGTTGATGAGGACTGGGTTAGGGAGCAATTAAGCAATCTGGACATCCATAAATCCATGGGTCCAGATGGGATGCACCCGCGGGTGCTGAGGGAGCTGGCTGAAGTCATTGCTGGACCGCTCTCCATCATCTTTGCCAAGTCTTGGGAAATGGGAGAGGTGCCTGAAGACTGGAGGAAAGCAAATGTCACTCCGGTCTTCAAAAAGGGCAAGAAGGAGGACCCAGGCAACTATAGACCGGTCAGCCTCACCTCCATCCCTGGGAAAGTGATGGAACACCTTATCCTTGGTGCCATCTTAAGACATATCAAGGATAAGAGAGTCACCAGGGGCAGTCAACATGGCTTCACCAAGGGGAAGTCGTGTTTGACCAACCTCATAGCCTTTTATGAAGACATAACAAGGTGGATTGATGATGGCAGAGCGGTGGATGTGGTCTACCTTGACTTCAGTAAAGCATTTGACACCGTCTCCCACAGCATCCTCACTGCTAAACTGAGGAAGTGTGGACTGGACGATCGGGTAGTGAGGTGGACTGTGAACTGGCTGAAGGAGAGAAGCCAGAGAGTTGTGGTCAATGGGGCAGAGTCCAGTTGGAGGCCTGTATCTAGTGGAGTGCCTCAAGGGTCAGTTCTGGGACCAATACTGTTCAATATATTCATCAATGACTTGGATGAGGGAATTGAGTGTACTATCAGCAAGTTTGCTGATGACACCAAGCTGGGAGGAGTGGCTGACATGCCAGAAGGCTGTGCTGCCATCCAGCGAGATCTGGACAGGCTGGAGAGTTGGGCAGGGAAAAATTTAATGAAATATAGTAAGGGAAAATGTAGAGTCTTGCATCTGGGCAGGAACAACCCCAGGTTCCAGTATAGGTTGGGGAATGACCTGTTGGAGAGCAGTGTAGGGGAAAGGGACCTGGGGGTCCTGGTGGACAGCAGGATGACCATGAGCCAGCACTGTGCCCTTGTGGCCAAGAAGGCCAATGGCATCCTGGGGTGTATTAGAAGGGGGGTGGTTAGTAGGTCGAGAGAGGTTCTCCTCCCCCTCTACTCTGCCCTGGTGAGACCTCATCTGGAATATTGTGTCCACTTCTGGGCCCCTCAGTTCAAGAAGGACAGGGAACTGCTGGAGAGAGTCCAGTGCGGGGCCATGAAGATGATGAAGGGAGTGGAGCATCTTCCTTATGAGGAAAGGCTGAGGGAGCTGGGTCTCTTTAGCTTGGAAAAGAGGAGACTGAGAGGTGACCTCATTCATGTTTATAAATATATAAAGGGTGAGTGTCAGGAGGATGGAGCCAGGCTCTTCTTGGTGACAACCAACAGTAAGACAAGGGGTAATGGGTTCAAGCTGGAACACAAGAGGTTCCACTTAAATTTGAGAAGAAACTTCTACTCAGTGAGGGTGACAGACACTGGAACAGGCTGCCCAGGGGGACTGTGGAGCCTCCATCTCTGGAGATATTCAAAATCCGCCTGGACACCTTCCTGTGTAACCTCATCTAGGTGTTCCTGCTCTGGCAGGGGGATTGGACTAGATGATCTTTTGAGGTCCCTTCTAATTCCTAACATTCTGTGATTCTGTGATTATTTTAGACCTCACAAGCCTAGTTTTCTTTAAGGAAAAGAAACACTTGTGTAAACTCAAGGGGCTTTCTGTGATCCCCAGCCTTTATCACCGTGTTAGATACGGCTAGGGTAGCCTGCAACCTAGATCCCCAAAACAAAGTCCTTGTCTGTGGTACTATAAAGTGGCTTTAAAGTCAGCCCATATGCCATTCATACTCTAAGTCCAACTTATCACCTGCAAAGGTGATTTAGTGTAAAGATTAATTAAGCTGAAAGGGAATTTCATGGAAAGTGATCCCATTATGATTTCAAGAGATGATTTTGATTGCACAGAGGAACGTATATACAGTTTTGTCTGGCACAGTATAAGTGCTACTCTATTGACAATCAGTTTACTGGATGCTAACAGAGTCACTCCAGAAGATTTAGGTCAACTGATTTAATCCTTTCCTGCCTCATTTTAATAATCTGTAAAAAGGAGAGAACATTTCTGCTCATCCAGAATAATTTTTTTTTAATACACAATATTATCATGGTCAATTCTGCAATTAAATGTATATCACCAATATTAGTTAATTTCATATCTGAGCTAAATGAAGAAATGGACACAGAAAGAGTCAATGAGTGAGATCTGGAACTCCAAGTAGGGCTGAGTAGTGTTTCTCTGTTTTGAGAACGTCATCCAAACAAGACCTTCACAGGTGCTACAAAACACAAACCTGTTTCTGTTTGTAAAGAAAGGGAACTCTTCTCTTGAAAGGCTTTGTAAAAATGCAAAGTGTTATTATAGTTAATTATTGTTATTGAGCAAAATGAAATTCAAAATTATGATGTCAGATAAAGACTTGTGTAATTGGATTTCTGGTCATTAAGGTATTTCATTACCTTTCTCCTATGGAGCAACTGTTCCTCTGGCAAACATATTTACGCAAGCCTTTTGATGAGAGAGACTGATTTGCTGCTTTTAAGCTTCAAAGTTTTTGCTTGCCCAGTGTCTCGTAAAATAGACTTCAGTTCTCTAAAGTAACTGGAAACATACCCATTCATGTCAAGGTGCATAATGTGGGAGCAATGGAAGGACGAACTGCGTTATGGTCAAGTGTGCAAGATTACAAGCATTCAAGGCAGCCTGGGAACAGGATGACATTGGGAAGGGAATGCAGATTTCACCCATACCTGAATGAAGATAGTATGTAACAAGAAGGGAGAAAATAAAAAAATAGAAGTAATGAATGGAAGTTGGAAGTTAGGAAGTACACAAAACTGATGAGGAGTGAAAAATGGCAAAAGTATAAATACATGGCCAGAAGTGCAGCCAGTAAAAAAGAGTATATACAGCTATCTTAAGAGTAAAGGAATTTAAGAATAATGCTAGTCCATCGCCTGATTGCTAAGGTGGAATTGCAAGTACTAATGCCCAACATACTACATTCAATGCAAAATGCGAAGTGGTTCAATCATGTTCACATTTACTATCCTGAAATGAAAAATCCCCAGGTAGTATGGTTACTTACATTTCTGAAGGGAAAAAGAAATAGGTGGTATGGTTATCTTCATTTCTGAAGGGAAAAAAATGCAGGTCGTATGCTTATATCAAGGGATGATGAATGTACCAACTACTAGTGTTAGCCACTTCGAAATCGTCTGGTTTATAAAATGTGCTCCTCAACAGTTTAGAAGAGTTAAGCAAAAGAGTATTCAGGTAGTGAATACTGAGTTGTCATATGTTTTAGAAAACTGGGGAAGTTCCAGAGGGGCAAATATGCTTTGGGGACCATATTTTTTAAGAAGTAAACAAGATGAGCAGATAGTGGTAGATTTATCACTCTGCATCTAGGACAAAGTGGTGGAAGTACTAATACAAAATTTTACTACAGAAAAAATTAAAGGTATTGTGATCAATCTAAATCAAAACCAGACTATAGAAACCTGATGCTTTTGAAGATATTACCATCTTATAAAGGCAATAATGCCCAAACAGGAGATGTCTATACAACATTTGAGTTGATTCTGCAAAACATTTCTACTAATTAGTCGGAATGATTCATAATAATTGAAGCAAACACTCTGTGAATGAACAATGGTCTTCACTGGTCTTAGAGAATAATGATGAAGGAGGAATCATCAATACATGGCAATATATTAAGGGTTCAGCCATTTCTATTTTTAATAATGTGTGGAAAAAAAAAAATCACTGAATTTGCACATGAAGTCCGTTCAGGTAAGGGTAACCAAAACTACATAATCTGATAAACTATGTATAAATACCTGCATTTCAAAATGTCTAACTCTAACAAGAGAGAGTTATGCTTTCGCCTATTTGACGTAGAAAAGCAAAAAACAAAACCCAAGAAAACTCTCTGGAAAAGATCAGTTTATTACCAAGTAAAGAACTCAACAATGCCAAAAGAACCAGTGGAGTACTTGGAGAGATAAACTGAGAGATACTTCCCAGGCTTAAAGAACCTATGGGACATTTTTACTTGACTTTGATGCGACTACGTATATACTATGGTGATTGTGTCATTCGTCAATGGTAACTGGAGACAGCCAAAGGATTTGAGAACATACCTAAAAGAACTGAGTAGCTCCAATTACCTAGATTATGAGAAAGAAGTTTGAAAGATGCATCTGTCACAGTTGGTAAGTAACTGCTGTAGGAAAATTCATGTGATAATAGAGGGGGTCTGCTTAGCAAACAAGAGATTATAGTATGCAGCTGCTAGAAATAGAAGCTAGAGACAGCCAGATACTAAAGTACTAGTTTTCATCAGTAAACATAAATCTTCAGAACAACCTACCAAGAGTGGTGACGGATACCCTGCCATTGTAACGTTTCCTCCCCACTTCTACTCTGCTTAACACAAGAAGGAGTACACACACCAGAACAGGCCTCATGCTGTCATATCTTGGGAGCCTTTACTTACCTGAAAACTGACACTGCCCACTGGGAGATAGTTTCTGTCTTCAAGCATGCTAAGGTACTCTGCCACCAGTGCTGCAGCATGGACCAGACACATGGCTGCTTCCGTGTAGCACTTCCTCTTGGTGTGCTTCTCTGCCATGTTCTGCAGCCAAGTCAGCCTCAAGTCAGGCGATGTCTGGTATCCTTTGGCAATTCTAACAACATAGGGCAGAAAGAAGGTGTGAACAATCACTTCTTCTCAGATAACAAAAAGAACCTTTATAATTCTCCACCTGGGTTGAATGGAAGGAGACATCTCTGTCTTTATTCTCTATGATTCACTGACCACAGGGCAAAATAAATACGTAGGCAGGGGTAGGCAGGACACACAGTGGCTACGAGGAGAGTAAAACTGCTGAACCCCAGACTTGTCAGTGTTCATCAGTCTCCGGCTGCCATCCTTGCCCAAGTCTACGCCCACCTCCCAGTGGCTCCACTGCACCACGCTCAGTCCCACAGCCTGGGCCCCCTGTGACAGATCAGCTGTGCTAAAGCAGGAATGTACACAAACAGAACAGCTAGAAGGTTTGTCTACAGCTTGTCCATAAACGCACAGTTCTTGTGCTCACCTCATTGCAGAATTTCCTCAGTAGCAATTCTAAACAGATTCACCTGTACATGAGATCCATGAGCATCTCTGGATCTTCCTGAAATTCCCTCATTTTCACCGTGTCTGACAAGATGCTGTTCAGATTACACAGCAGCTCCTCTACCTGCAGTAATACAAAGACCACCACACATTTCTCAGATGTTTGTTTTCCCCTTCTGGAAAAATAACAGCATCTGCATGAGGTGATGTTACTCTCTTTTAGTCCCTCTTACCCAAGGAAATATCAGGATGTCGAACTGCTACAAGAAACATTTTTCCAACTCTATTCAACACAGTAAAGACTGCTGACATAGCAAATCTTATAAACACGTTTAAGTTACTCAAAATAAGCTGGAATCCTTTGATCTGTTTATTTCTGAATAAAAAAAAATCAAACCTATGTGCTAATGGAGTTCAGCTTTAATTGATCTATGATCCAATAGCGAAGCAGATATTTTTGTAAGTCTTCAGCACAAGCTGAGTTACTCTAAGAACAGCATCTGACAGTTGTCTGAAATGTTTTTCATTATTGCTGCTGCTGCTTTATGAATTGAAAAAGGGAGAGACGTTTTCATGATGCTACTTGTTTGAAAACGCTATGAATTAAATTCCATCTTCTGAAACTCTTACAGGGTATAGCTCCTACTGGAAGAAAGTTGTACACAATGCTAAGAGAAGATTCTCTTGTAATGCGATTTCAGTGGAACTTCTTAAGTGTTTATTCTATGGAACTATGTCCTCCACTTCTTTTTCACTTATTGTTGTTTTAGAAATAAACTAATGGAATAACCCCTGCATCCTTATTTTTCATTGCTTTGGAAGATCAAGATCTAGGACTTGCTCCAAGCACATTCCTATGTGAAAGCTCCCAATAAAAGCCACAGATATCATAAAAGATTTGACCTGAATGGGAAATGGAGTTGCCTGCATATCTGCATCTTCCTCTGCATAGGCTAGGATGGTTCGTAAGGATCGTCGAAGGAATTCCTCATTAAACTCGGGTGATTTGCCAACCAGAGAGGCTAGTGACATGGTCACCTGCATCTTCACTCTTGCAAAATTCTTTCAGAAGAAAAAACAAAAACATGAGAGAATGACGGCTGCACTGTACCATGCATATTGGTTCACATATCTCTGTCTACTGCGTAAACCAAACCCACTTTCTCCTGCCTACAATGCGTTAAACTCACTGCTCACACAACTGGTCTTTGGTGAATCAAAGCTAGTCCTGTTTTACCTGGTTAAGCAAAAGTTCCCTAATTCTGACATGTCTGTACTTTGGGGCAGGAATGTTCCTTGCAGTACATATGCCTGCTTGAGACAAGGGGAAGTCAGAAGCACCTTTCTTCCTCTGCACAGTCCAGTGGGTGTGTAGATCAGGACACTCACAGAGAAGAAGAGGAAGCAGGACTGGAAAACATTCTGGAAACAAGTATGGGAAGCAAAAAGCCTCTGAGGGCCTCACATGATGATATACTACACTTTGCAGATCATGGTGTCTCAGAGGCACATTTTCCTCCTGCAAAGCCAACACTTCTTACATGTCCGAGTCTTTTACAGTAACAACTAGGGAAGAAAATGTTGTGCAAGATAAGATGATATCCAAAATGCTAATGCATGACCTTTAACCTACATGCATAACATGTGTACTTTGCTCCAGATGTGTGGTAAGAATCAGTGTGTAGGCCCGAGACTAAGGGGGAAAGAATTCCCATTAATACAAGCACACAGTAGTTCTACTGAGGTTATAATGGCATTAGAGTAGAATTAGTCTAAATTTAAGTAGTTCTGACATGTGGCTGAAAAAAACCCAAACGTGATAAAATGTAAAATATTGCTTATGCATTGTATAATCCTTGCTATCAGAGGCCTAATACTGTTCCATTTGAAGATGCATTTACCTATATTGCAGAAAAAGTCACGCTTTCCTAAACAAAATAATGAACAATAATTAAAACTACCTCCCTCCCTACACCTCTAGCACTTCTTCTGGCTCTAATGTGTGAAACAGCATAACATATGAGTATACATCTGCATTTTCTATCACAACTTCAGTTTCAGTTTCAACTGATCCCAAAAAAAGGTGGCACGAAACATACTGCTGTTCTCAATATCTTACACTGGTCGAGCTGAAGCTGTATCTCATGAGGAAATAAAGAGTGGCACAGGCTTGAGTCCGGGTAGTATCTATGCTGCTGCTACAGTGATGGAGAACTCTTTGGCACAGGTCAGCACACTGCTCAACCTCCTCTTCAAACAGGAAATCTCCAAACTAAGGGAGATAGAGAAGAAAACATCCATTACTGTCATTTCTGGCTATTAAAACACCATTGGCTTAGTGCACAAAAATCATAGGATTCAGACAACTAATTAAGTTTGCAAAAACTATATTTTATACTTTTATTTTAATTGTACTTCTGATTCATGTGAAGCTATAGGTTCCATTTTCAAGATTTTGTTATAGAGAAGAAAGGTTTGAAAATCATCTTTGTGTTTTGAAAAGGGGCAGCAGAAAGAGAATATAAAAATTTCTCAGAGTCCCATGGCTCCAGGAGCTTTTGAAGGCATCAAATATTGCAGAATTCTTAGAAGCATGGAGAGTTGCGATTTTCAGAATATATAAAACATGCAAATACATCCTTAAGCATAAGGAGCAATTACTAGCTTTTTGCATCAATGCCCTACCCTTCCCCAGCCCTCCAACATGTTCTTCCTCTTATAGTGTGCCACAAAACTTCCATTACCCAGCTTTCATGCCAGACCCTACTTTACGGGGTCTCCACAATGCACCTAGCAGACAATAAACCCAGGGGCCAGGATGTCTGTCCTAAGAAACTCTCACTGTAGACAGCACAGATGCTCCAATACTGTTTGTACATACATAGGACTGATACAGGTGTATGAACAAATATTATTTCTCATTTGCAAGCCCATTTCTCAGGTCTCAACTTCTCTTCACTTAATTATCTCACTGTTTTATGTCTGATTTATATTGCAAGCCTGCTGGCACAGAGTTCTATAATTTTTATTTGTAAAATAACATCTATATACCTACAGTGTAATAGAAATAATTGGAATGATTGCCTCATAAAATACAGAACCGAGTCAGCTTCACTAGAAGATCTATTTCAATGAGAATAACAATTGCTTCACAAAATTCATTATTGTAATTGGAAGTTAGCTTTCAAAGATAAAGTACAATGAAAACATAATTATGAGTTTCATAACTATTCAGATATCTACCATGTAATTAGGCTTTGTCAGCTAATCTGCATTTAAGAGCAGACAGGCATTAATTGGACATGAGTAACCTGTTTGTTATTTGCATTTTAGAGTAGTTTAGGGGAAAAAACCAAAAGAAATCAAAACACTTCATGGATTTTTTTCTTTGTGGAATTGCTTTTCTTTGCAGCAGAATGAATCTTAAACAGATGACCCATATTATAAAAATGTGGGGTCAAATTCTGTCCTTGTATACATTTTGATTTTTTTTTTTAATTGGTGGTACAGAAATGAAAGACAGATTAGAATTTGGCTTAGTTTTCAAGCAGAATGAAGATGAAATCCGTCAACATCTTAGAATCTACTTACAGTTTTGGAGCCTATCTTACAAGTAGAAACATAGAATTATCCCCCTGATCTCTGATGAGTCAACTTTGATTTCACTGCTGGCCAACTGGTTAGAAACTAGTTCTGATGATATAATAATTTAAATTTTGCTCTATGGAATCTGTACATCCCCTGATATTAGGATTCCTAATTAAACCAGAATGTATTTGAAATAAAATGGGTGGAATTGTTTACCTTTTTATTAGTAAATCTATATTAAAGACTAGACTGCTAAAACCACATGATTATTCAGACTCAGTTATTCCATCTTGTATGGTCAACAAAATAACCTTACAAAATAACCTTACAACAGCTGTAGAAGTCCCTTAACGTCCCTACAGATAGGTATTTGTATTTACATATGCAAAGATATTTAATGAATGCCAGAGTAAAAATGGTAAGTGAACGTACACAGCTCAGCTCTAGAAATGTTGCTGTAATAACTTGGTTGGAAGCATGAAAACAGAAGTGTTGTCAAGAGCATACCTTAGCAATGAGAGCTCTGAGTGTAGCAAAGCAATGAGTCAGGTAAGTGGTGCTCTGATCGCAGCCAAGAGAATTTACCAAGACCTTCAAAACTCCTCCCAAAAGATTGTCTCTGCATTCTGCCGCAAAGCTTGCCTATACATGGAGGAAGAAAACAACAATAACTGCATGAGGATCATAGTAAGTCTGTGGAAATGGCTTTCAACAACATCTACTGAAGACAAGGTGGAAGATTTCCCTTTAATTCACAGTAGTGTGATGCCCTACAGTAGGAGAGGCTTGTGGCAACATTGTAAGGCAGGCAGCAATTTCATTTTTGGATTCATTCTTCCTCATCTTTTTTTTGTACCCTTCAAGACTATACAGGTTTACAGAAGATATTTAATTAAAACATTTTGCACTGCCTAAGAAACAAAAGGAGAAATGAATCTTGTTTCCACTGGCTTCTGAGGGAGCAGGGGTTGGTACCAAGCCAGCTCTGCCATTTCCCACCTGGATTATATTCTCTTGCATATCGAGAATGATCAGGTTAGCTTCAGTTGCCAGGTTTCCACTGATCAGAGCTTCTTGATCTAGCTCAGCTTTTGACCTGCAAAAAGGAGTTCTAATTAAAGCATGCAGAGAGTACCCTAAGAGTTATATGGCCTGCTGTTTAAACAAAACCTAAATACAAATGATACCACTCTGAATGATCCCGCAAGAGCAAACAATGATAATAGTGTTCAAAGGTGTTTCTTAAGAACTACAAAGTCAAATGAGGAGAGCTGATATCGTAGAACAGAAGTCCCAAAGGGGACAGCTGAAAACTAGGTGTCTTGGTAGTTCAAACAGATGATTCTGCTTCTTTAATAGCAATCTGTGTAACAGCTACTCTGTCCCCAGGATCATGCTCAATTGTTTGATAAGCTATGCAACGATTTCTGAATGCATTGTCTGTAGCAGGACACCAAAACCCCAAATTAGGCAACTGATCTAACAGTTTCAGAAAAAAAGTAAAAATAGCGGATTTGGGCAAAGGGGAAATTGCTCCGATGCCATAGCAGCAGTGTTTAATGTAGGCAATTTAAAATGTTGATTCTTGAGACTGTTGCGGACATAAGACAGCAAGTCTAACAGCTGCAGGGTCAATACATCACTGCCCCAGGCCATTAAGAGGGGACTGAGACTTTTATAAAAGACAGAAGGTTGTGGTAAAGCAATGCATGATACCTTCTTAGTTGAGACTTAAAGATGAGGTCTGGAACGCAGCTCCTCTGCAGCTGAATGCTCTAAGTGTAGGTGCAGCTCCTAACAAAAGTGTATTTTCAGAGATCCCTTCTATGCCAGAAACACAGAGGAGGCTTTGTTCTTTTCCCTAAACTGCTCAGAAAATGGCTGTTGCACGGCTAGAAGCTGCTCTCTAGAGCCTGGGATTAGAGCTGCTCTGACTTGGGCCAAAGTTCCTAAGGTGCTTTTCTGTGGCTAGAGAAACAACCTTACAATCACACTTCTGAGCGACTTCAAAATCTGTGGCTTTTCTGCTACATTCCCTTACCTTTTCTGCCCAGTGGAGTCTTACCCAAAAAGAAAACCAGAAAAGTAAAGAGTCATACTTTTGGGCGCAACCAGATAATTCTGGGGAGGGCTAGGAAAGGGACTCAGGGCAGCCATATGGTTATTAATTACAATGATTCAAAGTAATGAAGAACAGAAGGGCCTGCCAAAAGGCTGGTGCTATTATCAAGCCAGGGATCACTAAACATGAGTAAGAACTGAACAAATTAAGCAAACAGCATAGCTGTTTGAACCATTTCCAGCAACTATGCAGCCTTGCACATTAACCATGCTGACTGAATCCTCTCTGACACACACTTAGCTTATAGGTGCAGCTACAACACAAAGCATGCAGGACTCAAGGAGAAGCAGGTTGAGTGGGCCTGAGTGGTGACCCGTGAAAATCTGCTGTGCCATGGACTACCTGTGAACACCTAACTTATGGGTCATATACACTAAAAGCATCCCACAAGTGATGAGAGCAAAGAGCTCACATACTGAAGTGATGAACATTAGGTAAACCAGAAAGGTCAGGACAGCATGCAGAGTTTTACTTATGTAACCATTAGTTTTATTTTAAGTGATATAACTGAACTACTGTAAAGAGATATTATAAAGCCGCTGCTGGAGGACTGTCTTATTCTGATTCCAATGAAACTGGCTGGGAGAAAGCAAGCTGCTTTCAGGGCAAAACATGAATATCCACACAGGATCTGCACCTCTCCCAGTCTAGCACAGAAGGTGGAAGGATTATTTTTTTTTAAAGTTTGGATAAATTACAAATTAACAATCTTGCGTTCAAAAATGTTTGCAATGATCATAGATGAATGCTAGGCTACAACAAGGTAGCTGCCGTATAGCACAAACCAGTATTCTCAGTTCAAATTCATACATGTTGAATGATATCACAGGAGCTTGCAGCAGCTGTACTAGTGAGAGACCACTGTCTCTGACACACAGTGGCACATTTAAATAGTCAAAATTTAAGCAAGTATCTACGGACAAATGACACGACTACATTAGGGAAAAGCAACAATTTCCATGCTTGCAGAAACTTGGCACGCACCATAAGAAAATTCTGTTAGTAAAATAAATAATTCCTGAAAATACGGTTTTCCATAGACCTAGACACTGACTTGTCTACTACAATAGAGTGCTGATAAGGTGCAATGTACTGAGACATCATAACTTAAAACTGCAAAAAGAAAAATATTCACTACAGAATAATATTTTCCTACTCTTACTAATAACTCTCACTTTTAACATAGCTTGGCAAACCCAGCTCAACTGATTTAATGTGGTGAACCTTATGCCATGCTACTGTATGCAGTGAGGAGCCATAGCAACACCGAAACAAATGCTGTAGCAAGCCTCTGTAGAGTATTTGATACAACTTGTTTCAATAACTAGTATTTATCACACTGCTAATCAGAAGGAAAAAATGTGTAGATAAATATTTAAACTTTTCATTCAAGTATTTGTGAGCTCTTTGTTGTGTCATAGCAACAGCTGGATACCTTTGCTACATAAACATTTTCTATTTCTTTCTCTTTGGCAGAAGAGGAAAAGGACTGATACTGCTGATTTTGTAATAAAACATTCTAGGAAAAAGCACAAAATATTAAAAAAAACCCCAAAACAAACAGCTTGGTTCTAATAAAAGCAATAGATATCTATTAAATGACTTACTTATCTTGTCTCTCATTTGCCTGCCGCCAGTGAGTCTGCTCCTTTCTCCAGCGCAGGTTTTCATTTAGTCCCACTGATCTGTCATTCCCTAAAAGTGAAACATATATCAGTGAGATTAAAGCAAAAGGGGATACCTGAAGTCTGATAGCTCACTGAAAGATGGAGGTACATGTCTGTAGCAGTCTGTCAGAACTAAAACATTCAACTTTACAGCCTCAGGGCTCTACTAAAAGGACAGGACCTTAAACATTTTTAATCTAGGAGTTTTAGGACATTAGCTTCCTTAATGTCTTCAAAGGCCAAAACACGAATTATTCCATTTATTAAATGAAACAGCCATTTTTGGTAGGAAAAACTTGTTCTTACTGATAGTTTTGACACCATTTATTCCCTCTTGATTAGACAGTTAACACAATTTCTCAGAATGTCTTAAAACTTATTTGTTGCCCTCATATTCTTCACCTGAGAAGAGCTCAGTCCTAGCTACACCTTGGATAGTTGAAAGCTAATGATATTTTTATCCACAGCAAAACCAAGAAAAGTCTGCAAGGGAAAGGACTGTGGGTCAAAAATCTAAGGATGAAAATGGGGATTGTGCATAAAGCCCAACAAACTCATTTATGTCTACAACCTCTTGAGATCCTCTCAAAAGATGTGGAGGGAGAGGGGTATGAAGTACCAGCTGGTATTCTGCAGCGCTTCATCATTTCTCCTCTGGCTCCTTCACCTCTCAGTAACGCCTCTTCTAATCGGGCCTTCACGTCTCGTGACTTCTGGAGTGCCTGGGTGCTAACTTTATCTGAGCTTTGTTTGCCCTGAAAGTAAAGTCAAAGCAATCAACATCAATGCCTCCATCTTTGGACATCAGCCCAAATTGTATCTCCAGAACCAGACACAACAGGAGAAACCTGTATAGGGGGCAGCAAGCAGTGAATATGATCGACTAATATATACAGGCTAATTAAATGTTGCAGATCAGGCTTTCCTGGTAGTATATGTACGGCTAATAAAAACAAACATATAGCTCCATGCTATAGGGAGAGAAATTGAAGTTCAGAGGGAAGATTATCTGATCCATTTCAGACAGACCCTGTCAGAGAGGGAGTCCTGATGTCCAGTCCCAGCTCTCAATTAAAGGGTCACCCCTAGTGTCCTGTCCATTACTTACAGAAGTGTCAATATATTCCCCACCAAAACCAGCCCTCAAATCCCCGTGAAAAGGAAAATAATAAAACAATTTATGTCAACTTTATAAGGCTTCCTTTCAAGTTTTGCCTGCATTGAGCTCGAAGACTACTGTCAGTTATTTTATCTGTATTAATTTGTCCATTTGTATCATAGATTAGACAGGAGCTAACTTAACAATTGTCAATAACAAATTTGCCCTGGACAGCAGGAAGGTAAGGAAAAAAAATTAAACCAAAACAGAACAACAAAATCAGGCCATATTTCACCTACCTTGTACTCAAAGCATGAGACACAAATGAAGAGGAGGTCTAAAATCCTGTTCAACTGCATGGATGGAAGGTCTGCAATCCATTTCTGTATTAGATTCTGATCAGCATTTTTCATGATCCAGAGGAAACAGATCAAAAGGTTGCGAGTAGTATCAGGACCTAATGTGGCACTCTGTCTGTAGGCCTAGGAGCAGATAAAGTAAATGCCAGTTGAAAGAAGAAAAGGAAGATGGAAGTCATTCAGGTGAAGTAATGTTATTTAAATTTCAGTGAAATCAAATCTTAGGACTGGACTTCAGTAAGTTTAACCACTTCTAGGTTATACTGATAGTATTTTTTGAATGTATGTTTGTGAGATTAATGACAGGACCACTGGTATGCATGTTAAAGACAGAAGAAAGCACAAGAGGATTGTTTGCTAGATGCTTTTATTTTAATTTCCTTAGAATAATGTAGAAAATGATTCTATAATTCTTTAGGCCCCTCTTTCCATGAAGTTGTCAGCCAAATGGCATAGAAGACGAAAACAACCATGAAGAAAGAGACAGAGAGAGAAAAAGAAAGATCTTGAGTCCTATATCTGTGAATTGTGGTGGGACTGGGGGCCAGTGAGGGAGTCATAGAGGCATTTGCTGATCTGGAAATGAGATCAGGTTGGGTGTGGAAATTGAAATAGGCATGTGGGAAAAAAAGTGGAACTACTTATGGCAAAGGGCTAATTAAATGGCTAGACATGAAGAGGAGAAGATGACAGGAGGAATATGAGGCATTCTTTGGGGCTGAAGGAAATAAGAACACAGTTCTTCATGACTGTAGTTATTAGTCACAAGAAAGGATACAGGGAGAAAACAAAGAGAAAAACAGATAAAAGAAAGGAGACGGACAGAGCACTGGATATACCATGGACACCAGAGATATTCCAGAGCTCCTGAGGTTGAACTGATTCCCCGCAATGGCAAGTGCCACATTTTGATTGATGGCTCCTGGAGACTCCTGTTCTTCTTCTGGGTTTCCTGTGCGTCCCTTTCCGCTGCGGGCATCTGCAACTAGATTTGAAATATACTATTGGAACTTCGGGAGAAATCCAGTTGTCTTCACTCACTTGTCACAGTCTTACACTGGACTGTAACCTAACAAAACAATTGGCACCTCCATCCCTGAGACTGTTGGTCTGCCTGATGTGCCAAGCAGTGAAAGAGACACAGCACTAGCAAGACAGATTGCAGCCATCTGCAAAGGCTGCAAAATTGTTCAAATAAACATAGGGAAAGGAGATGTGTCCAATAAGCTCCAGATGTTCAGAGAAGCTAAAGAAAAAGCAAAGGTAGTGGCAAACATGGGGCTGTCTCTGAAGTGCTTCATAATGCTTGGAACCATCCAGTTGCAGTCCATTTCAGGAAAAAGGATCAACACAAAAGCCATACATGGGTTTGGTGATATTCAACAACACATGTAAGTCTGCTAACCGCTGACAGAGCCAGTATTGCCTCCTGGCTAAAGAACAAGTTTAATTTCAAGTATCTATCTGCTTCTATTCCCTGCTAGTTTTTGACATCACCTTCAGAAAATGAAGTTATTTACACCTAAGTTTTGTAAGAATCTCTTCTGATTCTGAGTGTCCATTTTCTGTTTTGTAAGTCCTGTTTCTCAGAAAAGCTCGGTGACCAGCCAGTCCCAGTATGTTCAAAACAAGGTCAACAGCCTCTTGTGACAGATACTCAAAAAGAAAGACACTCTAAAAACCTAGCTATACTGGTTCACCTGGACTTCCTCATAATGTCTCCTTTTCATCTGTGCTATAAGGATAAGACTTAGATCAGAAGAAGGGGGTGAGATCTGATTAGCCAATGTATAATAAATGCTTTCATTCTATTACACTGAAAGTGCTAAATAATACTTTCATAGTATTTTTTGTCCAGACACTGAAACATATTTTCAGAACCAGTGACAAAAGTATATTCTTCAACAATTATACCTCTTTTCCTTATAGCCTTTATTTTATTTATGGAAGTCAAATGTAGTTTTCCAAGTGCACAGATCTACTATCTAACAAAAAAAAGTGAAATAGCTACTTTCAGCAATATCATACAAACACACATGTGGCAAAATGCAAGGAAACAGCTTAGATGATGTTTTTTTAAAAGGCTTGATAATATAGAGCAAAGTTTATAATTATAACAGGTGATAAAATTGTATTTCCTGTGTGATGATCTCATTTGCCCAATATTAATTTTGATATCATCTTAATAACACTAATGAGCAACAGAAAGAATACAATCCAATTACTTTAATTGTGATGTAATACAATGTCAGTGTCACTCTTGTTTTCTTCCCTACTGTCTGTTAAAACTGTCTTTTTCTCCATATTTCTGGCAGATCTAGGAGGATCATAGTATTTACACTAAGACAGGCAGGAGTAGTTACAGATATATCTCTGGTCTATCATTTGCTCGTGAAGTGAAGACACTGAAATTTTTCCTGTCTTTAAAAATCTCATCTACTTCTAAGAAAAGAAATAATATTCAACCTTACTAGACTGTGGGGAATTTCTGCATGTAGTGTGATCTCTTTTATGTTTGATAAATTGTTTAGACAAGTGACTCTCAAAAGCTGGACAATACAAAGGGAAAAAGATCTTACTTGTAAAATCATGGAGTTGTGGCAACGAATCCAAAATAATACCAACCAAAGGGAGATAGAGAGCTGCAATTTTAATCTTCACCTCTTTTTTGGAGCAACGTGGGTCTAGGTCATGGGAACTCAGTAGGCTGAGGATAGCACTGACAGCTTTTCTTTGCACCTTGCTAATCCTGTTGACACAAAAACCATCCATGAGCTCCATTAATGAGTCATGCACAAATTATTTATAAACCAAATGTTTAAGAAACAGAGTAGAGGTAAAAGAAACAAATTAATACACCAATATTAATTAGATAATCTCTTCCATTCCAAGCAGAGACTCATGTTCCCTGCAAAAGATAAATATCTTACATCTACAAGCCACTTCACCACAATCAAAGAGCACCCATCTCTTTCAAACTTCCCATAAAAATTCCATATGGTGAAGAGCAGAGCTTACAGAAAAGCATCAGACTCTGGCCAAAGTTTAGCTAAACTCTTAAGCTCAAAGGCAGAGGTGTTTTAGAGAGAAAAGCAACTGAAAATTTAAGCTATGTTCTCCATTTATGTATTTAGCCAGCACTACCACAACGAATAGTATATTTTTATTCACTGGGAACAACATACTGCAGATAAAACAATGACTGAGTTATTGCTATGTTACAGTGACCCACTGACAGAGTGAGGGAAACAGGACTGCCCTGGAATCAAACTATGACCTTGGCAAGAGTAATAGTGTGACTCGATCCCATTCTAAAATTTGCAAATAGGGATACTCACCCCTCACCATCTGCGTCCAGTGCTGCTGCCAGTTCAGTGAAAAGTAAGCCAGTCAGAAAGTGCTGCTGACGGTATTCGGCTGAGAGGTCAAACATACCAGCGATTTTCTGGTCCTGGAAACTAGAGCAGGAACTAGAGTTCTGCAGAAGTACATTAGAAGTGTTAAAGAACGATCACTGAAATCAGAGCTTCTTAAACAGGTTGTAGTCACAATCCATGTAGATAACGCAGAATCTCTACCAGAGGAAAAGCACAGACTTTGAAAGAAGGTTGGACATTTTGGAGGAGAACATCTGAGCATGAAACAAAAAGCATCTGGTTTCAAATTAGTTGCTCGCTAGGATGCAATTTCATCCTTTCCATTCTGTGAGAGTAACTCATTTGACATTTTCTGAGATGTAAAATTTCTACCCTCTTTTCATCAGTTTGGACAGGACGTGAAGTCAGAATTTTCTCTATGTTTACAACTCTTTACATTGCTCTTCCTGTTACATCGTACAGCAAGAGACCGGCCCTACATTATTAAGAGAGACCTTGGTGTCAGAAGCTCTGCACTGTGTTTTCTTCAGCATCCATTATGTCTAGCATGGAAGTAAGGTCAAGGGAGACAAGCGAACAATGTTTCCTTTCACCCTGGAAATCTTTGGCTGAGCTTGCTGGCAGCTGGTATAATTTAAAGCAGCCTTCAAACCACTGTAACTTATGGCTATGACTGATATACAGCCAGCCCATGAATGGAAAGTTGCTGCTATATATGTGTTGTGAACTTAGCTTCTCCAATCATAGGGCTGTGCCACAGGTCACCTGGAATCTTTTTGTCCTCTGATCAGGTGAGCGTAAGTCTTAGACTCTACTCCACAGTACAGCTATTGGGCTTTATGAGTCCGGATTTTGGGTTTAATTTATATTCTTCAATATTCTCTCCCAATATTTCTGTCAGTCACCTGGGAATAGTCCCAGAAAGCAAACACATGAAGTAGCAGTATACCACACTGTGGCAACTGTCTTCCAGCATATTGGGTCAAATGAAATTCATATCTCTGAGCAGCCCCATATTTTGGATCCACGTACTTAAGACCACTACCATTTTAGCCTCAAGCAGACAAGAATTTGCTATACTATGTTTGTGTGGAATAACGTTCAAGTGTAGAGTGGCCAGTTAAGTGAATTTGGTCTCTCTCCAATAATTCCAAAAGATTTATTCACAAGACCACATTTCTTACTGAAAACCTAACTCTAGTTGGGCAGCACTCCTGCAGACAGATCAAAATTACTGCAAGGGTAGTCATCTACTGCATTAAATCATCCAAGGGCCACAAAAACCTTATTGATTTGTGCAGGTTGCACTTCATAGGTTACTCCTAAGAGAGGAAAAGAGATGATGATGCTGTTTGAAGGAAAGAATGATTAAACTAGTGTCTGTCCAGCTCTGACTTGGTAGAACTAGTTGCAAGAGCTATGCTGACTTCTTTTTTTTCCCCCATAAGCAGAAGAGTCCCATTTCTAGTTTTGGCATCCAGGATTAGCATTAAGCACAAATATTGGGAAATCCTGACTATAAGAGCTTCATACTTTGCTTTTAAGATCAGGAAAAAGTTCAACAAGAGATTATTTACTATTATTGACCTGTCAGAATCCTTAAGGTATGAGATGTAGCACATCTTAGCATCCCACCAATTCTTTAGCAATGGCACTTGAAAAGAAACCATGAATTTGAACTGCTCCACTACTCAGAATATTTTTGTACCTTCCACCTTAGCTTCAGCTCCATTCCCCTGCATCCAAGGGCTGTGGCAATTATGGGACACTGCACTGAAATGCTTCATGCCAATCCTGACCTCTGCAAGACCACTGAGGTAGAAAACAAGCAGGCTTGCACCTTTTGTTATGGAGTCTGCCCCATGGTAAAAGCAAGGTACTATCTAAGTAGAATGCAGAGGAGAAGAGCACAAAGGCTGGCAAAATAGTTTGTGGTGTGCCAGACAACAATTTCTTTGTTGAACGTGTTTGCGAACTCCATGCCCCGGATGATGGATGGGAGGTTTTGATATTCAGGAAGTCTAGAGCTGTGTCAGTATCAGGTCAAGTCTGGAAAAATGTGCATGTAGTGGGAATGACATCGTGGGAGAAATGAGAAGTGATGAGGAGGGGCATTCGCGAAAATTGTGTGGAGAGGTGTACTCAGGATACCTGTGTGTGTGTTTCCACACAGAAAAATAAAAAAGTTCAAATAAGAGGGAAAACGCTATCTAGAAACCACAAGAGTAATCATTGGCAAAGTCGTAGCATCATCTGTACCACTGGGGTGTGAGGAACCCAGAACAAAGAACACTGCTATTTGGAAAGGGAAGCATGACAATCTTGCTCTGAACAAAACTAAGGCTCAACAGAAATCCATGATTTCAGGATATTGAAAATTGCAGTGTTGTAATCACTAACCTACATAGCAATAGCATCTGCATCCAGTTGGAGAACAAGAAGTTCAGCTAGAAGGCAAATGCATAGAAAGTTTGCTGTGCACAGCTGCATGCCGTAATTCTCCAAAACAGATGCTGAAATCTGTAATTTTGTTTGTGTATGTACAGGATACAGATGCACCTGTAAATTAGTCTTCAGAGCCATGTTCCTTTTAGACCTTGTATGCCTACCTTAACAGTAATTTTCAGTTTTCATGTTTCTAGAGTGGCACATATCTGTGTCATATTAAGTTTTAGAATCATGGAATCATTTTGGTTGGAAGAGACCCTCAGGATCATCAAGCCCAACCATAACCTAACTCTAGCACTAAACCATGTCCCTAAGAACCTCATCTATAAGTTTTTTAAACACCTCCAGGGACAGTGACTCCACCACTTCCCTGGGCAGCCTGTTCCAGTGCTTCACAACCATTTCTGTAAAGACATTTTTCCTAATATCCAATCTGAACCTTCCCTGGTGCAACTTGATGCCATTTCTTCTCATCCTATCACTTGCTACTTGGGGATAGGAACTCCCTTTAACTTGTGTAGATGCAGTTTTGCAGTAGTATTCCCTTAGTCTTTATTCTTCTTCCCATTTTCTTTCAGGAGGGAAGTCTTTCTAGTTGATCTAACAATGGCTAATTCTAACTTAAGTATCTGAATACAGAGCAACATAACTCTTGCTCTACATGTGTGCTTCTTGTGACGTTCACGCAATATCATCTTGCCTACCTGGGAGGATAAGGAGGGGGAGGGGGATGCTGGAGCAGATGCAGAGGTCATGAAAAAGAGGTTCAGATTGAGGTAATGCTCATGGCTGCAGAGAATTCTCAGGAACTCCAGTCTCATGGAAATCAGGGTGGAGAGTGAATTCAGCTTGTTTGAGAGCTAGAAAAGCAAACCAAAAAAATGTGTCATTTGATGGGTGTGCACTGTTTAAATTACTATGTAGTGAAATATCCTGCTTCCCGAAACAGAAATAGACAAATAGCCTGACATGCATTAAAATGTTCACTGGTTCCCTGTACCTAGCTAGTTTCCGTCCACTAGCTGCTGTTTGTTTGCAGTGGTGGTGTCTCTCTCCCCGCTCCCTGCTGATCTAGTAACTTCCCAAGGGACAATAAATTGTTTTTTTTTCCTCCCAAAGGAAAAACATACAATATTTTTTCTCTTCTGCATAACACAAAGATTAAAACCAAACAAAACTCTGCTGAGTCTCTGTCGAACTCATAAAAAGTCATGCTAAGCAACAAGGAGCATCAATGCTCTTGTCATTTCCCTTCATATCAACAATGACAACAGTGGAGTACTGCACACAGTACAGGAAACCAGGGTGGTAGCCAACATGTGTTTTACCTACCATCAACTGACAGAGGGCCTACCTTTGGCAGAAAAAACACAGCAGGTATATGAGGTCACGAAACACAAGGAAAACTTTCTTCTTCAAATATAACAAATAATTTCACAACAACATCCTGCATCATAATTTATTTTTAATTTTGGAAGGCTTGTAAAGCAAGAAGACAGAGATGGATCATTTTGATTGAAACCTCCCAAATCTAAATACTGTCCATCACATGAGTGCACTGGAATAGTCAGAGACCAAAAGCTGCTCTGTATGGTCTGAAGACCCAGCTGCTAAGGGATGTAAAAAAGCAAGGGAATAAAAGTGGCTCCATGGATGCTCTGCAGCAGTGCAAGTTATGACATTTCTAAAAGTCTTAACCTCTGCTCAATTTTTTTTCTGCAGACGACAAACCAGAAGAGGTTTAAAGTCTCTGCAAATGCAATAGGAAACAGAAAATTTACCTGCCCCTTTAACAAAACTCAAATGATCTTGATGGATAAATGAATCAAACACAACAGAACACCGGACTGGCCGTAAGCCAAATGCAATCCCAATCATGCATGGTGCCTACCTGATTACAGTAATGTTTGATGAGATTAAACACAAATCCTCGGTCCATTAAAGAAAGAAGATCATACAAGAAAAATGCCAAGCTGATATTAATTTTTTCTGCTTGCTCACTTTCCTTTAAAAAAAAAAGGGAAAAAATGAATTGCAGTTAGATGTATAAAACTTACATGGAGACAGAAGACTTTTTTGGAATCATTAAAGAAACATCTCATGGGACATACTGGATAAGATTGTTTCAGTTCTCCAGTTTATGTGATCTTGTTAAAATTACACAGATTCACTCCTGTAAATTATTTCAATTGTTGTAGCTTTTACAGAGGAAGATCATGGGATGAATGAAGCAGTTAATCTATGCAAACCTTTGGGCTGACAACAATGAAATGGAATTTGAGACCTGTTCTGAATTCCCTACGGACTGCAATCCTGCATATGCCTTTTTAAAAAAATTGAACCTTTAATATTAGAAAATACTGGCTTAGATACTTAAAAAATAAAATATATTTAAAAAAAACATTTATATAAATCTGCACTGGCTCTGCTAATGGAATGCCAAGTATTTTGTTTAGAAATTTTAAGTGTAAAACTGATAATAAAAAATTACTGGTAAGAAAAATCTGTGGGGTTTACCACAGCAGATAAGATCTTGCACGCTTAGAATTGGCCTGATTACCTGAGACAGAATCATAGAATAGTTTGGGTTGGAAGGGACCTTCAAAAGTCATCTAGTCCAACTCCCCTGCAATGATCTTCTACTAGATCAGGTTGCTCAGAGCCCCGTCCAGCCTGGCCTTGAATGTTTCCAGGGATGGGGCATCCACCACCTCTCTGGGCAACCTGGGCCAGTGTTTCACCACCCTCACTGTAAAAGTTCTCTTCCTCATGTCTGGCCTGAACCTCCCCTCTTTTAGTTTAAAAACATTACCCCTTGTCCTATCATAACAGGCCCTGCTAAAAAGTCTGTCTCTGTCTCACTTATAGGCCCCTTTTACATACTGAAAGACCACAATAAGGTCTCCCCAGAGCCTTCTCCAGGCTGAGCAACCCCAACTCTCTCACCCTTTCCTCATAGGAGAGGTGTTACAGCCCCCTGATCATTTTTGTGGCCTCCTCCGGCCCCTCTCCAACAGATCCATGTCTGTCTTGTACTGCGGACTCTGGAGCTGGACACAGGACTCCAGGTGGGGTCTCACCAGAGCAGAGCAGAGGGGCAGAATCACCTCCCTCAACCTGCTGGCCACACTGCTTTTGATGCAGCCCAAGATACAATTTGCTTTCTGTGCTGGGAGTGCACTTTGCCAGCTCATGTCCAGTCTTTCATCCACCAGCACCCCAAGTCCTTCTCCACAAGGCTGCTCTCAAACCCTTCATCCTCCAGCCTGTATGGATACCAGGAGTTGCCCCAACCCATGTGCAGGACCTTGTACTTGGCAGTGTTGAACCTCATGAGGTTCACTTGGGCCCACTTCTCAGGCTTGTTCAAGTCCTGCTGGATGGCATCCCATCCCTCAGGTGTGTCAACTGCACCACTCAGCTTGGTGTCATCTTCAAATTTGATGAGGGTGCACTCAATCCCACTATCTATGTCATTGATGAAGATATTAAATAGTACTGGTCCCAGTACAGACCCATGAGGGACATCACTTGTCACTGGTGTCCATCCAGACATTGAGCCATTGACCACTACTCTCTGGATGTGACCATCCAGGCAATTCATCATCCATCAAGCATTCCACCCACCAAATCCATACAGACAGTCCCCAAGTAAGAATCTCAAAGAACTTCATGTGCCCTCTAAAATAAGGCTACGGATACTTCAAACATACCAATTTAAATAATAAAATCCTAGTAGCATTTGTAATTCACCAAAAGGAATTTGTGGAGTTGCCTGAGGGATCCGCACACATTTAATGCTCAGAGCCCTCAGGAGGGTTCACTGAAGACTGACGAGATGACTGAGAAAAATGTTGCCCCTACTCATGTCCCTGACTAGTGAGAACAGGTGTGCAGTGCCTCAAGGTGGTTACAATTTAATTTTTCATTTTTCAACCTTTTTGTCATTGTTCAGGAATATATGTGTGTATATATATATATTTCCTATGATCTGAAATTAACACAGCAAAACATTTTTCTACTGTGAAGAAAAAATTACTTTTCTACTACCTTTCTGGGTAGGCTAAAATATGCCAGACATATCACGGTAGAATCCCAGGGCAATCTGACATGCTCAACCATGTATTAAAGCATACATTATTACTGCTTGGATTTAAAAATCAGACACACGTTACCTACTGCTGCTCTGTACAACTAACCAATGGCCCTAATTCTGCAAACATTGGAGTGGGATTTTCGCACATAATCAGGTTCTGTACACTTACTCAATCAAAATTGAATTGAATTAACAGCCCATAAAAACCTTTGTATTTCGCTTGAGGAAGCCATAAAATACTAATCTCTTGGCAAAACCTACAGTTCTGTGAAAACATTTTTAACGTAACAGAATTTTATTACAGAATGCATTTAAAAAAAACCCTCTCTGACATCTTAAGTAAACATTTATGTGGAAACAATTTCTCTGGACGTGGCTATCACCAAAGGATTGAGCAAAGAGTAAATCTTCAGGAACAACTTCTTTGTGGGCAGTGCCAATCACTTCTACCATTCTCTGCTCTCAGTTGTCTGATCTTGTGCCTTTCCCAGTTTCTGCTCCTCAACAGCAGAGCTGGGCACACATGGAAAAGTGGATCAGGAAACTGAGTTGGTTGAAAAGTGACCTGGCCGGCTAGCTCTCTGGGCTGGTCTGCCATGTAGCAGAGCACACTGCTGGGCTAGCAGAGCGTATTTGGCAGCTCTGGGGCATAAAACTGAGTTGGTTGCAAGAACAGAACAAATAACAATCACCCAGGGCCTTAGCTTTGTCTATTGGCAAGTGCAGAGTGACAGCAGTGATGTAAGCTGACAGTACTAATGTTAAAATACAAATTACATTTCGTGATCCTTTAAACTTTTTAATCTGTTATACCAGTGCAACTTGCTAAATTATATCAGGAGAAAGACTTTTGTGGGATTTAGGGTTACTTGCCTTTAATTTTCGTGTGGCCAGTCCCTCTTTAAAGAGATCTGGGATTAAATCACTCATGCCTGGATTTTGCAACCCTCAGGAGGAATATTGCCTTCATATTGCATAGCCAACTGCTGTCAGAGAAGTCAAAACACTATGCAGTAGAAATGAGGGTAACAGGAAAGGGGGATAAAAGGAATAAGCCCTGCCTGGGCTGCAGCTTTATGCCCTGGCTAATCTGGCAGCACCGTCACTGAAAATGGGTGCTCAACCTTTCCTATAGATGAAAAAGGAGATTCCCTCCCTGCACCCCACAGGCACAATGAGAAGGAGGCTGGGGAGTTGAGCTGAATAAAAACAAACTGTCTGCCAGGGGAGCACAAGGGTGCCCTTTGGCCAGCCACATCTCTTGCTTAAGGTCCATGTGAGAATACTGCCTCAGTTTTGGCCACTGATGAAGGTGAAACGGGATTAAATGCAGCTGAGTGTAACACAGGGTGAATAGCAAGGATCCACACTGCTTATTTAATGCATTTACCTTCTGTTTGACTAAAAGTGCAGCAATCTCCGAAGTAACCACACTAACTATAGTGGTAATATCATCTTTGAAGCGATCAGAGAACCGACTTCTTCGTGGGTTGTCTTGCTTCTCTATATTGTGAACATACTGAGCCATACTCTTTATCTGCAAAGCATAAAAGAAATATTAAAAAAATGTTCAAACTGGAGGCAAAACTACTGCTTCAAGTCAGCGCACGTGAGTAAGATACCCTACTGGTCTTTCCTGGAATGTAATCACTCTCATCTTCCCAGAGCTGCTGTCTGTAACAAATCCTAAATGTACCAGGAACGACAACAGAGAGCCTAAGACTCACAGACACTGATTCCTACTCGTGTTCACACAGTTGGCTACTCTCAGCACCTGAAATCAGAATCACCCTCCCCAGTCCCTTGCATCTGCATCTCTGAAATGCTGCTGTTTGCAACTTTTGCTCTTCATGATGACAGACAGGGAGTGACACTTCTGGAATTAATTCTTATTTCTTGACCTGCTGTTGGGTTGCTTATATGCTGCAAGTGGAAACCAGTATGTTTTTTCCACCAACATCCATCACTGCAAGGCTCTGTGAAACTGTGAGGCTGGGGAGTCTTGTCAGTGATCCCATGCTGTTAATAAAGTGGAAAAGAGAGGAACAGGTATTCACAGAAAAGGCTTAGTCTGTCTTTCAGCCTTCTGCAAGCTGTGGACCACTGTGCATGTAATTCATGCAGGACTTTGCCATCACAGGCTGTCAGTGGGGAATGGGGTTGAATATGGAGAATTCTTTAGTTGTACTTCCACTACATGGGACCTTTCCTTTTCTCATTGAAACTAAATAACTGAAGAGATCATCACCTAGCTAAATCTGTGCCTAGAGTACATGCTACATTTCACCATTAACTTCCTATATAACACCATTGTCAAATCTTACCAGGAGCTCAAAGAAGAACCAGGCATACTTGAACACAGTTTCTCTCACCATACCCGTGCTGACCACCATCTGCAGTGCCAGCTCCTCGTGGAAATGCTAGATAATAAACAGAGAGTGTTGGGAAATGGCTTTTCAATAAACTCATGTTCCATTTTCAACATCCCCCTTCTGCCATGTGGGAAACTCTCCCATAATGTAGAGTCAGCAGCTGGATGGGGATGTATGAACATCCCTGTAGGACGAAAAGGCAGATGTGACCAAAACGACATACAAAGAATGTTGGTGGGAAACAGACATTGGGACCTATTTTTCTGTGGATCCAGAACCCCAGATAACTAAACTGGGAAATGCGTTTGGTCCATCCTCAGGCCACTGGCTGTATGCATGATAGGGAGCAGCCACATTCCCTACTTCCCCTTATGCATTTCCATTTAGCACATCCATGTTTTTTCAGAGAAGGTAGAAGAATGTCTCTGTGGTGGGGAATAAGGACAGTAATAGTCACAGCAGTTTGTATAGAGGTTTGTAGCTGGAAATCATACTCTTTGCAGTAAGATCTGACCATAAGACACCCAATCCCAATGATCTAAACTTTCAGGAAACTCAAATCTGGACTAAAAATTTATTGCAATGTCTATTTTCTATTCCTGACACAAGAAAATAAAGCTAATGAGATTCCTACACATATTTACATTGAATAGGACACAATAACCCATCCAATATTCAGACTGGGTATAAAAACTCTATGCTTTTTGGCAGAAATCAAACCAATAAACAGGAGTAATAAAGGAGAGTTTCTTGACTGTAACTCAGACTCTGAACTGCTCATTGCAGAGATTTTTCCCAGCTTCTTTATCCAAAGCCACTGCTGCTGATCAATGCCAAACAGAAGATACAGCTCTGGAAGAAGTACTTATGTGATATATCTTCTATCTTGTTAAAAAGCTATTTGGGAATACATACTCAATATAGGAAGAAATTCCTTTGTTCTAAAAGCTATCAAAATGGGAGAAGAAAAATATTTTTTACAGAAGAAAGAGATGGCAAACATTTCTTAATGCAGTTTACTGTAACATGTAAAGGCAGGTATCCAAGAGCAGACAGCAGTGGAAAAAGAGAGAGGCCTTAACACCTTGAGAAACAGAGCAAAGGGAGGATCCAGGCAGGCTGTTACTTGTCTAAATATGTCCTGAAAAAAGAATCTAAGAACTCTGGAGCAAAAGCAGAAAAGTTTGGGTAATATTTACCCACTGATTCAAAATTCCATCAAAAACTGGTCGTTCAATAAAACTGGTCGTTATTTTGTTCCCTCTCCTCTCCTCTCCTCTCCATTTAGAAGCACTAATTACCAGCACTACCTCAGGAGCCTCCAGGCTCTGTTAACACATGTCCTCAGGCTTAGTGGTAGGCTACCTTTTTATTAGATGGTCTTGAGTTTGCACAAACGCTTGGCATATCATTTGCTCCTTCAACGTAGAAAGACATCCGACTGGAGCTGTGATCCATAGGCTGGAGGGCATAGACAGAAGAATGAAATAAAAGTAGGTTAATACATAACTAGAGATGATTAACAAAGTAGAAATCACCAGCGGTGGGTTTTTTTGGAAGGTATTCACAGAAGTTCACCTGAACAGCTCTTCTCTTTCCTTCTCCCCGTCCCCCTTCCCAACCGAGGTCAAAGACCACCTGAACACAGCAGCTGCAGCAGTGCGCAAATGACAACACTGCCATCATATGCCAAATTTCAGCACTGCAGCTGTATTTCAGAAGCGCTGCATTTCACCGTTTCAAGGGTAACCGTCCTTGTTAAGTTCATCTGCCGGCTCTACATCTGAAATTAACTGGCATCTGGGAGTCCGACTTCCATTAAAAGTAATGACAATTTAAAAGGCAGGGAAATTGCCGTAGCCAATTGTAAATTGTTACATTTATCAATGTAATGAAGTTGTAATATCAAGTATTTTAATTCTGTAATAATTTGGGAAAAAAAAGCGCCTTGAGCTCTGTTTTTTAAGGAGACAGTACATTAGAGTAAAATTAATAAAGCTATTAAGTTCAAATCTACATTATCAAAAACTGCTGTGGACGAACACGTATGCCTATATAAACAAATCAAACAGATTGGCAAAGCCTGTCTGTCTTACTAGTTCCCATTTAATTTGCTGAAAATAAGCATCTGTTGACTTTAACTGGAGAGGTACATAGTTATCCAATGCAGAAAAGGCTTCAAAATGTTTCTGAAAATCACCTGCTTGAGAAGCAGTATTTTACATACACAACACTCAAAGAAAAGGGAGGGAGGATATGGTTCAGAGCTCAGCAGAGATGCTGCTGCAGAGCTTGGGCAGGGCTGCAGCTGGGAGAAGGCTCCTTGCACGGGGGAAAAATCCTACTCTTGTCAGAGGCCCAGTTTCCTGCTGAATAGAGAACTCTAGATTTTGGGCTCCCCAGAGAGCTAAGCACAGCTACCCTTATAAAGCTCGTCATCCTTTCTATTGTGCAAGTTGGTGGCATATGTAGTTGTAGATGAGAAAGACAGAGGAAGTTTTGTGTTTTACTCTGTGGTTGAATTAACTATTTGGAAAGACCCAGTTCCAAAATATGCAATGGCATCTGTACTATAGCTGGTATAAAATCAGGAGGCTACTGTCAGGACTTTCTCACCCTTTTCAAAAAGTGAAACTGTTCCCAGTGTAATCAATAGCAGTCTTTTCTCACAGTGACTCTGTGCAACCTGGACCAGCCCAGGTCACCACATGTGAACAGAATGTAAGCATCAGGAAGAAGAGGAGAGTGAGGCACATCAAAGAAGCAAATCCCCCTGTGGAATGTCTAAGTCTCAAACAAGAGACAAGGTCCTTACATCTTGCTCTCTTCACTGACAAGAGACACCAGAATTTAGCAACGGGATTTAATGTACCTCTGCCAAACCAGATAAACACCAAATGCTTCTGGTGACACTTTACAAGAAGCAAAGTGCATTTACAAGTAGCGAATCCAACCCTCAAAGAATAAATCTGTATTATTAGGTTTTGAGCTATACAATTGTCCAGATATTTGACTTTGTTCTCTTACCTTGGATGACATGATGTTTTTGACCTCCTCATCAGTAGCAGTTTGTGTAACAGTGATGTCAGGATTGCTGCAGCTTATCACTCGGCTCTGCAGGAGTTTACTCCCGACAGACACTGCGGAAGTGCGTCCAAATGTGTAATAACGAGACTCCGTCGAAATGGCACTGCTGCCTGCACCTGCTCATAGGGAGATGTTTGAATTAAGACTAATGGATATATATATGAGACAAACATGAGAGTCAAGCCAGCCTTGCTCAGTGCTGTTATAGCATCGGCATTTTGAATAGCATAAAACTCCTGAAAATCTCACCACCAGCTGCTTCATTAACAAATTACACAGGCATTGAATGACAAGGTGCAGATGTTTTCCAAGTCAACAGTTCACAAGGTGATTGCACAAGCAGTAACAAAAGATTAATAGGGCTACCTGAACAGCTGCACTATTACAATAACTCTTTCTTCTTCCCATCAGCTTTTTTTAATTAGCTGTAGATTAAGACAAGATTCACAGGCCTAAACACAAAATATAACACCATCTTCAACACATAACATTTACCTCCACATTCAAAGTATGCAAGGAAGCAGGGAGCACAGCCAGCAGAAATGTCACTAAATGACTACTTAGTTTTCAGCCTCCTCATGGACTGAGAAGTTGTGTTTATCATTTTATAGGCCAGTTCCCTAAGTCCTCCTCCCAGAGGCACCATGTTGAATAGCATGTATCTAGAAAAAACCCAAACTTTTGAAACACTTACACTGACATTACCTGGTTTGACTACTTCTCTTTGAGGGTCTGGCAGACGAAATACATAGTAGACATAAGATGCCAGAAGGCAGTTCCTCCCATGCAGGTCTTTGCTCAGGTCTTTGCTGTTGTGGAGACTATTCACTATTGCAACCACAGATTCAAAGGCAAACTGTGAGAAGTTGGCTGTGAAACGAAGGCAAGAATTAGTCTCAGCACTGAAGGGTATAATATAATTAGGTGAGGACACTCTTTGTACCAACAACAACTAATCCTACATGCTCTAATTCAGTCCTTAACAAATTTAGAGCTCTATACAGCAATTGCTATACCTGGCCAGACCTACATAGGCCAAGGTCTACATAGGCCAATAACCACGCTTCAGTAGACCCAGTGACTCCCAACCCAGTCACTGCTACTCCACCCCTTTGTGCTACATAAAAGCAGACTGTAACTGTTAATTACAATTTCTAGCAGCCTTTTTGCATTTCCTATAAACTACCTACTTGAAGAACACTAAAACTCATTATCCTCCAGCTGACAAACAAATACAAGCTAGCAGGCTTTTCTATAAATATTATAGTGGATGACAATGTTGATTACCAAAACGAGATAGGAAATAAACTACAACACTGTCTCCAAGTGTGCCTTCCCTCCAGAGTTAACATATGTGATGGGCACCTGGCAGCCTCAGTAACAGAAAAATCTGTGTGCATTACTATACCTTCTCTGGTTTTGTGCTCACTCAACTCTGTCTAAAGGTATTTGGGTATGATACAGACAGCAATGATTTTGTTAGTGTTTTCCTGGAAAAACCAAAATTCCAAAGTTAAAAGCCTACTTCCTGAACTATATTTCCAGGTATGTAAACTACAATAATTTAATGTACTTACTAACTAGAGTATGAGAGTCTTACACGTAGGGGCAAAAGGAGAGAAGGCAGGAACTTGGTTAAACCTGATTAAATTGTGCAGTGAAACTACGTCTTGAGAAATACAACTCTTTCTGAAGTGGGCTACCCCAAATTCTAAATCTGAGCCTGGATACTTAGCAATTGTTTCCCCCACATCTTTAGCTTGCTTGCAGTACCACTCCAAGACCATGCACTAGTAAATACCTGTCTGGCCAGCTATGACCATGGGCTGTACAGCTAGCTGGAAAAGTTTATCTAGTACCAAATGTAAAAACAAGACAAGAGGTTCAAGGCGTGAAGAATTCAAACAGATAATGCTGAGTTTCAATTCGTGTTCCAATGCAGCCTCTGTAATCTTCTGGTCCATTAGGCGAATAGGGAATGTCACCTGACTTTCCAGACAATGGCACAGAGTGAAGAACTTCTCTAGGTGATTGTCCTGCAAATATAGTGCACTCACAGTTAACAAAATTGTTACAGTTCAGGCTGCTGCTAGCTAAGCAAAGCCTGATTGTCCCACTTGTTGGGATCAGAGAAAATATTTTCACCCTTCTGGCTTGCAGTGGTGGCAAGCCCTAGAGATTGATTTGTAAAGCAGCTGTCACAGCCTTTTATTTGTTCATTTTCATCTGGCTCAAATTCAGATGCTAGTTAGATCAGATTAAAATCAGAAAACGTAAAGACCTCACTAAAGTGGTTGCTTCATTTCATGAAAATACCATTACCTGTCTTGAACTCTGTCACATCATGGGTCTATAATCCCACTGACACCCACACCTAAGTTCCATCTACATACCATTTATATGCCTTATGAGCATGCCCTATTGTATTTAAAAAGCATGCTGCAGAGCATGCTTCAGACACAGGGCCTCCAGTTGTTAGGACATAGCTACTAGTGTTAACTAGAATGGGATGATGGGTATGAGATGCTGTAAAGCAGCAGAAACAAAATAAAGCTGCTTTGCCTCAAAGCAGTTTCCCAATAAGATGGGCAAAGCTCCAATTTCCTAACACATTTAAACAACCAGAATAGTAGAGTTCTCATTCAGCACTAGGCTTGTGTCCCCACACCACATGACACCGACGGCTGAGCTGCCTAAAGCATTTTGGCAGTATAACCTGTCCCTGCAGGCGAGGAGGTGCTATGTCTCTTCAGATGTGGACACCTTGTCTGAACTAGCCTTGTAGAATAGTAGATGCAGCCTGCAGAAACTGGCACTGTGCCCTGTCAGTGTCCTTCAAACACAACCTAAGCACACCCTTGCTGAGCTGAGAAGACACCAGGCTCCCTATTGCTTGATGTGACTTGCTGCTGAGAGTGCTCATTTGCTTGCAACAGATTTCATTTCACCAAAGGATTTCACTCACTGAGGTTATCAGGCTATTTCCATAGCTGTTACTTGCTTCTAAACCTGTGTGGCCTTGAGCATCTCCATTTCATAAACCTCCTAAGTTGGACTGGACATCTGAATTCTCTTCGAAATGAAACTACAGCTGTGTTTTGCTTCTGATGCATTACCTGAGTGTGCACAGATGAAACAGCTTGCACCTCAACATTGAAAACACCCTTGTGTCCTTCAACCCACTTAACAGGTGGTGTCTGAGACGGAACTTTCTGTGGTGGAAAAGAAATATAGGAATCATCATCTTCCTTTTAATGATCAAACAGAAAGTCTGTTTACACAGAGGTCTGTAGGGTATTCACGCTATTCACTTCATTTTAGATATCTGACTTCAGTGCTATACAGATGACCACAGCTAGGCATCTTCTTGTTCTCATAGACTAGATTCAGAGAAGTGGATGCATTGAACAGGGAGACGTGGAGCACATCAGAAAGATGCCTAGCACAGACAGTGCAAATACACATCTTCTAATGGGACATTTTAAAGGTTAGAAGTTCCCAGTTAAAGCACTGCCAAAGGCATTCCATGGTGATGTGCTGCAGTTTTAACCCTTTGGACAGTTTCCTACTTGCCATATTTACCCAGAGGGCACAGTTTTCTGTTCCAGCAGCAGCACTTGATTTCTCCTCCCATTTCTCCTCCCCCTCCCACACAGCCACAAAAAAAATAGCAAATCATCCTATGGAAGAAAGTAAATTATTGACTTGACACCCTTTAAACCAATGTATCACTGATTAGACAATTTACAACAATTTGCTTGGATAACTAACTTTAAAAACCACAATATAACAATATGAAATAATAACACCAGTGACAATAAGAGCCTTCACCTTTTAAAGTACAAAAAGGAGGCATTGCCTACAAGCTACATTAGGAAAATATTATCTTTCCATAATTTTCTTTGTTACCTCAGGAGAGTGAATTGAATAGTGGAAAGGCAGCTTATCCAATGCAACAGGAAGGCAATAATGTCCAGTTTGAAGACGATCATTTAATAGAATTGGCAGCCACTGAAACAAATGAAGAGAAAACACAGCAATATTCATGACTATATATGAGTAGGGCTATTTATCTTATTTGTTACATACAGCCAACAAAATAACAAATGAGATTTTGAGCCAAGCACCTCTGCTCCAACCCATTCAACAGTATTTCTTTGCATTTTAAATTCACTGATAGCAACCGTAGAAAAAATGTACAAGGCTGCTTTACAAATCATCCTTTTTGAAGTAAACAAACACAGAGCTTTTAATGCATGACATATAGTTTTCTAATAAATCCTACCAGAAGCATTAGTAGAGTCCATGTTTTTGTTTAAAAAAGCATGTATCTTGCGTATCTGATCCTCAGCTTTGAAGCAAATCAACAGAGTTAAAGTTTTGCCAAGGATAAATCAAACATCTTGGTCGTGGTCACCATGAGGATTAAGGCCAGAATGACTCATCATAACTCTGTATTGATATTTGGAACACACTTATTTTTTCTGCTATTCAAATCTGAAAGAAGCTGTGCATTTGAGTATTACAGGGCAGAATCATTTTGTATTTAGGTGAAAAGAAGCCTGAAAATTAAGTCCTCACCTATGTCAAGTCTTGTTGCTGAACTACAAACTAATTTATTTCTTACCGATCCCACTGATATTGGTGGGACTATATCTGTCCATAAAAAAAGCCCATTTGAAAGGATTCTCAGTACTAGGATCAATGCAAACTTCATAGTAGGAATACACGGAAAGCACTTGTCTGGCCCCACAGCTCAACTACTGACCATAGCACTAGGATGTTTTCAGATTTGAAGTGTTATCGTCATCTATGCTTTACTCTTATTTTGAAGTCTCCCCACTTAAAACTATTCACTGGTAAAGAAAAAGGCCAAAGAGATTATGCTACAATATGTATTTCTTAAGCTAAAAGATGCTAGTCGCAACATGTCGATAATTATGCAAGAGAATTACATTTTACCTTCTAGATTATTTCTGGTTTTTAATTTTGATGTGAGTAAAAGACACTTCAGAACATAAAAGATATTCTATATAAAACCTAACTGAAAATATTATATGACTTGTTACCTCATGTAAGAACATTTTAGATAACAGTAAATAATTGTAACTGAATGTGTCTTACGTTATTTTTGCAATAGATAGAATCTAACAGAATTAGGTGATATGCTATAAAGCATCAGTCTTGCAAATATTTAGGCACACACTTAAGTGTCAGTTGCTTCAGGTGAATTCATTAACTTCAAAGACATTTAACAATTATAGGACAAGAATGTAACATAGCACAACCTGCATCTGGTTTCTGTGAATTAAGACCTTCTACTGTTTTTGGTGTATTACCATAACCAGAAAGGGAACACATGACAAAATTCTTGACAAGAGTCTACTTGCATGAGATGTAGATGCACATATATGTACACACACACACTCATATATCACATGGAACTTACTGAATACCCAAGGAGGGTTTCCACAGATGCCCCTTGCTTTGGCTGGCAGCTGATGTGATAGAATGTGAACAACAGATGGTGTTTCTCTGTGAGTTTTGCTGGCAGCTTAATTTTCACTTCTTCATAAAAGTCAGGGGACCTGTTTAGAAAAAATGCCAAGCACATTTCCAGTGTAAGTACGAGACTGAGCAGAAAGCAAATTTGCTGGTGGGCTCTTAGATGCTATGGTTACAAAAACTGTATAAATCCTGAAAACAGCCTCAGAGTCAAGTTAAATGAAATAAATACATATACAGCTATATTTATTCTTATTTATTTATTTATTATTTCTATATTTAGATTTTATTTATATTTAATTATGTATATTTAAACTATCTATAGCTTTGAATCAGGAAGGGCATAGGTGGTATCAGCTGGAATTTTTCAGCTTTCACCCATCTCTGTACTTTCAAAACCATTCAATCTTAATTTAATGTTTCAGCATATTTATTGTGGAAATCCTAAATCACAAGTTCACATTCATGAGAATGAGAATATCCCTTCAGCTCTTTTGGATCTGTTAATTCATGGAAGTAAATGATGTTACAAAATCGTGCTGCTGCTTCCTGTTCCTGCTCCTTAATCTTTAGATTAGGAATATTCTCAACTAAACTCTGAAAAGCTCCAAACCAGAAAAGCACTTACACTATGGTAACTTATGCAAATGCAGGTAGCAATCCAGATTAGATATGACAAAACCACATAAAATGTAAATGTTCAAAATGGATTAGTACCAGCATTCCTTGAAGAACTATGTAGGCTAAGAACTATGTAAAGAGGTTATGATTAACACTTCTTAAGTCATACAAATAGTAACAATACTCACTTATTATGATATGTGATAGCTGTGTATATTTCTTGCACAAATTCTGGACCTGAAGATTTCCCAAAAATTACCTACATTAAGAGGAAAAGAAAGCATCAGCAGTCAGGTCTAAAGCACTTAATTGTCATAATCTTGTATAAATTCTAAGACAGTATCTGAAGGCTGAAAATGACTCTTCAATTTTATTTGAGCATGTCGACACAAATGACTTATTACCAGGCATCTTCCCCACACATCATTCAGGGTAAATCACCAGGAAAAAGGAGGAGAGGTCATTTCCAGAACCACTGACTACCTCACATCACATTTTCCAGTCACGTACTAAAAAGTTAGGAATTGCAGGAATAAAGTTATGGTAAGCCTCTTACACATTGTCACGTTGTCTTTAATTAAATGCAAAAATGTTAATTTAATATATTTTTTAGAAGTTTGTTTTTCAGTTGTAGCTTGCACATTTACTGTGAGATCCATCTCATTTTACCTTAGAGGTCCAAAGTTCCTTTACAATCAATAGAGAGAAATAGGCATTTCTGGTGCTTGATTTGCTTCCCTCATTTCAGACATAGCCTCATGGTAAGGTCCTGGCATCCAGTAACTTTAAAGAGAGCCCTGGGAGATGAGCTTAGACAAGGATATCTGCACAGCACAAGCCCATATGCATTGAGAGGAAGCTCTCTCACAGTGGAGAGGGATGCCAGATGAACTGTTTCTGTGCTAAGCATTTGTCAAAACCTAACTGTAATATGGGCAGAGCTTAAGGAAACCAACAAGGCAGTATTGTGTAAAGGACAGTGTTACAGGCGCATGGTAGAGCTCCAGCTCTGCAAAAAAACGTGGCTTGGGAAAACACTGTGCTGATACTCTGATTTCAATTTCAAAGCTCATGTGGAATACAGCCACAAAGTTTGCACTGTGCAGTGTCAGCATACTGATGAAGGCTGGTCAGGTGTCAGTCCTTTCTCCAACATATTGTTGGATTAAAGTTCCTCAAATTAATATTTCCACTCTTTTTTTGCCCCTCTAGCACATAAAATTACAAAAAAATTTATCGCAATATAATTCTAAAATAGCCAATTACACTGTCTGAAAACTTGCCAAAAATTCAGGCTGAAGCAGGTGTCTGGGTAAGAACACTTCAAACTAAACATCTGAAGCCTGGTAAAGCTGAAGACAGGATCTTGCAATGAAAAAAGTTTAATAACCTTCTATGATGCCTGCTCTGCTAGTAGTGCACACACATGCCCTAATACGCCATGAGTTTCAAACATGGAAAACTCTACCTACATTGCATGATTGTGCACCACGTTCAGATTCAGCCAATGAAGATCTCAACTTCTAACTTCCAGTCTTACCTGAGTAATACCTGAGCATTTGTGTACACACAGTGAATATGGAGGAGTTACACTGGAAGATACACTACATCATTCTTAAAAGGCCTCTGAAGGTCTGTGAATTTTATCATTAGTTTCCAACACAGCATTGATTTAATACAATGTTACTCTTCTGAAAATAACGTAGATAAGAGGGAGTAATATGCCTCTGTTCCACTTGAGTGACAAGTCTTCCCTGCTGTGGGTAAGAACTAGAGCCCTGCTTTCTGATGAGAATGACAACCTTCACAAGCTCTCTGAAGCCAGACTTCCTAAGGCCTCACTATTAACTGTGTTGACGGGAAGTAAACCATGAGTTATTTCTTCAGAGGTTCTGCAGAAATGCATATAAGTAAAAGCCTGTTAAGAAACCTCAGTGTTTATTACCGGCATTGCACAGGATGGGTCTTCGCCACACATAAACTGTATCTTGATGGTAATGTTTCTTGCAGAGCCCGGTCGATTAGCAAAATTCAGCCTCTGAGGGTAAACATAGAGGAGGTTTCTGGAAGAAAGAAAAGGAAGAATAAAATGGATAAATGGCAAGCATTTGCATTTCAAAATTAAGTATACAAACCAGCATTTTGCTGATTCCTCTCCTGTCCTTCAATTCCACCTATATAGTGAAAGTTTTGCCAGAACTCCATTTCAAAAGTTCACAAGGAAAAGGTAAGTTCTTGCTGTAACACATAGAACATCCTGTGTTTAAGGCTTCTCATACAGTAGGCTATGTCTTTGAAAAGGCAATTTAAAAAAAAAAACCTATTTTTTTTTAGATATGTGATTCCCAGTCACAAATGAATGAGTATCTTTGCTTGATGTAATGAAAAGCAAGAGTCTCTCAAGAAAGCAACTCCCTTCTCGGCTGTGAAGAATCAGATTTGGAAGGAGTAAGGAATCACTCATATGTGATAAAAAAGTAAACCAGCAAATAAAACCAAAAGCTGAAGTTCATACATTCTTAGTTTATAGCAACAAAATGACATATATTTCTAGGTAATGCAAATCAAAAAGCAGTATCAATGAAACTGAGCAAATAAAACCAAGAAATTTTGAACTTTAATTCTAGAACCTGACATTTTTAGTAATGAATAATGAATATAGCATACCTTGCTGTTTACTAGCTTCTGTACATGGACAGACCACTAAACTTAAAAAGCACTCCTAATTTCTGTGGTGAATTTGGCAGCATAGAGGGTCTTCCAAGTTCAAAACCCAACAATTCTGGTAGAAGAGTCAAGATGCTAATAGAAAGCTTTTTCTCCAGTGAACTCTATGGCAAGTCCGAGATTTCAGCTAGACCTGGATTACACACATCATGATCATGTCTATTTAATATCTCATTTTCCCAGTCTGGTATAGGATTCTTACTCTTTTGTAAGTGTAAGGAATAAGACTGATGTTGGTGGAAGTATGCTGGCTTCCAATGAGAAACAATGAGAACTACTCATGGGCTTTCATTCTCTCTTTTTGTCAGAAGGTACACAGAAAATCACACCGTCCTTATCACAGGTATCTCCTTAGGATCATTGTCAGCTGAAAATGTGGAGCAGCTTTGGAGACTGTTGCCATGAAGTCATTAAATCTTCCATTTGTTGCATTCCAAGGCCTGGAAAACTGTGGCTGATTCTCCTTGTTGCCATGTGTCACAATGTGACAATACTCTTCAATTACACAGTCCAAGCTACTTTGCTAACCAACACATGCTACATGGGACATGGTTATGCCTTAGCAAGCAAACTAGCTTGTAACTTGCCTTGCCCTTTGCTCAGAATTGTACTCCTGCCTGCCACACTAATGCACTCTCTTCCTTACCTTAAATGCAATTTCTGCTCTGCCAAATTCTCTTCAAGATGATATTAGGAAAAGCTAAGTGAAAGAGAGAAATATATTGGTAACCTCCACTGAATTATGCTTGGGGGACTGACATATTAAATGAAGGATATTATCAATATTACATCTGCCAGAGGTGAAGAAATACATGTAGGGGAGGCTGCATAATCCAGTCATTGCTTCATTAATCTGCAGCCCAGCAGAAGATGTCACAAATCCATATAATGTCCCTGAGCACTGGATTTTACATTTAGATGTGACTTGAGATGAAAGATATGTAAAATCACAAACAGAGAGCTCTCTGCTGACTACACAACCAAGGAAGCATTATTCTATCAAGTACAGTACTGAAGAGCTAAGGCTTGTGCCATTTATGCTCAAGCAGTTTTTGGGATCTTGCTTACATGTGTATTAAACCCATCAGCACTGAGGAAGAACAGAGGCAAATACTGACTCTGGATATCCTGCAGAGATGGAAGTGATGACTGATTTTTTAAAGCAAGAAGGTGGAGGAATGATCAAAAGAGGTTCCTTCACACAGGCATGCATTGTAGACCCATAGCTGACCACTGTGGAAGTGCTACTGTCTGGCAGCATCCATACCCTTCAAAAGCCTGAGAGGATGGAATGACAAAGAGCATTTCCACATGGCCGCTAGCAGAGCTATCAGGGCAGCACATCCTGTTGTCTTTTAAATAATAGGACAGCTGGCATGCCCAAAAGGACGTGGTGAGCTCTATGAGGCTCCACTGAGCAGAAATATTCAAACAACATTCCACAGAAATTACTTTCAGTCAGTGCAATGAAGTTTCTCCTCTGACTCCCCCTACAGAAAGTGAAGGGGTCTACACCCAGATAGAGTCAGAAGTACTTATAAAAAGCAAAAGAGTTATTCAAGAGTCAGTATGGGTCTACAAAAGCCATGGCAGAGCACTCAGCTTCACTGAGACCTGAGTGCCATGGGACAGCAGGGTCCTGGGCAGGCATGGATCCAGACAGCTTCTCTGTGTCAGAGACTGACACAGCACAGGGGCAGTAAGATAAGAGGCTATTTCAGAATCGGTTCCTTGCTGGGAAAGCTAAGGGTCCACCTAGCCTGACACAGGACACTGTGCAGCAATTCTCACTCAAATTTGGTGACTTTCCTACAGTTTCATGGGACTTAGCAGTGGTGATTTGTCCACTTCCCATGGCCAAAGCAATGCAGACCTATTACTGCCAAAATAAAATCTATGCAGAGCTTCAAGTCTGTGACCTTTCTCATTGAATACTCCCATTTGTAATTATTGGTTGTGCATATATGTGACATAATAAAATAATTCTCCTTGTTAAATTACAAAATGTGTGAGGTGTCAGCAAGTGCATCTCGAATTTCTAATGAGTCTTAAGCATGTTCATTGATGACTACAGTAAGAACACCATATACAGTAAAAGCCAATATATCTGCAGTCACTACTGATACAAACCACAAATGTTGTATATGTGAACAGTGATGATGGGTTAACATTGCCATTTAATACTGATGGTACCGGAAACAAAAACTGATACACCCATTAGTTATAATTTTCAATCTTTGTCGATCCCTCTACACTTTTGTTGAGGTCAGTAGGGAATCTTCAGAAAAAATGGTTGAAAACTATAATGCAAATCACAAAGACTTTACCAAAGATGGAAACCTGTTCTAGCCAGCCACTGACTAGAACGAATGACACAATGACAGAACTTCAACATGTCATGTTCAAGAGGATGTATATGTGTTATATATTCTATATCTCAGTATGGATAATTTGGATGATAGCTTGAATGACTTTTCTCATGTTGCTAAAATTAGGAATAATCTAAAGAGTCAGTGGTCAGATTCTCCTTAAATTTAGGCTGAGAGTGATTGTCACATTATTCTACTCATTAGCATTGGTGTGAAAACCTTAATACATTTTCTATTAAAGATTTAGTCAACAAAAGAAAAAATGTCACCAGAGGAAATGAGTGGAAGGTTGACTCAAAACATCAGATTTCTGCAGATTCAAATCACAAAATTATGACAAGAAAAAAGATATTTCTAAATTTAAATATGATGTAGAACTTAGAGTCAGCTCAGACTAGAATTTTACTAGATTTCTCTCTAGGTTACTAGCTACTAGCTTTCTCTCATAATTATTCATTATGTATTATTGAACAGACCTACCATTATTTCAAATGTCAAATATTGCAAACAAGTAATCAACGGCATGATGTGTTCAAAAACCAAGACCAAAGGAAAATAACTGAGAATTTGTGAATCACAAAAATCACCAACAAACTAATTTCTTACCTATCATACTGATTTTCTGGTGTGCAAATATAGGGAACTTTTTGACTCACAATTGCCTACTTTACATCATCTTTTTTTCAGAAGTTACTCTGAAAATGGTTTTATACTTTTCAAACATGAAAAACAAAGGGATTATACCACCTTCTGATGTCTCTGTCCTCGATGCTTTGCAGTCCTCTACCAAACTAAACCCATCATTCCATTGATAATACCCTAACTTCCCCTGCTTATTCCAGGATTATTAAATCCTGAGTGGCAGTGTTATTCAAGTGGATAAAATGAGTAGATATCTACCAGGTATAAACTATTGCAACATTAACATGCTGTAATAACAAGATGGTAGCTCACACATAAGGCATTGCCCAGTGGCCTGAATGAAGTATGAAAAGCCGTAAAAAGGAAGATAGTAACTATACCACAGAGCTGTACTTTATACACCTATTCACCATCCCAGGACCTGTGATTCCTCTAGCTGTGTAAATAGAAGTAATGCTTTATCCCCAAATTCTCATTGAAGCCCAATAATCAAAGAATGAAATTTCTGACATATCAGATTTTTACCTATAATAGTGAACCCATTTGAAATATGGTGATACAGCTGAGAATTGCAGCGAGATCATTTTTTTCTGATATATTTAATTAATGACACAGTGAAGGAGTGTTAGTAAATGCAACAGCATACCATATCTTCCAAGATACTGGTAACATGAAGTTTCATGTGTTAGATAATGTGAGGCTATTTTTCATATTTACCAACATATTCTTGTTGCCATGGACACTATGCACTTTGAAAATTTCAGTTGAAAATGCTTAAATCCTTAGTGAATGACATAGAATTCAGCAGCATGCAAGATCTATGCAGCTGGAAGGCAACAGGTGGAACTTGGATTTGTTTTAATCATCTCATTGATGCATTGCACAGTCCCCCATCCTGACCTGGGAGGGTGGAAGCTATACTGACAAACTCCACTGCTCTTGAGTGGTACCTCTTCTCCAAACTATACACCTCAAAGTAACTATTTATCAAGCAAGAGGAAAAAAAATATCCATTTAGAAAACTGAAGTCCTCTCTCTCTAAGTTCCCTGCAGACCAAACCTAAAGAAGTCACCTGTTTTTACCAAAAGGGAAGCCACCAGAGCATTTTCATTCCAATGCAAAGCAGAAAAATGGTTTGAAGGAAAAAGCACAGTGTCCTGAGGTTAGCAAAAAGATCTGCAAGCTTGGAAACTAATGTTTTGATTCCAGAAGTCCTGGTTTGGAGCTCTTTAGAAAAGAACCCTGCTACCTAACAAGGGGCAGTATCAGTGATCAGAGTGGCTTCATCTTTCTTAAGACATTCTTGTAAGACCAAAGCATAAGCCACTGCCTGCTGAGGTGGAGCTACAGCAAAACCAGATAAATGAAGAAGATGCTTTCATTCAAAACCATTTGGAACGGTAAGCCCTTCACACTACTTATGTGTTTTGTGTTTCCAATTATAGCTTCTTTCTGGAGAGGAAGGTGAGCATTCAGCATTGCACTGATTGGTAATGATAATGATTAATGAACAGTCCAGTTTTTCTGGGAAGCCATTGTGCTAGATAATGAAGTGCTTTTATGTTTACATCCTGGAGCAGAAGCAGTAGTGGTACCCTTTACAAGACAGGGAAAAAGAAGATTAAAATGGGCCTCAAGTTTGGGGAACTCAACCACATAAAATGCCCAGCATTGATTAAACATAGTGTACAAATATTAGTCTAAACTTTCTAACATTCCTGCATGGTGAGTATCTTGCTGTGGATGTGAAAGTGCAGTTGGAGAATATGAGATACAATCAATAAGCCAAGGCTTTGCAGAAAGTCAGTGGTAGAACTGGAATTGGATTTAAGAACTACCCACATTCCTTATACTTTAGGAAGTTGCTTGAACTGAGATACCTACATGTTAATTTTGATCTTTAATTTCTATAGGCCTTTGGAACACTCAATTTAGCTTCTTGTGAAATAAAAGATCACTAGCTTACTTGGTATGCATAAATGATTTGCATTTGCTTTCTGCTGTTTTAAAAGCTTTCCTTAACAAGATTTTCTTGCTGGTAGTGTTCTTTTGTTTCCACACAGTAGTAGACCGAAGAACAAACTAATACTGAAGCTGAAGAACAATGCCATCAAAAATACATCAGATTTGCTTGGAAGGCAAACTACAATATTTATCAGTATATGGTAGATTTCAAATAGTATAAAAGTGCTCAGCAGAATGTGAAAGCGAATATCATACTAATTTTTTTTTCATAAAGAGAGCTAGCAGCTATTCAAGACACCAAATTGTCAAGATTTTTTAAAAATGTTGTAGCATTTTGAATTATAGTTGCTTTAAAGTCTGCTGAAAATAGAGTTTTCAAGAATCTAATTTATGATGTCAAATTACAATTAACCAAAATGTTTTGAAGAACCAAGAAAAGGCCCTTAATGAAACCACCTTTTTTAAAGGAACAATTACACATCTCTTTAAAGGCTTTGCTTTCATCTGGAAGTTTAGACAAATCTATATTTCATTCAGAGTCTCTGCTCAGTGAGTACACAGAGATCACCACGCCATGGTGGCATGTTTTCCTCTCTGCCTGTATTACATAATTAAAGTTTGTTATGGGGAGTTAGGTGTGATACCTTATCTTAAAGCCCTGTGACAAACAGGCTGTCTGTGGGAGAGGGGTATGCACTCCCAGAATCCTGTTTGTGAAGTCTTTGTTTTCATTGTTTCCGCTCTGTTATGCAGTATTTGACAAAGTCGTTTTTATCTGAGTAAGAAGCAAAGAAAAATTAGGAAAACTCTCCATGAAAACTCTTACTGCTGTCTGAAACTGTAGTAGCTATCTTAAGCTGTTTCCTTCACCTGTGCACAACAGTGCAATAATGATCTCCAATTTATTTAATCTGAAAAATAAGTTAGAAGTGCTAGCAGCCCCAACTAGCACAAAACTAGACCAATGGCCCCGTAGAAGACACACGGGGCTACCGTGCTCCCTCCAGACCCCACAGAAGAGAGGCAGAAAGGAGTAGGTAACGCTGTGCTGGCAGTAATGGGAGTAACAGACCATTGTACACCAATAGCCCTTCCTCGCTCAAAACTAGTCAAGGATGGGGTGGAATGCTTACCACCAAAGCAGCAGGCCTCCACCTTACATTGCAGACTACAGTGAGTCTGAGCACAGTGCCAAATGGTTTGCAACGAAATGAAACAAAACAGCAAAATAAAGGGTTTTCCTGCCACTTCTCCGAAAATCCCCCAAGCATTAGGTACTTCCCCTATCAAAGACAGGACCTGTGCCTCGTTAAGCTGAGTTCCTGCTGAAGTGATGGGACAAATCCCTCCTCCTCAGCACCAACATTTCATAGTGGCATAAGCAGCACCATTTTAATTTATATTTCATGAGAAAATAAAATGATAAACAAACTTTAAATTATATGACTAGAAGGATATTGAAAGAAATAAATATTTGAATGTTTTGGCATCTTAAGGGAACTGCTTTTTTAAAGAAATGTAGGTACACAACAAAAAGAAGTGCTCAATTTCACAGTGCACAAAGAAAGTGTGTTGGCTTATCTCTCTGGCATAAATCAGAAATAGCATCTTTTAAAATAATGATATCATACCAGTAAGAAAACTAGCAAGACCTAAGTTCAAAGACTGTAATAGAAGACTCTGCTTCTCCTGTCACAAAAGAAGCAGCTATCATTTTTTAAAAAAGAAGACTTTTTTCCCCCTGAAATATCTTACATTGGAAAAAAACCAAACCAAAACACAAACAACAAAACAAGACAAACAAAAAAACCCCAACCAAACAAAAACCACCAAGTAAACAGAATCCTTGCACTTCTTTTAAACATGCAGGAGAGAAACTGAAGCTAGATGTTTCATCAATACACATCTGGAGATGTGTAGAGGTATTATTATGCCAGTAAGAGCTTACCAGCCTGTATTTTTATAAGTTTTCATTCATTTGTTATTCACAAGTACATTTCTGTATGTAACCCTCTCCTACATTCATCATAGCATTAACAGAAAACAGGTAATTATTTTATCCACTTTTCATTCTTTTAATATCTATCACTGGTAAAAAAAAATAAAGGTTTGCATAAATAATTAAGGTAAAGATGAATGAAGGGAAATTTTCTTTATTGATATTCTCTTAATTATTACAAGTTAGGCTGGACAGATCCTACTTTGTTTTGTCACCACTTTTATTTAAGGTGAAAATCAAAACAGAGCCTCAACAGCCTGAAGAGATTAAACATGCTGGGTGTGAACTCTTGCACAAAGAGGGTAACTATAGAGCTATAATAAGCATTTCTTCCAATGTGGGTGTTATGTATTCAATACAGACACCCTAGCAACTATAGGATTGTGTGGAGACACCCAAACTTGCTTCAGGAGATGCGCAAATTAATTTTCAGCATTGTGGCTTTGATATTCATGATGTCTGGGCCGCTGAAGTGAAAATATTCTGTGTAGACTCAACTCCACTTCTAGCTTGGGAACACAGCTGTTGCTTTTCGTTTTCAAAGCTAGACCATTAGACACTACCAGGCTGCAAACTGAAGCTGACACATGCTACTACTTATTGGGGCCAGACAATTAATAGGAAAGTTAAAATTCTGTGTTGATTTTTCTTTTTATTTTTAGTTTAAAAAAAAAGGCATCACTACTCAAGTTCATTTACATTTGCACTTTCAATTGTATAAAAACTACTTCCCCTATAGAAATGTCTGCATAAAACCCCTAAAAACTAGAGGCGAAAAAAATAGGAAAGATATTAACTTCTATCTTTGAAATACAGAGAAGAGAGAAGTACTGTAACAAACTGCATTTTAGCATTCTGATGCTAAGAGCACAAAGAAACTGCCCTCAGGAGTTTGAATACCACAGGTTTGTGGCATAGCCCAGGAATAGCTCCTCCAAAACTTCTAATGAGGCTCTGTCCAAACTGGCTTACTTATTTCCCAGCTGACACCACATTGCAAATTGTTATTGTAAGATAAGATGCCACTTCCTTTTTTTGCTTTTCTTAAGAGCTGAGACCCAAACCCAGGTGTGACCCACAGCCCTACTGGCTCTCCAGTTTCCCCTGAAGGTGTGGAGCATCTTGCCAGGACAAATTAGTCTGCAGCCTTGCAGTTCTGAGTTGTGCTGAACCACAAGTCTTGCCCTTCCCTTCTCCCCTCCTGGGTAGCGTCAGGTGAGTGGGTGGGAGAGCTGGCTCTTTGCTAAGCTCTGCTGCAAGAAGTGAATAAGCTTTACATCCCTTTGTTCAGCTTCTTCATTCTGTGATTCCTTACTGATAGTCACTTTTTTGCTACTAATGCAGCTGAGTACCTAGCTACTGTTTTGGGGGTCAGAAAAGTCCCTTAGAATAGCGTCAACTATTGTTGTAAGAAGCATTCTACTTTACTTCCATGCCTTCACTAGCACAATCGTCACAGGAAAGCTAGTATTTCTGTATCTATAATACTATGGCACACCCGTTTTGAATTATTGTTAGCTAGCTATTAGCAATGTCACTGCCCACTGGCACTACTGTGCTGCACAAACATGTTGAAGCACATTCTTTTTACAGTCATTTCTTCTTGGAGACTCAGATGTGCCAGACCACTAAGAAATTACAGGAATTGCTCAGTTGCATGCTATGAACACTCTCGTCTCCTTGAAACAACCAGAACTGGGCAGATTTAAGAAAATAAATGACATAGATGAGAGTCCTTGCTCATGGTAAAAAAGTACACAGAGCCACACATTACTTCCTCAGATGTTCAGATGACTCAACAGTAGAAACCACCCAGCACAAACATTTACCAAAACAGTTAAAAAATGATAATAAGATCTACTGGGAGAAAAAAACACAGAACAGGGAAGAGATATATATGTATGTTAAAAGTCAGTGAGAGATATTAGGGGTTTTTTTTGACATTTTAGACAGATTTTCAAATGGCGACATAATTAGATCAGTAAATACATTATTGAACACCCTGCACGTGTTTTATCTTGTAATGAGTAGCAAGACTAAATCATCCGCCTAATGCATAGTTTTTAACATTAAAAAAAAAGGAGTTGTTTCTATTTCTGAAAAAAATGATCTTAAGAATTTAAAAAAATATGTTATTTCTTACCTATAAATGGTATGGGGAACATACACTTCTCTAATTGGGAATTCCAAAATCTCTTTGTGAGGACGATTACGGTTTTCTGGAAATGGCTTCACTGGTAGTAATTCTGGTGTCAGACAATAACCAAGGCTTTCTGGAGCTGCAGAAATCTCCAGTTTAAGTGTTCCTTTAAAAAAATCACAAAATGTCAGCAAAGCTATAAAAAATAATCAATGTATAATAAAACAAAAATTAAAACTATATGTGAAGTTACATAGCAACAGTTCAGAACTAAGAATCTTTGTCTTGAAGGCTGCAGGAAAATGAAAGCATAAGTGCAGAAAGATACCCAGTAAGTAACTTATATACATCTTTATACATCAAGCAAATAAATAGCTCTTTATGTCTACCCTGTGCAATTCCACACATAAATGATATAAAATTTTTCTGGTAGACAAATAAAGGATAAAAGGGCTGCTGCCTAATATGTTTTGCTGACGACACCAAGCTGTGTAGTGCGGTTGACACACTGGAGGGAAGTGATGCCATCAGAGGGATCTTGACAGGCTTGAGAGGTGGGCCCATGTGAATCTTGTAAAGTTCAACAAGGCTAAACGCAGGGTTCTGCACATGGGTTGGGGCAATCTCAAGCCCAAATACAGGCTGGACAGAGAATGGATTGAGAGCAGCCCTGGGGAGAAAGACTTGTGGGTACTGGTGGATGAAAAACTGGCCGTGACCTGGCAATATGCACTTGCAGCCAAGAAGGCCATCCGTATCCTGGGCTGCATCAAAAAAAGAGTAGCCAGCAGGTCAAGGGAGGTGATTCTGCCCCTTTGCTCTGCTCTGATGAGACTCCTCCTGGAGTACTGTGTCCAGCTCTGGGGTCCCCAACACGAGAATGACATAGACCTGCTGAGGCAAGTCCAGAGGAGGGCTATGAAGATGATCAGAGGGCTGGAACACATGTCCTATGAACACAGGCTGAGAGAGTTGGCATTGTTCAGCCTGGAGAAGAAAAGGCTCTGGGGAGGCCTTATTCCGGCCTTTCAGTACTTAAGAGGGGCCTCTAAGAAAGACAGGGACAGACTTTTTAGCAGGGCCTGTTACAATGGGACAAGGGGTAATGGTTTTGAACTTGAAAGAGGGTAGATTTAGATTAGACAGAAGGAAGAAATTCTTCACCATGAGGGTGAAGAGGCACTGGAAGAGGTTGCCCAGAGAAGCTGTGGATGCCCCATTCCCGGAAGTGTTCAAGGCCAGCTTGAATGGGGCTTTGACCAACCTGGTCTAGCAGAAGGTGTCCCTGCCCATGACAGGGTGTTGAAACCAGATGACTTTTAAGGCCCCTTCCAACCCCAACCATTCTATGATTCTCTCTCCCCCCACTCAGATTCCACTCTGATTAACTTCTGCCAAAGTTGACATCACCCACCAGGAAAGCCAGGCTTGCTGTGGTGAGCAGTCAAACAGTTAATACTGATAACATTTACCCAAGCATATCTAGACTTTCAATTTAAATTCTTTGTTGTGATAAGTGAAAACCGTTTGGGGAAACCAGACTTGTTACTTCTGGCAATCAGCTAAAAAGGCAAAACAGCTTTGCACTGACTTAATATTCTTTTAATGTGCCTTTACAACCCAGGAGAGCATGTGCTGCAGTTTATGTAAAAAGAAAATCATAGTGTGGCCAGGTTTTTGACAGTAGCCAAACACTATCTCTGCTTCTCTACTTTGTTAACTAACACTGACCCAAATGAGATGAAACGTGCACACATTTTAATCTCTCTCTGTAAAATATGACCCACTTAAAAACATTGCAGGGCAATAGCAAGGATCTTAGAAATTTGCTTTAAAGCACTGTCTTCAAACAGTTTGAGAATTAAGAAAAGACATCCAGTAGATATACTGTAAATTAGGAAGGAAAGCAAATTATTTTAGAATATCAAGCTAAATATAAATCTTCATATTAACTCATACAGAAAAAAACTAAAAACCATCTGTGCTTAGGTGGACACTGGGAACTCAGGAAGTTCCACAATAGTGCATACTATAGACTTAAAACCCAAGTTAATGATATTTTAAGGTTGGAATTTACAGAGCAACTTAGAGGAGAAAAGTACATACATCCTTTTCCATCCAAAATGAATTATGTACCTGGTAAAGTCTTAATTCTTCTCTGCAAGGAAGATGATCTTTTGAAATCAGCTAAAAATTTGAACAGATCTTCATCACTGAGCCTGTCTCCTTCCTAGCAAGAGAAAGACAAAAATCAGTATGTTTATAACAATATCAATATGTTTATAACAATACTCCATAACACTGAGAGAAGCTTCTGTGTGAACCATGCCCTTGAGGCACGCAAAGCAAGTAGGTTACTGCCTACTTGACAGCATTTGTGCTCTTTCCTCACACAAACATTATTGTCAACTTCTCCCAATACAGTTCACATTACGTAGTTGAAAGGCATCTTATGCAATCAGAAATAAAGAGCATCCAGTACCTGTTTAAAGAAGGTGTTGAGGGTTAGAGAGGTTGTTTTGAAGTTGGATACTGAATAGCTGTCCTCTGAGCTCAGACTTCTCTCAGAAAATCTTCTTGCCTGTAGCAGTGTTGCCCTCTTGTCACTAGTGGATCCTTTCCCTTCCAAGGGAAATTAAATGAAACATCAACTTGCTTTATGTTGCTTCAGTATAAAGACTATCATAATACACTAGAAATCCACAACTTCCCAGCAACATCAGAGGATAGAGGGAGTACCTAAAACATTCCACTACTGTTATGTTAGACTATGTGAAATAGTGGAATGCCAGGACACAGTGAAGTCACACTATTTCTGCTATAGAACACAAGCTTATTCAAATTTGTAGTTCACGGGTTACAAAGCATATTGGTCAACATTGCTGACCAATGGCCCTGTGTACTCTAAAACAAAGATTATAAGTATTTTGATCGCCCTGTATTGCAAATGAACTCCATGTGGCAAATGGAGTTTTACTTCTACAAAGCCAGTGTTCCACCAAAACTGGGCCTAAAACATGGAAGAATATTCAGCATACATAAAAATAAATATGCAGAGATGAAACAGTGAGCATATTAAGCTGTTTTTGTAGCACTGAAAAGGAAGCCTGACAAGATGTGACTTTGAATCTGTTGTTCACTCTTGATGCCAGAGCGAACGACATTGTTTCCTATGCTGAAGAGTCACTCGGCATTAGTTAGAAAAGTTAGACAACTACCATTTAAACCTTCGGCCTCAGGTATTTCTCGTTCAAGCGTTGAAAGGTTGAAGAAACTGGTTAGGGCTACAGGAATCCAGGCAAATGGCATTCTGTATTTCCCCAGGCGCTGACAAAAGGATTCGGCTTGGGCTTTCAGTTTTTCAATCTTTTCTTTTGTCTAAGAGAAAGAAAATAACGACTGTTTAAAAAGCAATCAGTTAATTTAATGCTACTATAGATAAAAAATAGAAATGACATATTTATAGTTCTGTAAGTAATTTACACTCTTATCTCTTGTGCTTCCTTGCTACGGCACTGTGAGGATCATAACTAGTTTGATCTATACATTCATTTCTCATTTCTTTTCAATGAGTTTATTTTCATTATAGAAAAGGAGAATGCAGATCTTATTTCAGTGACCCTCAAGCCCAGCATGAACAAGCACTATGAAACATCAGTGGGTTCTCCTTCCTTTCTCAGATACAGAAACATTATTTTGCTGAAAGCAATATTCTAAACGTGAGAGACATGTGGAAGTCCAGCAAACATTGTCATTCTGTTCCAGGGAGGTAAATGACCATGAATTCCTTGAAGAGAGCTCCTGTTATCTATGGATGACAGCACCAAACTGGCCACGTACACAATACAACAGGTTGTTTTTCCATCCAAATCAATAACGTCTCTGAGGTACAAATATTTTTGATAACTCCACATTGCTGTCATCTTCTTCACTCATCCCTATCTGTTTCATGACTCAAGACTTTGTCAGTATTGATTTCCAAAGGTGTCAGTAATGAACATGCACCTTGCCTTCTCATGACTTCTTCCTGTTGACACCCCATTGCTTGCACCACGGAGGCACCAACTGGCTTTCTCTTCAATGTTCTCGGGATTCTATCCTATTACAAAGGGTCTGCTCTTTCTCTGTTTTTTTGTTTGTTTGTTTTTCCTTGTGTATGCATTTTTTGATCTAAGCACTCTTTATAGCTGTTTTCTTACCTTGCCAGTCTCACTTTCTTTAAGAACCATGTAGGGTTCTGCACAGTCTCCAATTTCTCCTTGCTGAAGCACTTTTTCTATCTACAAAAAGCAGTAAAATAAGACGGAAAGAAAAAATATTACCCAAATAGCAAGATGTTGCTTCTCCAGCAATACAAATGAGCCTGCCTAGATGCACAATACAGAATTCTTAAAGCTGTCTTTATGGAGTAACCGATACTAAAACTTCTCCTAGTTTTCCACCTGGCTTGTTAAAACGCAGAAAATACATGTGTGACAACACCGTCAATCAGGTACTACTGCATTTTCACTGAAATAAGGAAAATTAACATATTCAAAGGGAAGTGGTTCAGGCTAAATCAGTTTCAGAATTAAATAAGCAAAATGATGAAAGTACACTAAACTAAAGCCAAAAACCCCTCCACAGAATGTGATTAAAATTTTTTAAAATGGCTTATTTCACTTTAAATTTCACTTAGGCAGAGAGAAGAAATATTAAATACTTAGTAGAACTAGAACACAGGCTATGAACATAAATTCTTAGCTTGGGAGTGAGATATATCAGTGGACACCTGCACATGTACTATTAAAAACTATCAGAATTCGTCTCAGCTACAGGAAACTCATGTTTGTCAGCTCCATGAACTCAGATAACAGGTACAGCAGGGAACAGGAAGAATGGTGTTGAAGTAGCACCGTAACATACCTTTAGTACTAGGTATATATCTGATGAGGGATAAGTGACAGAAAATACTGCTGATCTTGCCTGAGTAGACAAGTCAATGGAAGGTGTATGAGAACGCAAGAATCCTCTTAATGAATCAGGGTTGAGGTCACAATGAAAATTTTCTGAGATCTTGAAAAAAAAATAATTAAAATGTATTGCAAAGCAAAAATCCATCAAATTTTATTTTAAAAGAAATCAAATGTAGTAACTAGGAATATAAAATAAACAATTGCAAGCATGTGCCTTTGAATAAAAAGAATCCTGGATCAGAGTCAAAGTGTGAAAGAGTTGCATGTTTTTTGTAAGATTTCCTAAGTTACTGCTCCAGAAATAAAAATCCAAGCCAACTGAACAAAAATAATGTATAAACACTTACCTTTTTTCTTTCTTTTATATCATAGAGAGCTATGCATGCAAACAAAGGTTCAATCTCTATATCAAACCTGTTAAGGAAAGACACATAGGACACTGATTAATACTGCACTCTTATGACTCTATATAATAAAAAAAAAGAAAGGGCTATATTTCGATTGGCACTTCCATTAGAAAATAAGGATAAATATTTAGTTCCAGACCTCAGCATTCTCAATGCCCAGAGGATTTTTTTATTAGTGCATTTTATTAGATGATTTCAAGAGGAAAAGAAGGGAAGTAAACCATGCAGTGATTTTCTAAATTTGTCAGAAAGGTGGTCTTAGATATCAGTTAAAAACAATCATACCTTTCTTGATTTTTTTTTTCTGTTTATCGAGCCCAGTAGCACGTACAGAGACCAATCTAGTTTGTTGGAAATATATAATTTGGGCTCTTTTCCAACTCCTTTCCACCCTGACAGGTTAAAGGCTTCTGTAATGGTAGACAGAAATAGTTCTCTGCTACACTAAGAAAGAACAAGCAAGCATGTAAAAACCTGCCGAACAGGACACCTGCAGTGGTGTAGCAGAGTTGGCAGGAGTACACCAGCATGAACTGAGAAATGGTGCGTGAAGCCTGCGGAGGATACTTACTTCAGAGTCTGCAGCTTCACCAAAATCCGGTTGCCCAGATGTTCCTTCGGGCGATCTGGTACTGGCCGTATCTCCACTGCATCTTCCTATCATGAAACAGTTATGCTAGTCATACTCAGTTAAAACAACTGTAAATTTACGTACTTACATAAAACCTTTATGTGACGTTAACTGGGCCACTACTACAGACTAGCACCTTCCCCTACTCAGCAGGCATTTCACCTCTCCAGAGATGAAAGAAAATTGAGTTACATTCCTGAGTATTTACACTTCTGACCCCCATCTGGCGTTTAAACTGAATATTTACACTTCTGGCCCCCAAGCAAGCATTCAGCCAAGGGTAACACCCTGACACAGCTGTATCACCATCATCATGGCCTGCCCTGCACTGAGGGGGTGTGACAAAACCTCAGGCAGTACCACAAGGCCCAGTACAACCCCCGAATGCACGTTCAGGATACCTGACAGGAGCCCACAGTGACGTGCCGTCCCCATGGTACTATCCAAAGCAGACACGCATCCAGGCCACAAACCCTGTTTTTTGACCTCGGTGCACCTTGAACATGCTGGGACGGCCAGGTGGGGAAGGCTTGTGGGCCAGTCGGTGTCCCAGCTCACCTCATCCACGGCGGGATAGAGGGCAAGGAGCTCGGCGTGCCTGTTGGTGCGCCGTGCCTCCTCATTCTGCCTCTCGAACTCCTCGGGGCTGAGGTGTCGCAGCAGGTTTTCCAGGCGGGGGTCCGGCTGCAGGCTGCGCAGGTCGAAGTCGGAAGAAGTGAGGGTCGTCCTCGAAGCCTCCTCGGGGAGAGCCGGGACGTGCCGGGGTCCCGCCTGTCAGAAAATGACAAAATGGCAAGCTGTGGTTTGGACAGCTCCTCACTTGACACCATTACAGAGATCCTAGGGGGCTTCCTTTGAGGGAAGCTTTTATATTTGATTGTTTTTCCGAAAATGAATAGAATGTACCTGAAAGTTTGCATCGCCGGAATCCAATGTTTCCGATTCAAAAGTTTGTTTTTGAAGCGTCTTGTGAAAATCTTTCCGGGATCCTTTGTTTTTCAGACTGCAAGTATCTGAATTCCCTTGGTTCCTTCCACAGAGAAGCCCAAGCAAGTCAGGACAGCACGAGGAGGAGTTAAGGAAAAATAAAACAGAAAAAAAACCCCAGAAAAACATATTTAACAACTGGAAACATGACTGTGCAAAAGAGCAGTGTAGCACAGCTTTCATGCCTAAATTTGTGATTTCAAAATGTTTAATTGCAAGTCTATCATGTACATTAAGAGCGGTTTTAAAAGGAAGAAAATTCATTCATATAACTTTCATGTAGACTGTAAGCCTGAGACAGCAGCAAATCCTGCCCTAGGTACAAATTCAGCTCTGAGCTCCTGATCAGATACAGTGATTATTTCAGTGACCTCAAGAACACGGATCAAGATTGCTTATCTCTTGGCTGGCTCTTTGCTCCTGCAATTATACATCAAGGAGCTTACTTTTCTTGTCTTGGACTCAGCTGGTCTCCCAAGTTAATCATATACAACAATCTACACATCTCAAACAGTGCCTGTTGCTGAAGAAGGCTATTGCCATGGCACAATGTAACCATCTCTGCTGGCAACTTCCCAAAATTTTGCAGCAAGATACAAATTTCAAGCTACATTTTTGTAGCAGATGGAAAAAACCAGCTGGTGCCCTGAAAAAAGATACCAGGCACATCCAGAATTCTATTTCTTCCACTTTAGTATGCAATTTGCTAAATCCCGTGATGGCCTTTTTGCAATCAGCCTTCATAGTTACAGTATCCTCCTTCATTCATTTTCCTTTCCATAACACTTCCAAAGCAACGTGTAAACATCTGGGTGCTTTCATAAAGATGCCACGATAAGCAATTATTGATCAGGGAGACATCTTTTATTACATTTTGGAGTAACTGAATTATATGCTCTGAAGTGTTTTAATTTTAATTGTTTGCATTTTAATCGTTTACCAGTTCACCGCAAGTGAAAACTGAAATCATAAAAGAGACAATCCCAGCTATCCTTGGATGTGACCTTGTTTTGGAACTGCCTTAATCATCCAGAGTGAAAGACAGAAATTCTGCATGAGTTTACTTTAAGACATTTCAGCATCCAAAAGAGGTTTTGCTGATTATTTTTTCACTACCGCTGGTGGCAAACAAAAGATTAATGGAGAGGTTTATGTACTTGAGATCACACTTTCGCTGTGGTGTACAAGCTACAACAGAGATGCCTTCCCTTTAAGCATTCCCTTAAAGTATTCCTGGAAAAAAATTTTATCTTGTTTATTGAAAAGCATGGTAGCAATTGAAACTCACCAGAGGCAAACCCTGCTTTCAGTACACATGTCAATTCAATGGTCACTCAGTGAGGAAAAGCAAGAAAGGACAACTGAAAGGAGAAACTGACAGGCACAGGAACCAGCCTCCCATTCAGCCTCAGGTGAAAACACATGGACCCCTCAGCTGTCTCCATGCCCTCTGTCACATTTTTCTCTACCCTGGGGCATGAGGACCACTTCAGCTCATGCCACCCACTGAAGACTCTTCAATCTCCTCTTCTGAACGTCCACATCCAGGAATGGATGAATGTCACGAACACATTCATCCATAGCTCACCAGACCACATGTTCGGCAATCTGTCCTATGTATCTTTGTCTCTCAAGTACGCAACTACAGTTTTTCTAGTCTATCTACAACTACTTTTTCTCACTTCCCTCTTGATGTTTTTGCTTCCTCTCACATCTCTTTTGAGAATACCGCCCAAACATAACATGAGAGCCCCACTAATAATCTAGCACTGGTTTATGTGACACTGCAGCATCTTTTAGACAGTCTAGCCCTTTGCAACTTTTAATAACATGCTTGCTTTGTTAGCCACAGCCATCAAAGCTCAGGTCTCTAGCAAGGCCCTTCACCATGTTAACCACTCAATTGCTCAAAAAAGTTTTTGAATGCAAATTTGCCTTACCTGAATGAATGAGACAGTGAAACAAGCACATGTAAGTGCAAAAATAGCCACGTTCTGTTTTTCACCTCACCTACTTTACTGCTCGCTCCCTACTCGTTTGCACAGACAAAGCTGCTCACTGGCTCTTTGCAGTGCAGTCAGAACAAGAGTGTATAAAGAGCCTGCGTCCGTGCTCCGAGCAGTGCAGCTGGAGAGCCTGCAAACCCTCTATCTTATTTTTAGTGACTCACTGCGAAACAGTTCTGAGAACTCAATCAACTTCATCTGCACACCCAGAGGAAGTGTCTTAATAACCCTCAGTGGCTGCACTGTCCCCGCACAAGCTGCACAATTAAACAATAAAATTCTCTTACAATCAGCAGGAGTCAACCTGTAATTCACTGACTGCTGATGTACATCAGGTCAGAGAAACAGAGTAGGAAGGGCATGTGAAGGGGCACAACAAAATGGCAGTGAGTGCACCAGTGCTGTACCACTGTCTGCCACTACTGCTTCTCAAGAACAGGGCATGAGTGCAGGAGGGGATGAACAGGAAGCGGCACAGAAAAACAGAGCTCCAAAAATCTTTCTGAAGAGCCGGAGAGAATGACGGGGAAGGAGGCAAGCTCCATTAGCACAGAGCATCCCTTAGAGTCTGGGAACAGACATCCCTGCACAGAAAGCACTGAATGAGAGTTCCCTTCACATTTTAGATATGAAATGAAATTAAAAAAAAAAAAAAATTGGAAATTAAGTCACTTGTAATGACTAGAGGTCCAATTCGATGTGTTGAATCACACTGACCCTCAAATGCAGAAAACCCTTACTGATGTAAAATGGTAAAGTGGGATGTTACACTAATAATCCCATCAATATAATCAATCACTGCTGGAAAAGCCCATAATCCTCTTTTTTTTGCTACTAGCACTCTGTTTCATTTTCAGACACCACTAGAAATCAGATCATGTTGAATTTTTAGGGCATGGAGGGGAAAATGAAATGCATACACATGTAATCTTTACTCCTGTTACCCTTCCTTTTAGTGTGATCAAATAGAAGTAGTATTCCTGATTTAGATAAATCATCATTGCAGTTGATGTGACTTTCTTTTCAATTAATTCCTAGAGTGCCTGACAATTAAGAAGCAGATGCAACCATATTTAGCTATAGCCTACCAGCTCAAACAAAACAAGAAAGTTACATATACTACTAAAAAGTCAGTTCTTGTCTTCAGCCACTGAGTCAAATAATTATTCTTTAGAATTACTTATAACAGCGTGCATCTCCTCTTTGGCAAATAAGATGCACGGTATTTTCTATTTTATTTACTTGTATGTAGCTTACTTTCGATTCACAATCAGCCACTCCCGGACATACGTCTGAACACAATCTCTGACATGTGAGTCCAGTTCAGCCCTGGGGAAAAAGCAACATACTGTAAATATTTTAGCACCTAGGTCATACATTTAGGACAAAGAAATTTATCTAAACATGCTGTCCAGATAAAGGCCTCTCTATTAGTCCTCTCCTGTTTTTTACTGCTAAATTATTATTTGACGTTTAAAGAATTCTGTGCACTGCATGAATTCCCTGATGCAGGTTTTTGATAGAGAGTTTATAAATCGACAAACATACATTTCGCAGAGGTAACCACTTGCTACACTGTGCATTTCATGAATATAAGACTGATGTTGCTATAAAAGACAGCAAAATAAAAGAAATTATACCAGGCACCCATCTTTGTGATTTTCAAAATGTGATAACAAGTCTCAACATACAGAGATAATTTTTCCAGAGACCTCAGCTCCTGCAGTCTTGCAAACACATAATCTCTTGTATGAGTTTGGTCCAATTTTCTCTTTCTTGTAGAAGTGAAGAAAATTCTAAAATGGGACCCTAATCAGATAGCCTAATAAAACTTTAAGATCTAAGTCTATGTTACGACTTAATTTTATTATAGTCAGACAAGTCTCACTTAATACAGGGAGTTGTCAGGGCTGTTTGATAGACCAGATACTGGTTGGAACAGAAATATTATAAGCTAAAGTCAATGTCTATGAATTTGCTGTCATGATGTTGTAGCACAACTTCCCTACCCCTATTCTGAAAAATTTTAGTGCCCTGTGCCAAAATCACTTGTTATGTTCTCTGATCCAAGTGCGTAAAAGAGCAGGATACCCATGCAATGCAGGAATGGGTGAAAGGCATGATACTTTTTAGCACTTTCCACCTAGAGCTCTTTAACAGGTTTGCAACCGATTGCCAAGAGCGAGTAATAACTGATCTGGGTTCATGCGTGCAGCGTGGGACGAAGCCCTGTGCCCCTGCCACCCGGGGACTGACACACCACCACCGCCTGCATCTGGTTCACGTGGGACGTGTGTTTGCGAGCAGGCAGCAGGTTAGCCCAGTTTGGTTGGTGGTATCTGTTTCCTGCTCCTGGTGCAGGAAGACACCACAGACGGCATCACCTGCAGCCGAATCTTTGGTGTTCGCCCCTCCTGTGCTCTCAGCTCCCCTAACACACCCTGGCATCCTTGACCAGGACTTCCTGTGAAAGCACTAATATCGATAACAGTGGTGTGAATGGCTAAACGGGAAGCTGCTGTGTAATAAAATCCAATGAAAGTGTATTTTTTTGGTATTGACTATTTGAGCTTTGACACAGACTCCTTACAGAACCCTTAATGTCACTGTGGTGGAAATCAGGCCTAAAACTAACTGTACAGCATGAGTCTACACATTGTCCTACCGGAAAAAAAAAACAAAAAAAAAAATAGATAACTGGGTTCTTTTAAGCAGCAGGCATGCTGGGAAGTAATCTCAGAAACAGGGGACAAATGGTCATTTTATGTTTTAAGTCTCATTTCAAAGTTGGATAATTTTTTACTATTTTTGTCCATCATTTAAATAAACGGGAACTTCAAGCACTATAATATTCACTTTCTCCCACAATCCACAAGAAAATAAGAATTCATGTTAAAGATTGGAACATTTTCTACAAGTAACTTGAAGTGAAAATCACCTTTTGTGCAAATGTTACAAAATCCCCCAGGAGCTACATGATTCAAAGATCCAGGTAGTCCGCACCTGGCAAAATGCATATGAACTGTGGTTCCTGCTTAGCCTGATTGCATTTGGTATGTTGGGCAGAAAACACTGCACAAATACCGTTGTTGTATAGGGTTCTAATTTATACAGCTGGCTGGTATAGATTAGAGCAGGTTGTAAGAACTTCTGCAGGAGCAGAGGGGGATGCCAGTCTACCCTGCAAGCCAGGATGCCAGCCTCTTTGTTCCTTCGGTGTTTTGGTTCAGCACAGCAGAGAACATAGACTCTGCTGTTCCCTTCCCAAATGTACTGGAAGGAGCCAGCCCCCCACCTAAAATATGCTGCATGGTTGGCTGCCTTTGCAGACGTAGCAATTTGGGGCTAAACTGGTGCTGACTTCATGTTCATCTGACTGTTACTGCTTGCAAAACTGAATAGGCCTTTGTGGCTCCACTTGAAGGTAGCATTTACAGCAAAGCAGTCCTTGGAGAGTATTTTGTATACAACGCATAGGAATCTCCTAAACCACATCAGAAAACTCCTGAATGTATCCCTTTTTCGCATTCTGAAAAATTCTGTTGCCCATAGTTTCCCTGTCTATCAAATCAGCCCAAATACTTCCAGGATGGCTGACCACCAGTATCAACACTTGCTACCTATTTTAATTTAAAAGCTGTTGAAACAGTGGAAAGCTTCCTAATTATTTCATTAATGTCAGCCTGAAAACAAAAGTGACTCCCACACTAGAAATTAATGCTTTTTTTCCCCCAAACCTTGTGCAGTAGGAACTATTTCCCACCATTTAAGCAAGAAAGAGATGCTAGTTATGTGATCAATGTCATGTAACACATATCAGAAGGAAAGGAAAGGAAAGGAAAGGAAAGGAAAGGAAAGGAAAGGAAAGGAAAGGAAAGGAAAGGAAAGGAAAGGAAAGGAAAGGAAAGGAAAGGAAAGGAAAGGAAAGGAAAGGAAAGGAAAGGAGAGGAGAGGAGAGGAGAGGAGAGGAGAGGAGAGGAGAGGAGAGGAGAGGAGAGGAGAGGAGAGGAGAGGAGAGGAGAGGAGAGGAGAGGAAAGGAAAGGAAAGGAAAGGAAAGGAAAGGAAAGGAAAGGAAAGGAAAGGAAAGGAAAGGAAAGGAAAGGAAAGGAAAGGAAAGGAAAGGAAAGGAAAGGAAAGGAAAGGAAAGGAAAGGAAAGGAAAGGAAAGGAAAGGAAAGGAAAGGAAAGGAAGCAAAAAAGCTCAGTCCTGTGTTTACTACATGATCAGAATCAACTTCCACCTCTGCAATCACAGCTACAAACTTATTTTCCATACTACCATCCTGCCCTTCTTTACTCTTCTTCCTGGTCTGTGTCTACCTCACTTCTGCCGCTACCACCCAGCTCAGGAAGTCGTATAAGCATTTGCATGATTTTAAGCATGCAAACAGGCCCAACAGAATCGATGGCAAAGTTTGAATGTTTAAAGTTCAGCAACTGCACAATGGCTGGCTGGATCGCAGAGGTGTCTGGATCAACATCTTCAAAACTATTTTTAAACCTGCAGCCAGGCTCGCACTATTTTTAAATCAGCATTTCAGAAGGAGAGAAAGTCTTCTTACCCATCTTCTGGCATAGAGGGTTGCAAAGTCCTGCACTCTTTGGGTGTAAAGACAATGTCCAAGTCATCTTCAGGAAAGTCACCCAGTTCTTGTGCTAGTTCCGAGTCCAAGTTATTCAGCCGTGTCATTAAGAAGCCTTCAAAATCTACTGGGTCTACTGCGTCATAAAAGGAAGGCTAACGGAAGAAATCAAGAGATGTTTATTTTAGCAACAGAAGGTTTTTATTAATAGTGTAATTTAGGTTTATTTATTTAATTCGTGTCACTGTCCCATTACTTATTAAACATTGGAAACAGAATTCTAACCTTACATACAGTGCCACTGCATTTAATGCTGGGAAAAGTGGCTTACAAAACATTCAGCTGAAAAAAGAAAGGGAACAAAGAGAGAAAAGTTTTAAATCACAAAGAAGTAAGGAAGATCCTACATCTAAACTAAAATTTGCACCTATTTTCTCTGTTGGGCTTTCCTAGATGCTGGTAGGAGGGCTGAGGTACATCCTGGATGCCCTCAGACATGTTCTGCTGGATTCCCATGAAGTGCACTCAGTCTGCCTAGCCCAATCCATGGTATTAATCAGAATTATCAAAAAGGCAGCAGTGAGTAGGAACAACACAGGACAAGGGCAGGTGACCAAAATGATAGTGTCAGGCAGCTGCCAATGGACTCTACTGCACACGTGACAAAAGGCACTAGCAATAACGAGGCCAGGCCAGTAAGTCTTGCAAGTTGTCCTGAGCTACAGACCAAATATAGGCACCATGGCTGCCATCATGAAGATGCCATTCATTTGAGGTGTTGTGCCTGAAAGATACTATTAGAAATGCTCTATACTTTCGACTCCAAAGTTAAAGGCAAGAGCTACCCAAAATCAGAAGAAATTATTATATTCCACCTCTGAATGCTACTGGTTTGCATTTTGAGTTCTAATTTTACTGAATTTTTCTAGGGTTAGTACAGTAACTACACAAAAGGTTACGTGGAACTACTGAAGTTATTATTGCAAACCTTAGAAATCCGTAATTTCTACAGCACATGGCATTGCACCTTGATAGGAGCAGTTGTATCTGACTACATTTAATCAGCCATTTTTACACAGAACACCTGATCAGAAAAAACTTTAAAAAGTGCAAACTCTGCCACTTGTACACACTACGAAGCTGTCTGGATCTTTTTATCTGCTTAGTCTCAAAAACAGAGGCAGAAAATCTTGTTTGATATGGTATCTAGAAATGTTCCACACACACATTAATGTGACTTCATATGTTAAAAGTATATGTTATTTTATGTATAGATAAAACTGAAAAATTTTACTTGCTATAAGGCCAACAAAAATAGCCTGTATATGTATAGAAAATAAAACATCTGTCCATTTGCGTACAGAGACCAGCATCTCATTTTGTTAACTTTCTTGACAAGTGAAAAATAGATCTAAAAGCTACAGCTTTACAAAACTTATAGTTTATGTTCTGTGAGCTCCAGAAAGGCTGAGGACACCTCAGCACAGTAAGAGCACAGAAAAATAGTTGGAGCATTAGAATAATAGCTCTGGAATAATTTATTTACTAGGAGGCAGAATTCTAGCAAAAAATAGCTATCAAATCATCCTTGTCTGTAAAGAGCTAGGATTGCATTGCACTGATTAGCCCAAATACCTTTCACAAGGCTGCCTTCTGAAGCTGTCAGCAACATGTCTGAACATAGATCAGATAACCTACATCTATGGTGCTATTGATGGGGTGTGGGGAAAATAAGGCACCCAATGTCCCTGATATCAACACTTCTTTATATTCAATGTTACTGTGACTACTGTCTCATCCAATATGCATTCTGGAGCTATCCTCCTTACACTCTAGTGTTCTTCTCCACAAATAAAATCTGAGGGCCAAAATCATTAAGTCTTTACTCACTATTACTAAGTCCTACTCATGCAAGGCTCTCGTGGAAGTTGACAGGATTTTCTCCTGAGCATGAAGTTACTCCTGCACATAATGGTGTTACATCCACAACATCAGGAATTGTAGCTCAATGAGGAATTTCACCATTTATGAAACATGCAAAGGTGCTCAACAGGGGCAAAGCTCTGAGTAACTCTGAACTAAAATGGCTCACACATAATCTGCCACATCAGTCACTCTAAATAGGAATATGAGTTAAAACTTATCAGTGGTAAATACAAGTTTTGGAGCCTTTCTAGTGTTCTGGAAATATATGTGAAGAAGTTATTCGGCTAATAAAAATCCAGAAACATCTTGCGGAAATCGAAGCATATTTAACAGAAATGTGCTAAAAACATCTAGGAGAAGCAAATCAGTTTAAACTTTTGAAGAAAATAGATGCGGTAAACACTCCTGCAAATGATGTAGTAGAGACCTTTGAATACAGCCAAACACCACCCCCTGCTCCACGTTCTCCTTTTATAGGAAAACTGTGCAGGTCTCGGTCTTAATAAAGTCTCCGAGTTCACCCCTCTGCCTGTACATTTAAGAGATCGATTGAATTCTCTGAAAACACCTGTGGGAAGATCTCTCTCTTTGCTCCTTTTATCCAAAGGAAAAATCTGAAACTGACAGTAAGTCCAGCAAATCATGAGGCAGTCAGCTGAAGAAATACACCGTGCTGTTAATAAATTTTTAGGTTAAGGACTGTTTCTGGTTTGTACCTGGTGTAGTGCTGAGCATATTGCATCAACTGTCAGGAGTAAACAGTGATCTTTATTAGCTATTGATTTTTTATTAATTGCCAGCATAATATCCTTGAAGTTCACTTACTGTATTGCAAGTTGGTAAAACATTAAATGTTAGTATATCTATCTATCTATCTATCTATTTATCTATATCTATATATGAAGATCTACTAAAAAAAAATCACAAAATATTAAAGTAAAACACAGCTAAAAGTATACAAAAGCATACTACATCTTGTCAGTTGCTGAAGAGGTAATGTTTTGCATGCAAAATACAATCTAATTTTTGATTAAGCATTGCACTTCCTTTCAGAAATCACACTTTTCCCATTCTGACAATTCAATCACATTTCATTAAGCCTTCTAACTTTTTCTAGTCGAAGTGCTAATATAATAATAATCATTAATTGCCACAAATGTGTGCTTTTGACTATCGTAAATCAGATACAAATTTTAAAAGACAGTGAAAAAGGTAAACGTAGATGGAGGTTAATGGTCTCCCTAAAAACTGGTGCAAATTATCAAAGGAAACATCTACAGTTTCAACTGAGAAGCCAGGACTCCTTTTCACACATCATACGAGTGTGCAAAACAATTATTTTACAGAAAATGCCACAAATCATTAGTGCTAACATACCTTTTTAAGGATGATGGACTAGAGGCATGTAGATTGTGACAGCACACAAAATGGCAGCTACGGCGTAACACTCGGTAACGGAAATGTTATCAGGTTTCTCAAGAGCAAAAAGCAGTTGTCTGCATGTAGAAGGGACCTAGCCTCCTCGGGCTGAATAACCGCAAGGAACAAGTCAAAACACCACAGTGTTTCAGATTAAGGAAGTGAGTGTGGCGGGAGGCCCTGACACACAGGAAGTAACTGCTTCATCTAGTGCTTTACATTTTTCACAATCACTGGTGCACAAAGACTCCTCCTGCTCCTACTTATTAGGTCTCACAAAAATAAGAAAAAATTAAAAGGGTAGGAAGATGGAGAGTATGAAAATCTTAGTCAGTTTTATTTATGGCCTAGTATGTTTGCAGAATACCCGTCCTTCTGAAAGGCAATTAAAAAGATCCGGCATTTTTCCCCTTTGTCATAAGAGCAGTGTCATACGGTCTGACTTCTTTAGAGGGGGATCACACGTGGAAGGCTGAAGATGATTCGGAGACACATAACTGTTGACTCAATCTCATCTATGCCAAACAGGGCATACTTCGGATTTTGTCGCTGCATATGCTTACTCTACAGCACTGAAAAACGTGCCAGTGTGCTGTCTCTGCTGCTAGGTCTGGAGATTGTTTATTAAGCCAAACTAGCTGAGCCTCTACCTTTCTTTTTTTCTCTTTATTCACTGACCTCCCTTTGAAAATCATCTGTGATCACCACACAATGCATTTACTTGATGTAGTTGAATATTTACAGAAAGGAAAGGATGCAATATACTCCAACACCTACTAATTAACTTTGATTTATAGTAATATGCAGAAAGACTGTCTATTTCAGACTTCAAGGACCATTCTCAGCTTTTACAAACACGTAATTTGCTCAACTTAACAGCAAGTACTTTTTAACAGCTCCAGGCAGAAGCCAGTGGAAAACAAGATAACAAGATCACTGCATTCGCCCTAAAACACTAAGCAATGTAGATACCAAACCTGTGTAAAGAAGATAAACCCAGAACTTACCAGATGAAGAGTAGAAAAGCCAGGGGTACTTAAGCTTCGTTGACAGAATTGTGCAAAGCCTGGTTGGAGAGTAAATTGCTTTCGTATTTCTGCAGAGGAGTGCCTTTAATTAAGCAGAGAAAAATTCTTGTAATTACAGTTATTCCCATACAAATTCCAAACGCCAAACTTAGCCAATTTATTCTCTTGCCCCGGTGTTCAGAAATGTATTTTGATGGTGTTCTAGACTCCTTGTTTTGGAGTTGATGCAAGCCTCAAAAAGCTTTTGTAGTCCCATGTGACAAAGTTCTGACACTGTTCCAACAGATGTCTAACATTATATTGCAGTCCTCACAACTGGGAAAGGCTATGCGAGAAAGAATAACCTTATCCTTAAGTAAAGTGTAATTGCAACCGGTACAGCAATACTCACAGATTCATTTCTGCAAAGCAAAGATACAGAATAATAGAGCAGAGAAAGAAAAATGAACATAATGGAAGCAAATATTCTAACGAACTAGTAATTGACAAAGGGATAAAAACAAGGCACGATCACTCATTGAACAGTGTAAGCCCAGAATTACACCAATAATGCAGCCTGCTGTGAAAAGCAGAAGACAAACTAAAAGCATGAATTTAAAAATCAGCCTATACTTTATCAGCCAAACATTTGAGGAAAAGACTTCCTAAATGCTAATTAATTTATTTCAATGGGAGAAGAAAGAGGCCAGGACTGAATTCTTCATAAATCCCAGAGTGATAGTACAGTTGCATGTATCCAGTCTGAAAATTCAGTAATCAGAGTAGCTTGATCATTTTTCATGGAAAAAAAAATAATATTTAATATGATTTAAGAATAATCAGCCATGAAATGGTAACAAAACATCTACAATATATTTCGCTGTGAACATTCAGGACAAGATTTTTAAAATAACAAGATGCATTTATGCAGATTCCAAGTTAAGAAAAAACCAAACCCACAGCCCACCAGGGCAGCTAACTGAGAGACAGGAAAACACAGAGGTAAGAAGACTTTCTCTTCTGTGTGAGACTCTCTTCCAATTCCAGCAAGTGTTAATAGGCACCTTAGAATTATCAGATGGCACAGGACATTATCAGATGGTCTGTTGGTTGGTTTTCTCCTCTGTGGCCTTTTGATTTCTATAACTACTATGGCTATTCTATGACACTTAATCCCTTATTACTGCTTTTCTTAGCAAGCATGACAAAAACCTAAACTCCACTTCATGCAGTTCTACTTCTGTTAAGAGACAGGCATCTCACAGAAGGCGTTAAAGGTATCTGATTTCTAAAATAAAATACGTGTAAATAAGAGTAGTTGCTCACAGGTCAAAAGGCCACGCCAGGTGTGAATCGGACATGGCTCCAATCTGAAGGCAGCAGTAATTGCGGATATAGCAAAGTCAGAGTTACAGAGAAAGAAAAGAGGTCCATTGGGAAGAGAAATTTCTACCCAACAGTGGTATTCCAAAAATCAGACAGGATGAAATGGGATTTTTTTAAAGGTTATCCAATGATTATATAAGCAAGAAACCATGTAGGGAGGGTGAGGAAGTCTATGTTTCCTTAGATTATCTTTGCCCTATTTTAAAAAGAAAAGATTCTTGTGTTATCAGGGTTATTGTTGTCTTCCCACTGCAAATAATCTCTTATCATGAATGTATGCAGCAAGGCACAACAAAAAAGTCAGATTATTCAAAATTATTATTTTCCTTCAAACTGAGTCAGTTTCTACCCTGTGCAGAAGTATCTGTTACTGAAATAAATAATAGATGTAGCAGCAGATGTTGGCTTAATATATGTAAAAAACTGTGTTATAGTGTATTGCAGAAGTTGCTGCAGTAAACAATGATATAATACACATTACACCAGATATGGAGTCATCAGACTCTTTGAAGGGGAAATGGTATGAATTTTTGATCTACAAAAGCAGAAGCATGCATGTGGATGAAGGGCCGAATTTGCTGCCTGGTAAAAGGCTGTGCAAGTCCAGCTAACTGAGAGGAAATATGTTTCTCAAGAGTGTTCACATTAGTTCTAGAGTCTCCACAATATTCAAAGAAAGAATCCACAAAATAAATCAGTCCAATGGAAGAAGATTCTTGTAATATATAAAGGTGAATTTCAAAAAGTTTAAGAGTAGTTCAGTTGACTGATTTCATGTTTTTCATATCACTGAAGGAAGAAAGGGAGAAGAAATACAGTAAGAATAATGGAATACAGTAAAATTGGTTTGAACCAACTCAGAAATGCTTGGCAGGATCTACTAGAAATAGGTAAAGACAGATCTGCTAAAAGACGCTAAACCAAAAGCACATTAGCTATCCCAACATGGAGGAAAGGTGGATGTTACAGTCAGAAATAAGCACAGAAAGTTTTGAAAACCTGAGAACCAAGGTGGAAGCAGAGGTCCTTCTAGATGGCTCTTCAATAATGCCAGAATGGCTGTGGTCTGCGAGGTAACAGTTTTCTGATCAAAGAGCTACCGCAGACAGTGTCAGGTACCCACAGCGAAATCATGGTCCACATTAACCTAGTGCATGTGGTGTCCCAGCTTTTATGGAGGCTCCAGTCCATATATGCCATGGCCACAGTTTTACCATCCCTGCCCTGATTCCAAGGAGAGCTTTACAATCACTCTTAGCAGACAGGACAGTCTACCTATGTGCTAAAAAACAATAAGGAAAGAAGGTAAGGGATGAAGGATGAACACAAAGCAGTCACTGAAAAATCTGAGTGAAAAAGGCAATTATATCTCTAGAAAGGAGGACTCAATCATGAACCAGTCAGCTGGTCTCTGACATTCAAAACGATAGTAGACCAACTTACTGGATAATCAACATAGAAGTAGCCGGAACATCAGGTCCCAAACAAGGGGACCATGAAATCATACTTAACAGTAAAATGTACATCACCTTAGTAATACGTGTTTATTAAAAGTTTGATGATGAAGTGTATGGTGGGCAACTAGAAACTGTGGACTGTAGTAAGTTATGGTCCAAAATGTTTGGCAATTATTGGTATATTACTGGCAATTATTATGCAATGATGAATAACCAATATGGACCTATCAAAGGGCAGTCATGTAAAACCAATTTAATACTTTTCTGTGATAGTGAATTGGCTTCAGTAAGGCTCCTGATAGTGTCCCTCATGACATTCCTATAAGCAAAGTAAAGAGATAGTAGCTAGGTGGAATCATCACAGCTGGTTCCAAAATTGGTTAAAAAAACATATTCAAGGTGTAGTCATCAATAGGTCAAAAGAAGATTGTGAAGAGATTTCAAACAATGTACTATGGTAAGTGCAAAGCAAATTATTTTTTTCTAAGTCTGGTTCCAGTCCATTTTATTTTAGAACACTGATGATGGTATAGGTAACATGGCAGAGCAGTGGATGTGGTCTACCTTGACTTCAGCAAAGCATTTGACACCGTCTCCCACAGCATCCTCACGGCAAAACTGAGGAAGTGTGGACTGGATGATCGGGTAGTGAGGTGGACTGTGAACTGGCTGAAGGAGAGAAGCCAGAGAGTCGTGGTCAATGGGGCAGAGTCTGGTTGGAGGCCTGCATCTAGTGGAGTGCCTCAAGGGTCAGTTCTGGGACCAATACTGTTCAATATATTCATCAATGACTTGGATGAGGGAATTGAGTGTACTATCAGCAAGTTTGCTGATGACACCAAGCTGGGAGGAGTGGCTGACACGCCAGAAGGCTGTGCTGCCATCCAGCGAGATCTGGACAGGCTGGAGAGTTGGGCAGGGAAAAATGTAATGAAATATAACAAGGGAAAATGTAGAGTCTTACATCTGGGCAGGAACAACCCCAGGTTCCAGTATAGGTTGGGGAATGACCTATTAGAGAGCAGTGTAGGGGAAAGGGACCTGGGGGTCCTGGTGGACAGCAGGATGACCATGAGCCAGCACTGTGCCCTTGTGGCCAAGAAGGCCAATGGCATCCTGGGGTGTATTAGAAGCGGGGTGGTTAGTAGTTCGAGAGAGGTTCTCCTTCCCCTCTACTCTGCCCTGGTGAGACCTCATCTGGAATATTGTGTCCAGTTCTGGGCCCCTCAGTTCCAGAAGGACAGGGAACTGCTGGAGAGAGTCCAGCGCAGGGCCACGAAGATGATGAAGGGAGTGGAGCATCTCCCTTATGAGGAAAGGCTGAGGGAGCTGGGGCTCTTTAGCTTGGAGAAGAGGAGACTGAGGGGTGACCTTATCAATGTTTATAAATATATAAAGGGTGGGTGTCACGAGGATGGAGCCAGGCTCTTCTCGGTGACAACCAACAGTAAGACAAGGGGTAATGGGTTCAAGCTGGAACATAAGAGGTTCCACTTAAATTTGAGAAGAAACTTCTTCTCAGTGAGGGTGACGGAACACTGGAACAGGCTGCCCAGGGAGGTTGTGGAGTCTCCTTCTCTGGAGACATTCAAACCCGCCTGGACGCCTTCCTGTGTAACCTCACCTAGGTGTTCCTGCCCTGGCAGGGGGATTGGACTAGATGATCTTTCGAGGTCCCTTCCAATCCCTAACATTCTGTGATTCTGTGATTCTGTGATAGTAATAAATTTTGTGGATTGTATCAGACTGAAAGGAGTTGTAAGTGCTTGGAAAGGCAGGACTAGCACTCAAAATGATCTTATGTTTCAGAAACAATCTGAAATCTACACATTTTGATTCAATAAAAATAAATGTACATCCCTAAACTTAGGAAGAAAAAAAAATCAAATGCAGAAATACAAAAAGGGAAATGAACAGTCTAAAGAAATAGTTATGCCACAGAAGAGGCTCTGAGAGAGTGTACTGGGGCACTTACTAAGTACCATAAGGGAGGAAAAGGAGAAGTTATTTCTGTGTATTGAAGCCAATGAGACAGTGCTTAGGCTGACATACACACTTAGAACACCACAGAGTAAGGCACAATCAAATTCAAAAGGCTTCAAAAGAGTAGTCAAAGTACAAAAAGAATGACCCATGAGGAAAGATGGAAAAAAATAGATGTGTCACAAAAGAGACAACTGAGGGGACACAGCAGTGGTCCTGAACTGTGTAAAAGGTAGCAATCTGTAAAGGAAACGGTGAGCAATTCATGTCCATGAAAAGAAGAAGAAGTAATCTGCTTAAATTGAAGTGAGAAAGATTTAGCCAGCTATTAGGAAAAATGTTCCAACTGCACAGCAGCAGGACTCTGGAAGTGGACATCAAGTGATGCCACAGTGACAAGAGCACAAGGGCAATGTAGACCTTGTCTCTGAGCGAACTGGAGAACAGCATCTGGGCAACTCCAAGCCTTTCAGAGACCAGCAACGGGACTCAGCAGTGTTAACATCTCTGTAGACTTCTCATGTTGGTACATGTCCCTTTCTTTAGGGTAAATAAGAAACACTGGCTGAAAAGAAAAAGGTGTAGATTTAGGGGTGTTTTTTTCCCACAAAAGTCACTGCTGAATTCAGTTAGTCAGCATTCACATGGCATGTTGCAAGGTAGTGTAAACCTGTGGAAAGATGGGAGATGATGGCAGCCTCATGCTGTTCTGGACTTATTAGATCCCTGGCTGCTCCATGATGTTGGACCAAAGTAACATCAATTGCTCCACTCTTTGTTGCCTTGTTGTACTCCTCTGGTGTAAATTTGGAAAAAGCTGGAACTCACCAGACTTCTTGATCCACCAAGAAGTGGCTGGAAGGTAGCCAAAAACCAAACCAAAAACTGATGCTATTTAATCAGGATTTCAACAGTGTCTGTAGCACTGGTAGATGTGATCCTCCAGCAGTTTTTGCTAACAAAAAGTTGAGACATAGTCTGTATTTCATAAATACTCTCCAATGCAAAGTCTACAGTTTGCATAATACATTAAAACAGCAGTGTAACTGAAGTAACAGGCTACACCTGGAGGTTCTCACATTTAGCTTGTAGGTCAAACTCTGAGATGCTTCTCAGGGCAGAACTCATTGCAGGATTGGGAACTTGGAGATTTGGGTTATTGGTTGGACCTAGATGAGGTATCAGGAAAGGAAGATAAAATAAACATTTGTTTTCTCTCTCTAACACGTTAGATCTGTGGCTGATCACTTTTGGGTTCTGTAATTAAAATTACACAAGTGCTTATTACACATAAAGCTGGTTCTGTGGTTTCACTGTAAATTCTGCTCAACAATACAGTTCTTTGAAATATGTAGTTTAAAAGCAGGCACAATGAGTTACTCTTAGCATGTAGATAATATGAAAACTTCAACACAGAATAGCAATTTAAAAATAAAACAGATATAGAACAGCTTTAAAGATCATCAATTAACTGGAAAGCAAAAATTTCATGAGAAAAAAACCTGATTTAACAAGTATGCTTCACGTGCCTACTGAATCATGTTATCCAAAATTACCCATTATTAGGGGTTACCTACTGGAGGGAGGCAGGAAGATAAAATCCTTAACACCCTTACAATCCCTTCCAGCAGACTCTGAGCAACAGTGAGTTGTCTTCTGCAAGAGCTGCATACACAGTCAGAAAAGATGAAAAAATGAAATAAAAAGAGACTATAAGAATTATCCCCAAGGATGGAGAAACATTCATGTTTAAATGTATACAGATGGCAGAACCATAAAGTAAAATAGTGAAAACTTTTGCTTAACAGGTAAAATATTCAGTCTTGGCTACCCTGGTGAGTAATCCCTTTCATATGACACTAACATAGAAAATTCTCAACTAGCTTTTGTACTTTTTCTGAGTCTAATATGAAACTTCTCTAGTTATAACTGAAAACAAGCAACAAAACACTCTGGAAGAGAAAAACGTGACAATTACCTGACCCCCTCCTCCACTCCTGCATACAAACACACACAAATTTTGGGCAACAATCCAGATCTTTGACTAGCAAATATGGGAATCTTGCTTAGAAGCTCTTTTCTTACCACCGGTGGAACTGCCTGTTTTGCTTCTAAGTTTCTAATTAGTCCTTAAAGCAGCAGAGCTCCGCTTTGTTAGTCAGCATGTACAGCAGTGGTCTATCTGAACTAGCTGCTATTTCCCTGATGGCTCAGGCAGGCTACACACTCCCTGGCACACCCCTCTTTTGGGGTCTACCACATTAAGACTCTATATCAGCTAAGGCAATAAAGATCCTATTAAAGAGGGTTGACATTTAACCACAATATTCTCACAGGAGATGGCGCAGGAAAAAAGAAAGACATTAACGAGAAGAAATCATCGACTTCATTATGCTGGCAGCTTGTTATAAAGTAAAATGGGCAAGAAGTTCATTTTTATTTTTGCCCCAGGTCATGTATGCCATTCATTCAGTGAAGATTTTTCACTGCCACTCAGTTTTGCTGTTTCTCCCTCAAAAAGAGGCATAAGCACACATAAAAATTAATTTTCTAATCCTGGCAGTGGAGGAAAAGTACAGCCATACTGTCATGTCACGCAAAGAAACAGAAGACTTAGGATTTGGTCCTGATGAATCATGATTTTATCTGCTCTTTAATCACTGTGCTTTATGGATAATATGGAAAAATTATGATATAACATTTGAGAAGACATCGTGCATGCATTGTTGACTGGTTTGCTCTTGAGTGAAAGTGGTTTTAGGTGTAATGTTTCATGTGGTAGTTTAGTGGTACCTCCTGGAAAGCAGAAAGTATAAATCAATCTTATCTGTAATCCTACTATAGACTTAAACTGATCATGATAGTTCATATATGCAATACAAAGTTTCTAACGAACATTTCACATGATGCTGATTAATTATGTTAACAGAAGATAAATTTGTATGAAAACAACAGAATTCTTTTGTTGTCCCCATTAGTTTACAATCTATTAGCATACAGCAATATATATACAAATCTTTCATACTGAAGGGATTAACCTCAATTTATCTAAGGATAATTTTCTGTGTTTGGCTCAGAGCACTCTCTGCTTGAAATACTAAAGCTCACATGAGTGCCTCATTAAATGTTCATTTCAACTGAGACAGCTGAAGAAAAGCTTTCTAACAAATGTGCCCCTGAAGTCTCTAGAAGACTCCACAGGTCTATATTCCAGAGAAAAAAATTGTATTTAGGGTCTACCTTTTTTTTTTTTTTTTTGACCCTGGCTTATTCCTTGCTAAACTGTTTAAATGTCTCCCAGAATCTTAGATCCCCTAGAACAACAACGAGGGCAATTTCAAAAGCATTAGTGATCATACATGCTGTCCTCCTATTATACTATGACTTGAAATGTAACAGAATGATATCATTTTATATCGGTTTGTGCCTTTAGATTTTTATTTTGTCTATACTATCCTGCCAATTCACAACAGTGTTATTATGAAATAAATGCAAGGATTTAACTTCCAGCTGACATGTATTATCTGAGCTTTACAAGAAATTCACTAAAAGGCTACCATAATGCTAATAATCTTGTTAAACCCATACCAAGTTTAATAGTTTATGTGCTTTATTTTCACTTTCTTCCTAATAAACAATTATTAGTGAAAAGTGAAAAAAAAAGTTAGACATTAGGAATAATAATAAAGACCATGTAAATGGTCTATTGGTTATTCTAAATGGTTATTCTAGGGATTTTTTGTTTGCATGCCTACAGGTTTTTTTTTTTTAATTTTTATCAAGGTCACAGTTGGTATTTTTATCAACAAGGAAAAAAGGTGTATTTTTTCTCTTTCATGACTGAAAACTTCAAAGACATTCACAATGTATTCACAGATGGGTCTTTAATACTGTGAGTACTTCAAAAAACAGACGAGGAGTTGGAGTTAATGCAAATGGCACAGAACTGGAAAAACAATTTATGTTAATATATTGGCCCCACATTGCCTAAGAACACAGATTTGTGCATCTTCAGTGTGACCTTTCTGTGACAGGAAGACCATGAGTTGAGTTTTTTCCAGATACTTCTTTGAATAACATTTTTTCTTTAGAGCTGTAAGTTTAACTAGAAAAACTAGGATCTTTTATTAGGGCAGTATACCTGAAAAAAATTGGCCCAGTTTCAACTACATGAAGAGATACTGCCATTTTTAGAACAGAGAATTTTGATTCAACTTCAGTGGGAGCCAGAGCAGTAACTAAGATACCCTTGAGAGCTGGATTTTCCATTCACGCTTTTAAAGCAAGAATGTCTACAAAATTTGGCATATGTTACGAACTATGTTGTTAAAAGGAATATATTTTTATATCTGATGGCTATGACTATAGGTACAAATTCTATAGAAATTCTATTATACCACAAACACATTTGGATGATCTAAGACATTTTATATCATAAGTTGCAAACAGAATTTCACTTTGCCATTCATCTGGAAAATTTCAAACTTGGGGAAAGGCTAACTTTTACTCTAACAATGTTCTAAACATGAGGTTTTGTTATTAGAATGATTGTAAAGCTCAAATCATGTGACAACTGAAATAAAATATACTCTTACCTAATCCAGTTTGCTTGACTTTAGGGAAAAATACTAATATCAAGTCCAGGTGTGACGACCGCTTTATAAAAAGTCTCCAGGTCATTATTACTGAAGCTCAGGAAACTGTGTGATTCATCATGTGCAAATATTATTCTACAAAGGTTGCAAGGAAAAATATTGTGGATTTTTTATATGAACTTGGCCCAAAAGCTGATCTAGGCCTGGACCTATTTTTCTGTTACTGCATTCATGATGGCAAGCATTTAGTCTATGTTATCAGGTAAACACATTTCACAGGCTATCCTTTTTCCTACTGCTACAAACAACAGTATAATCTGGTGTGTGTTTTTCAAATCAAATATTAAAAAAAATCAAGTCAGAATAGAAAAAAGGGACAACTATGCTGCACTATGCTCATGAACCATAATTTTTAATGACCACAAAACCTGAAAGTGGTAGAGTGTATAAAATACAACATTAAATATTTATTCTTTGCTGATTTTCACTTCATGTGTGAAAATGAAAACTATTTGGAAAGATACATAAGGAATGTTCATACACATGTCCTGATGGACATAGAGATGTTTCTCATTTGCAACTACATTTTTCTTGGGTAAGCTTAGGATTTCCTGTACTGTAAAAAAAAAGCCCTCATCATAAATTGCAGCCTAGACTTCACAATGCACATAGATGTCTGAAATCTAAGGGGGATATAAGATCTTTAAAAAGGATTTTAAAATACAACTTTTCTGCTAAACAGCCTCAAGTCCATTTCCTGCTCACAAGCCATGTTCCAGAGACAATGCAAAAAGCTCAATAATCATGTAGCAGGGATTATTATGTTTGCATAGATATGTAAGTACAGTATAATACCAGTCTTCAAAAACTGTAATGGAAAATAGATTGTGATATTTTAAACACAATTTGAGTATGCAGTCAGATGAAAAGATTAGCTTCCTGCTAACGACAGCTCTCAATAACATCTGTCTCAACAGTAACCACAGCATTCTGCGTGCATGACCAACTGTTCTCTAAAGGCTTTGTTTCTACAGCTGCCTACTTGCTGGTAAAGAGTACACCTGTATTATGGACCCTATCTTTCCTGCACTTGTAATTTTTCATAGAGATTTGGCTGAATGGGCCTGTGTTTGTCATTAAACCCCTAGCCAAGGGGCTACTATCACCTTGATTGTGTAGCAGACAGACCACTCCAGAAAAGGTAATCTTAAAGTTCAGGGTAAACAATGCAAACCAGGAGTAAATCCCTGTGAATAACCAAAGGCATTAGTATTCTCTGAAAAGTGGTTAACAGTTCATTTTCTTACTCTTTCTTTCCTACTTCCTGAAAATTAGATGTATTTCAGGCAGGAAATGTTGTAATCTTTCGCACAGTCTACCAGAGGAAAGGTCTGTGCATTTAGTTTTTGTGATAGACAATAGGATGTCAAATCTGGTAAGAGTGTCCTGAATAATCTTATATTTGAAAAATGAGCACATGCTTACAGGGATACGTATTAGCACTGTGAATTAATATCGTATGGCATAATCTTGATGTATACTATTTCTTTCTTCCTCAATTTACTCCTGTAACTAATTTACAATCTATTCTGCTAGAGGAGGAAGTAATGTTCACACAGTGAACACACAGTTCATCAGAATTGGAAACATCTTAAGGACACACACACAGTTTTGCACAGGCAAACATGCTTTGTGCATTGTTTGCTTTTTTAAAAAAATTAATTTTGTGCTTGTATAAAACACAGCAGCTTATGATCTAAGCCTAGTCCGTAACAAATATTATAGCTGTGTTCCTCCTTTCATCTAGTTATCTCGCTTATGGCCTCCAGCCACATTCTAGCTCATACGATCTACAGCACAGCTTACTCCCAGGTATAATTCAACAGGCTGTGTGGATGCAGACAGGCTTTGATACAGTTGGTCTTAAATGCGAAAATTATAAATGCCAGAATGTGAGATGCAAATAATCTGATATTGGTTTCAGTTATACATGGTGACTGGCCAAACTGTATACTGCTTAAATTTGTCAGTTGCTCACATGTGGCTGTAAAACATGTTTAGAAGTGCTGCACTGACATAGATTTAGTCTAATTTGCTCACTGGGAACACCCTAGCAAAGGCAAAGGAATTATCTTTAGGGATGATGAAAATATAACCTCACAGGCATTAGGAAGTCCCCTCTACTATCTTTAGAGCTATTTACAATAGATAGGATCCATCTCTAGCCTGCTCTAATATTCTTGACTTTGTGGTAGATTTAAAAGGCCATTATTCCTGCAGGTTACATCTCTCCCTTGGAGTGGAGGAGTCCCAAATGAAGATAGACATGTTAATATACCTAAGGAAACAGCCGTCTGATGCATTTAATGGCTGTTTAGTTATTCACATGCAGCAAGCAGTCATAACTAATACAACAGGGATGAAATCATGGTCTCAACTCCTCCTTATCTTTTCTGCTCACTCAGATTGCCTTCAATTCAAACAGTGGTGGGATAAGAGGTAAAGCATCTATGTGCAGAAGCTACAGTAGGGACAGGTCTTTATGAGTTGTGTATGAAGGAGCAGAGCTCCCTGTCTTCTCTCTCTCCTCTGCATGTGGTTTAGAGCCATATAGAATCTATTCCTTATGCTGAATACAAATCCAGAAGACATCAAGACAATGAAGCCATAAAAAGCCAGAAGAATTCAGCTTGCAGTAAGTCAGGAAGACAGGAGTGACTTTTTCTGGAAAAACTAATACTTAGAAGATTGTGTTCTTCATATGTTTAAAGGAAAGTTAAGTCTAAAGCTGTTTAAATATGACCTGGATGAGCAGACAATGAGCTGGACCGAAAACTGGGTGAACAGCAAAGCCCAGAGGGTGGTGATCAGTGGCATGAAGTCTAGTTGGAGGCCAGTAACTAGCAGTATACCCCAGGGGTCACTACTGTGTCCAATCCTGTTTAATATCTTCATTAATTATCTGGATGATGGCACAGCCTGTACTCTCAGCAAGTTTGCTGATGACACAGAACTGGGAGGAGCAGCTGTTGCACCAAAGGGTCATGCTGCCCTTCAGAGGGACCTCAGCAGGCTGGAGAAACAGGCTGACTCGTTCCTCATTAAGTTCAACAAGGAGAAATGCAAAGCTCCGCAGACGGAACATCCACATGCAACCAATGTACGCAGGAGGCCACCCAGCTGGAAAGCAGCTTTGCAGAAAACGATCCACACTGGTCCTAGGAGACCATGACTTCAACCAAGTTGAACACGAGCCAGCAATGTGCCCTTGCAGCAAAGAAGGCTGATGTTATTCTGGAGTGCTGTCAAGGTTTGATTGCAGGGCGACAATAAACCGTGGCAGATGCTTTGTTAAACCCCTCCCCACTAAGTACAGACGATTGGAAGGCAAGGAAGGACAGAGAGAGAGATTTGGAAAAAATTAAAAATGTTTTACTAATGCTACTAATAAAAATAGAGAAAATAATACAAAATATACAAAACAAATCTTGAAAATCCTGGCAAAGAACTGCTCCGGCAACAGCAGGAGACACCCAGAAGTCCTGGGCTGGACGCTGCAGCCAACCGGAACTGGATTCAGGCTGTCACTAGGCCTCAGTTCGTAGGGACGATTCGCAAGGTCCTCTCCTAATGTCAGCCATAGTCCAAGAGGAAAAAGGGCACGAGAGCCTCACTATCTCCCACTTTCATATGAGTGGGATGGAATACTTAGTTGGTCAGTTTTAGTCACCTGTCCAGTTCGCTCCTCACCCCTCTCACGGGATGTGCATCCTTATCAGCGACCTTGCATTCCATTGCTATGTCTACCAAAACATGTATCCTACTTTAGAAAAGTGCAGTTACTAAGAAGACTTTAGCTGAAAGGAAAATTCACGAAAAGAGATACTTGTCTTGTTTTTAACAAAAGCAGGACAGGTGCACTCAGCAGAGTATTGCCAGCAGGTTGAAGGAGATGATCCTTCCCCTCTGCTCAGTGATGGTGAGACATGCTTAGGTTCTGTGTCCAAGTCTGGGCTCCCCAGAGTAAGAGAGACGTGGACATTTGGAGAGAGACCAGCCAAGGGCCATGAAGGTGATGAAGAGACTGGAGCACCTCTCCTGTGAGCGAAGACCGAGAGAGATGGGACTGTTCAGTTTGGAGAAGGGAATGCTCACGGAGGATTTTATCACTTTATATAAATATCTGGAGGGAGAGTGTAAAGAAAACAGAGCCAGGCTATTTTAGTGGTGCCCAGTGACAGGACCAAAGGCAATAGGCACAAGCTGAAACACAGGATGTTCCACCTGAAACACTTTTTCTTATGAGGGTGACTGAGCCCTGGCACAAGATGCCCAGAGAGGTGGTGGTGTATGCCTCCTTGGAGGTCTTCAAAAGCTATCTGGACATGGTACTGGGCAGCTGACTCGAGGTGGCCCTGCTTGAGCAGAGGAGTTGGACAAGATGACCTCCACAGGTCCGTTCCAACCTCAGCCATTCTGTGATTCTGTGAAAGAAATGAGCAGATATTTGCTCAGTTTATAATCTAACTCTCTAACCCAGCAATGGGAGATACATGCTATTGGAATCTGGAAAGCAACACATGCTGAAAAAGTGGGGGAAAAATGCATATAAAAGTTCATTTTAAAAAAGTATAATGGTATTCCTGGAAGACAATAACCCCAATGTTCCTATAGCCAAATCAAAAGGCTCTCAAAGCCGGTATGCAGGAACAAAACTACTCATCCTTACCTCAGTACCCAGTAAGATCACAGACAGCCAACATGGCTTCACCTAGGGCGAATTGTGCCTGACTAATCTAGTGTCCTTCTACAATGGAGTAACTGCATCAGTGGACAAGGAAAGAGAAACTGATGTCAGCTGCTGGGACTTCTGTATGGTCCCCCACAACTTTCTTGCCTCTAAATTGGAGAGACATGGATTTGATGGATGGACTGTTAACTACATAAGGAAATAGCTGGATGGCCACATCTGAAGAGTTACAGTGAACAGCTCAGTGTCCAAATGGAAATGAGAAATCAGTGGTGTTCCTCAAGGGTAAGTACAGCGACCAATACTATTTAATATCTTCATTAATGACATAGATAGTGGGACTGAGAGCACCCTCAGCAAGACAGGGTTGCAGACAACTCCAAACTGAGTGATGCAGTTGAAGTGATGCCATCCAGAGGGACCTTGACAGGCTTGAGGGGTGAAGCCCATGTGAACTTCATGAAGTTCAACAAGGGCAAGTGCAACATTCTGCACATGGGTCAGGGCAACACCCGAGATCAGTACTGACGGGGGATGAAGGGATTGAGAACAGCCCTCCAGGGAAGGACTTGGGGATATAAGTGAATGAAAAATTGGACATGGGCCAGCAATGTGCACTTGCAGCCCAGAAAGCCAACTGTATCCTGGGCTGCATCGAAAGGAGAGTGGCCAGCAGGTCAAGGGAGGTGATTCTGCCCCTCTACTCAGCCCTGGGGGGGCCCCACCTGGAGTCCTGTGTCCAGTTCTGGGGTCCTCAGAACAGGAAAGACACGGACCGGTTGGCGAGGGCCCAGAGGAGGCCACAAAAATAATCAGAGGGCTGGAACAACTCCCCTGTGAACACAGGAGAGAGTTGGGGTCATTCAGCCTAGAGAAGAGAAGGCTCCAGGGAGACCTTATTGTGGCCTTTCAGTACTTAAAAGGGGCCTATAAGAAAGATGGGGACAGACTTCTTAGCAGTGTCTGTCATGACAGGACAGGGTGTAATGATTTTAAACTAAAAGAGTGTAGTCTCAAACTAGATATAAGGAAGAAATTTTTTATGTTGAGGGTGGCAGGGCACTAAACCGGGTTGCCCAGAGAAGTTGTGGACATCCTGTCCCTGGGAATGTTCAGGGTCAGGTTGGATGGGGCTCTGAGCAATCTGATCTAGTGAAAGACATGCCTGCCCATGGCAGGAGGGATTGGACTACTCCCTTCCAGCCCAAACCTTCCTATGGTTCCAGGATGCAAACCCGATCTTTATACTCCCTGCACATTCAACACCAGGTAATTTTCTCAAAGCATTTAAAAAATCAGCTTCTCATTTATTTTTATGGAAGCCTAAGAAAACTGGACATTTACTATAAACTGTTACTAACAGATTGTTATACATATGAATCATATACACCCTACTTTTTATATTTAATCTGTTATTGGTGCTTAATATTCTCTGTATCAAATACAAAGCCACTATTATTTCACACACGTAGTACATATGAAATAGTCCTTCCCCACAGTAATTACAAATGGGATTTTTTTAACCTCTCTTAAGAGCCATAGTGCACTCTATATTTATGGTATGGATTTCAGATTAATTCAATGGGTTATTATTTGATGATTTGAAAAAACTGTCTTGAATGTAAACCTGCAAAGGCTTATTAACTTGAGTTATCCTCACTTAGACAGACTGTTAGGGTGCAATGCATTAGAGTAAAGCAGGAGTCAACCCTTTCATCAAGCACGCTCTCCTTTGTGATACTCTTTCTTGAATTAGGTTGACTCAGTATAAACGAACACAGAATTTTGAACGCTATCACGGTCCTGACATTACATATTATAAGGCTATGGCTCAATGGTCACACTTGATAAGAGTATATATACAAGCAGCTTTTAAAAGTTGATAAAGTATGAAGGCGTTTTTTAGGTATGCAGCAAACACATGGAAAATGCCTTTGCTATTAGCACACTGGTAATTTTATTAATGTCTCTATAGTGTACTACTTTATGTAAGAAACCATGAGAATTTACCATATCTTTTTAAAAAATGCACTAGGTCTTTATACTTAATACATAAATCCATTATATATGTACAAAGTACTGAGGTTCTCTCTGCAGCTTATTTAATATATTTGAAGTTTAAAAGAAAAATTAGTTAAAAGAAATAGCTTGGCCTACAGAAGGGAATCTGGAGAAGTAATTAGCATTTTAAGTAATTAGGATTTTATTATATTCATATAACAAGGGTTTTATTGAAACACAATTAAAAGATGCCGGCCTCAGCCCCGCAAAGGAGTTGCAGTGAACAGAAATCTGCTATGAGAATACATCGGAAATGGCCCATTCTGCCACTGAAACCATTTTGCCCTGTACCTGACCACTCTGCATCAGCCTTTGCCATTTAGGGCAATTTCTTGTGAACGTTCAGAACTGAGACTTTGTACAATATAAAATTTAAGATGACCTTCTAGTTTCAGACAGAAATAATGTAAATGTATTGTTGTCATTAATGTAAAGTAGAATTCATGGTACAATTTGAGAATTAAGTAGAGGCTTGACTTTTATCATAGTCCGTTAAAATTTGAAATCTTTAGCTAAATATTTGCTTTAATATTGGTACTGTGGGTTGTTTGGGGTTTTTTAAATATAAATCTATGCAGGTAAACTCATCCTTAAGTACACTTCTTAAAACTAGAACAGGAAAAGAAAATTTTGTTTGACAACTGGACAATTTCAAGGACAAGAAAATGAAATGATGGAAGTAAATGCTAAAAATTTCTTTTGTAACACTTGTAAAATGAAGACATTGGTTGTCTGTAAAAATGGTTGATGAGTATGTCTATTGGGAGGGTTTTCAACTGCATGAGTCACGTTACTGAAAGTTAAGTGATACATTAGGAAGCTGTATTGCTGCTCTTGATAGTTTTCCGTTTTGTAATTTATGTGTCGAAATGTTTTGAATGTATAGCACTGGTGGCCAGGGCCCCAGGTAGGTGCCTAATACAAAATTTTCTTCACTTGAAATAAAAAAAAATACTACTGCAAGATCTATGTGGAAGATAAAATAGTAAACTACATTTGCTAAATAAAAGTTATAAAAATAGAAAATCTATTCCATGAATGCTGTGTTTATCCAAACACACTGCTGAGGCAAACTGATTAAAATTCAAATTTATGGTCTCTTGAACGTACACTGCTCAGCTGGCACATGTTAGAGCCCACACTTTTAGCAATGATGAGCTTTTTTTTTTCCTCAGCAGTTTACAAAATTATCTTTCAACTTTCTTGGTTTCTGGGTAAAAATACCATGATTGGAAAGTAGATACATTTACAACACACAATCCAGATACCTTCTAATTATTATCTAGGACTCGACTCCAAGAGGATGGTCTGCTTTTTCATGTCTCATGCTGGCTTCCAACGACCACAGACACGTTACACTCCCAGAGTGCCATAAAGGTCTCTTAGTGTTGTGCATTAATGAGGGCTTTCTTCACCTTCCTTTGTCCAATGCAGAAGGCGATTTGGAAAGAGAGTTACAACTTACACTTAACGGATCCTTTAGGCTTCATTTCAAAGAATGCATGAAGCTGGACAGAATATAATTTATCATGTAATAAAAAAAAATGTTATTTGAAGAGGTCCTACTCAGTTTTCAGCAACTTAGCTCAGGATAAGGCACAGGTAAGTAGTAATAATGCTGCCCAACATGAGAAACACTAAAGGCTTGCTCCTTCAGCTCTACATATGAGATGAACATCATTAGACATAAAAGTTATCCCATTAAAACAGAAGGAACTACTCACATACATGCATTAAAAACACATGTGCAAGTCTTTGCAGGATTAAAAAAGGCAGGAAGCAACAGGCTTGGGCAACAGACACCAGATGGGTGGAAGAAAGAATAAAGTGATAGCAAGACATGGTTATGTGGGCAGGTTACATACACGATTTACAAGTCTGAAGGCATTTGAATGCCTGATTTTGAAGTTTGACCTTGTTTTAAACAAATGTGGTACTTGTCATGTAACAGCTGTTCCTGAAGCATTTGCAGCTCCAGTGCTTATGATTGACAACTCACACTTTAAATCATGACGAGATCACTAACACAACATTTCGGATCATGTTATCACTAATTTTTTACAGAGCAGTGTTTAGCATAGTTCATAAAGTGGCCATAGATTTATCACGCTTCACCAAACACACCAGGGTGCACCTTATGCAGCCAGCGGGGAGGTGGCTGATGTCGTTGCACTGAGGAAACAGTACAGAGCCTAAAATTCTGCTGGTCCTCATAAAAATGGTCTATAGCTTAGTCAAGTCACTGGCAGAAGAAAGAGTGAGGAAGACAAGACCTTGAATGTGAATTTGTAGTGAATAGAGAGTAATTACACATGCAACGCAGTAACTCCTGTAAATGAGAAGAGTTGCATTTTGAAGAAGTAAACTCAGGAACTCATAAGAAAGAGGAACAAAATTTTATAGCTGTAGATTAGCCTTTTTTGTTGAGGTGAGAAAGCTGACACACTGACCTAAGATTCCCCTTATTTTGAAAATTCCTTTAAAAAACCCAAAACACCACAAGAAAAACACTTCTTGTGAAGATATATCACTCTGCTGTTGGTAGAACAAACTGCACTTGAGTAATTTATAAATTACCTGCTCCTTTTGAAGAACGGGAAACATGTTGTTCTGCTGGGAAATATATGTAACTTCTACCACACTGCATATAAGAGAATATCCTCGCTTGCAAAATAAACACGCAGGTTGTTCCATTGGAATCATATTCAGAATATGATGAATAGCCTATTTGAAGATTTAATTAGCTACAAAAAGCACTTAATATTTCACTATTGAATAAAAGCAAAACAAAACAATGGTTTAATTTAACAATTCTTACTAGTAAGACTTTTGTGAACCTTTGTGAAACAAAGCCAGATTAATTTTTATGATTCCACTGCTTTGAAAGGGTTTAGTCATACAGATGAGCAGTGACCGTCACCACAGCTGGGAAAAGCTGCCAGAAGGCTGACCCTAAAAATAGGAAGAAAGAAAATAACCCAAACCTTCTAAATATCAGCCAGTTATGCTTTTTATTCAAACAAGTCTCCAAACGATCGGGAATCATGGCAGGATCCTGTAGTGAACTGCTCATTTGATAGCTTCTCAATATGATGTCTCACTCTTGTGAATATTCCACCATAAACTTAAAATTAATTCCCAAAGGATATAGAAAGGTACATCGATGTGTATTCTGCCATGGGAAAGGCACATCACAGCAGGGCTAATTTTATCCTCTGTGACTGCAAACTCCATGTCTTCCAATAAATTGCTGAGGAGGTGGAGTTTCTCTGCATACTTTTCTCTCTGGCACAGAGACTTATCCTCAGTTTATATTACCATTATGCTATTTGTTCTTTTATGTGTCAGCAAACTCAGTTACCTTGTACTTACATCAACACCCTGGAAACACAGTTTTTGTCTCAGATGACAAGACTCTTGAAAAGGAGGCCCATGTTTTCCTTTAACCTAACAATATGAAAGTAATTGTCTTGGTTTCTTACTGCCACCACAGAGCACTGACCAGCTGAGAGTCAGCACTTCACCGGCAAAAGACTGAAGTCTAGCAGACAGCAAGCTCAGTTGCAAGAGTATGATGTTCCAATAGTTAAACTCTAATTTATTTAGTTTAGGGAAAGAAGGAAGGAGATAGATTTATTTTCAGTCATCAGGAGGATTTTTTGTTTCCATAGATGAAAGGGCAAAATGAAAAAAAACCCAGGGATGTATGTCGTAGCAGTATGGATGCCGTACATAAATCCCTTGTTTCCCAAGGGTGCTAATTTAGACCGGGTCATTTTGCTGCTTCGTGCAAAGGAGGAACCCTAACCTTCTGCCCCGTTACAAGCAAGCAGCCCCTCCGGGAGGCTCGGGGCTTGCTGGGGCAGAACAGATGGGGAACAAACTCCTGAGGTGAGGCTGAACCTTTCCTTCCCGTCAGAGGACGAGTCCACAGTCGGTGTCGTCTGTGTACGCTTCATCTGAGCAAACCTTGTTGCAGAAGCGCAAGTTGGAGCTGCACCACCCCGGGGCCAGGAGAGGGCCGGCGAGGCGCCCCGGGGGCGGCCGCTCCCCGGCGGCAGGAGCAGCCAGGCGGGGCGAGGAGTCGGGGTGTCTGCCCGAAGTCTGCCGGCATCGGCGGGGCCAGCCCGGCTACCGGCGCTGGCAGATGTCTCCATACCCCGGGGGTCTCCCGTAGAGGAGCCGTCCCGCCCCCGGCTCCCGCAGCCCGATCGCCTGCCTCGGACGGGTCTCAGGCTCCGACCGGCGAGGAATAGTTACCAGGTACGAGGAAAGCCCCTTACCTGTTGATTTTCAGGGCGAACGCCCTCCTGTCTGCGGCGGGTAGAGTCGCCATGCAGCAGAGCAGACGAGGGCGTCGGCTGCCGACGAGGACCGACGCCGGCTGAACGCACGAAGGGCGGCTTTGGTTTATTTATTTATTTCTCTTAATTACATGCCTCGGGCTGAAAACCCGACGGTCTTCTGACAGTTCTGGGTGGCAACTTCCGCATTTCACCTTCCTCACCGAAATCGGCCGCAGTGGGAGGGATCTGCCCCTACACAGCTGGCTCCGGGCCCCTGCCGCCGTCTGCCCGGCCCCGGCACCCCGGGCGCGCTGCGCCTCTCCCCGAAGGCTCCCGCGGGCCGCCCGCCGCGCCCGCAGCGCACCCGGGCACTGAGAGAGGGCTGGAATTTACCGTCCCTGGTTAACACAAGCTACACCAGAACCGTCCGTGGATATTTTGGAGGGAAGCAGCGGGCAAGGCAAGCGTTTAAGCAAGCGCAATAAGGAGGGAAGGCGCTTTGTACCTGTGAACGCACACCGCTGCGGAAATCCTTGCGCACCCCCCGACCCCTTTTATTTTGGAAACTTCAGGGCGGATGTCAGACAACCCCGCCCGGGGGTCGAGCGCTCCTCTCTGGAGGCAGGCGAGGAGGCAGCGGGCACCGCTGGGCACCGCACCGGCCCCGCGACGCCCCCGGGGGCCGCCGATCCAGCCCGTCCGCTCCCCGCGGAGCTGGCGCGACCACCGGGCGGGATAGGGCAGCGCGGGCCTGGGCAGGGCAGACCGGCGCCCACTGCACTTCAGGCAGAGGAAAAGAGTAAGGGTCCTTCCTTTGGTCACGCTGGCGCATGGATTGAGCTGCTCCGGCAGGTAAAGACAGTGAGGCGTAAGATGTAAATAGATGCCAGCCCTTCACCTGGGGTGTTATTTAGCCAATACACAGGTGCACCCAGGATATATGTTTCTCTTAATCCTGAACTACTTGAGTGTGTAAGGAAAACTCACATGTAGCAACATCAGATAGCAACTCGGCCCAAAGTGGGCTCCACTGCTGTTCTCCTCACATGCACTTACAGCTCAACTTTCTAAAAAGGCCATTTTTATTAAGTATTTTGTTTTACAAAGTGATGTGTCCTGACTGGTACTTTTCCTCTCAGCTTTGGTGTAGATTTCACTGCTTCTGCAGATAGGCAGAACTCAGATGTCATTTAAAAGGCAAAAAAGGAGCCAAACATGGGTTTCTACAAATGAACTCTGGGTTAGCAGAGGAAATTCAGTTTTAGGTTGTTCTGTTTTTATTAAATCCATGGCTTGGTGGCAACAACATCAGGATTCACCTGTTGAAAGGCAGTCATAGCTTATCTCTCAATTCCCAATGAGCTGGAAGGTTTCTAGAAGGATACAGTGAGATTTGAGGCAAGGAATGGGATGACTGTCAAACAGTGAAGGCCTAAAAATTTGCTACTAACAATTACCTTTTTTATGTTTCGTTTTTTGTGGGGTTCTTTTGTTTGTTTTGTGGGGGTTTTTTGGGTTTTGTTTGTTTGTTTGTTTTTACTCTGCAGGATTCACCATTCTTTACTGTAAAGTATGGGTGGTCTCAAATATGAATGTTAACCCCTGTGTTTTTGAAGAGCGCTGGCTGTGTGCCCTTAGGGAAATGCAAAAAGGCTGAGGATGTGAAAGATTTAACAAAAACCAGAAGTAAATAAAAAAAGTTGAAAATGGAAATAAATATGGGTCTATTTTGAGGGAAAAAAACCACACAGAGATCTGCAGCAGAATAAGATCTCAGATACAAGTTTGAAAACTCCAAAAATATTAACATCTACTATTAATAGAATGGTGTTAACTAACAAACATTTGCTTTGGGAAGAATAAATTAGATAGTGGATTGCACGGAACTTACCCACCACACCCATCCTTTCTTTATGTTCCAAGATAAAGCTAAGGCTGCTTATCTACGTGTAATTTGCACTTAAATATCACTTAGTTACAAATCACTGATATGTAGCTGTGCACTGGCATGTGTGTTAGTGACAAGAAAACTGAGTGTCAGAAATACTGGCCTTGGCCAGACAGTGCATCACATCACCTTTCTTCTTGTCTACACTTAGACATGTCTGCGAAAGATGATGGCCAGTGATGGCTTCACAACTCTCTTCAGTGCACAAACTGGCCGTGGTTTTAATAGATGTTACTGCTCTGCAAGAAACTTGAAGTGTACAACCTGCTTTCTGACAGGTGGCTGTGATCACATTGTGTCAACAGCAGAAAGGAACAAGAAAAATGTAACCTTTTAAAAATTTTAATACACCCATGCACTTTAAATGGACCCATCCATTTTTGAGAGCCTAATTTGAGACACCCGATGTTTGGTTTTTTTCCTGGATCAAAGGTGTGCATTTCTTACCTACTTTCCTTGGAGTCGAGGACCTCAGCACCGTTGAAAGCTGGCATCCAAAATCCAGCTGAAATATTTATTTTAACATTCTGATACGCTTTGCTCTCCTTGCTCCTACAGGAAATTAGTGGACAGAGAAGCTGCTTCTCTCCTATTTGCTTTCCAGAATTTTAGCTTCGAGATTAATACAAACCATGGTCTCCTTAAGATGTCATGAAATAGCCATGAAATAAACACCAGTTTGTCAGTTTTCTATGCTGTCTAGACCACTGCAGGACAGGCAAGAAAACACTTCTTTACGTACTCTTTGCACATATCAAGGTGGGCACTCTCAGCTCCACCTTATTCTATCCCCTGTATAAAAGGAGGGAAATCAGAGGAAAAAAATGCTATGCAGTTCTCCACTAGTACAGTTGATCCTTATTATCACACAAAATTGCTTTCTGGTAGCTTCACTATGCATTATACATAACCTGTTGCTAGGAGAGCTGCTTATCCACAGTAGCAAGTCAGGTATTTTCTCTGTCTCAAAATACTGCTTTTGAAAACCACAACCATCCTTTTCATTGTTTAATTTCAAAAACTTCCATGAAGTGCTATGCCTCTGTTTCTAACAGGCTTGCCAGCTAAGGAGGAGAAATGTAAGCTATGAAAAAAAAAAGCAGGTAGCTCTATTAACCATTTTGTACATAGTCTGTACAGTAAGACAACAGTTTTGGTATTAGATGGGTTTCACTCCTGTCTTTCTGTTCACGGTGGGTCCCACAAAAGGAATTGGACATTTATCCTTCACTGTAGTGTGTGGTTAACTGGGCTTGGGGTGTTGTTTTTTATTTGTTTAAGAGAGGAAGATGTTTCTTCTTCTAGCTTTATGACCAGAACTGCTAACTACTCAAGAATAGACAACTTCCTCACTTTTTATTGAACCTATAAAAGAGTTCGGGCTTCATCTTAACAGCTCACATGGTATGAAGTAGGGCCTTCCTTGATTGCCAAATCTGGCTACACAAGCTGAGCTAGCAGCAATGCAGATAACATCCCAACCTGCACAGATATACCCATTTATGTATGATACAACTATTTATTTTGCAGTTTCATACATTCTTGGTAAACATGGACAAAAGATTACTCAAAAATATTTTGTCACATGCAGAAAAAAATGCCTGATAAGACACAAAAAAGTAAGGTTTCCAAAACTGCTAGTATTTTCATCAGGTACAGGCCAAACACTTGGATCATTGTAAGCTTTCGTATTTTTGGATGAACTGAATTATCAGCAGCCTACTTCAGCATATGAGCAGCAAAACTCATCCAGTATTCCTTTTCATCTATTATGTCAGCAATTCCATTGCTTTTTTTGGGAGTGAGGGGAAGAAGAAAAAAGAAAAAGAAAAACAAGGAATTTTATCAAGAAAGTTTACATGGTTTTAACTCATTGGAGTACTGCCTGGATGTTGGTAAACTGATTACTTTAAGCTATCTTATCCAATTAAGTATTGTCAATAGTACTGCTCCAGCTTATTTTTAAACACTGTTGTTCGAATTCCTGCAACAAACAAATCTACTGTATACAAGGTCGTGAAGTCTAATCACACGTTTAAACAAGAAGTAGAACAAGATCTTCCCAGTCAGGAGATTGAAAAAATGATATCAAACCAGGTGTCAGTGAAGGCAGCACAAAATTGAAAATCTAAAAACCAGTGCAACTCAGAACAGACCATGGTTTTCCAAACTTCTCTTGCTTGTATAGTAGCAGCTGCTGCTGGGTCTTGTATAGGATACAGTAGAAAGCACATTTACTTTCCCCATTTCCTCATCCCCATCCTCCTGTTGCACATACATGCATCCCAAATGGTGGTCCTAGTCATCGCTGCATCACTTCAGCCGAGAACCAGTCATTAAGCCCCGCTTCCCTCTCATTCCACTTGGTCTTCAAATGCTCTCACCACACTTTAGTCTCCCTCCTGCATCCTGACCTGGAGGTGGTGGGTCCATGGCTGGTTGGTTGCACTACCTGGGCAGGCTGAAGAGCTGCGGGCCCAGCCACAAAGAGCAGCCGAGTGGTGGAAGGGACAGCACAGGCTGGGTACGTGCATCTGGGCAGAATGGCAACTGCTGTGCGTTGTTTCGAAGGAGTTTGTTAGCTGGGGTTGGGGAAGTGCTGGAAGAGACGATAATCAACATGTCTATATGCCACCTGCCAGAGCACTTTTTTTCTGTTAAGATACACATTTCCAAACATCCTTTTTCTTAGAAGAGTAGATTAGCAGTCACTTCTCCACTAGCAGTGGTATCCCTGCAAAGAAGTATTACAGCATCATGTCCATCATGTAAACACAACTTTGTATCCCAGGATAGTCATGGATGACAAAGCTTTGCTGAATCTTTAAGTGTCACCTGCTTAGTTGTAGAGGATGTACCTTTGATGCTTGACCAGCAACTGAGTTAAGTCCATGGGAGATTTTTCAACATCTTTTATAATGGTAAATTTGCATCCATGGCAAAATATGCCAGCGGTACCTAGGTACAGTAATGAGTATCTGATTACCTTGTAAGAATATCTGGAGGTTCACACCAACAGGAAAACTGTGATGATGTCAGTACCTGCCAGCAACACACAACGGCTGTTAATGGTTCCTCATATTCCACCTTCCTACAACATCACTGGCTAGAAGAGTATGACATAGCCAGTGCAACCAGATACTCTCTCCTTAAAGGAAGCTGACATGCCATCAATTTCAGTGCTCTCACTGGCATAGATCTCTACTGTATCCAATAAAATCTAAATTATTTAAATTATTTATTCAAGATTGCTTTAAACAAAACACATATGAAGTTTAGGCGGCTAAATTTCAGAAAAATAAGTGTAATTTTCCATTACTCTTACGTATTACTCTTATGTATTAAATAGATAAGCAATGAAATACTGAACCTTCCTAAAAAAAAAAAAAAAAAAAAAGACAAATGTCACTCCTAGGTTTAAGTTTCATTTCTGTATTGGTGAAATAGCAGAAGGGGAACTTAGATCATACTGCAGCCTTGTTTTTTCACGAAACAAACTTGACTCTAAAAAACACAAAAAAGGCTATGTGAAAGCCTATCTTCTTATTCCATTTGTCTGTGCAAATTATTCTGGAGAAATAAAAACGTTACTGGCCAGATCCTCAGCCGAGAGTTTCTCAAAGAGAACATTTCTTTGCTCACCTTCGCAGTAAACAGAAATGAAGCAGAGACAACACTGATTGCTAGAATTTTACTTTACTGTCACCATCTTCCTACATACAATTACACAACTTGTTGGATGATGTATGTTGATATTTAAATCCTGACTGTAAGCCATGCCATTATTCTAATGTTCTCAGTTTCACTAAGTTTCACATTGTAACAGCATATTGAGCATGTAAGTCATAAAAAGCAGCAGTGTTAAAAAGCAGGTGTGCTGGCTGAGGTAGGATCTTCCTTCTCTTACATGACATGTGAATAACCTGCATTCTTCAAAGAAAAATCAAGTTCAGTTGTCAGGAGAAACTGTCAATCCAAGTACAGATCAGGAGATATAGAGAGTTTAATATAGAAATAGGTAAACACAGGTAACAGACAAGAAAAGAAGTGAATGTACCCAAGGGAATATGCAAATCATACTGAAGTTACACCTCTGCTTACCAGCTTATATTTTGAGTTATTCATGGACCTGCTCAGAAGCTACTGAGCTGATCACAAAACTGAACTTAATTTGTTTCCACATTGTTTTGCAGGTTAACTACCATTCAAAAAATCTGGCATCACTGTATGAATTTGCAGCAGCTCCTTTCTCTGTGATGCTGAATTACATTGTACTAGTAGCAACAGAACCTCCTTCTCCAGCAGCCATGATGCTTTAAGACTGTTATATTCCGCATAATCTTGAAATGCCAATGATTTTATTTTCCTAGTGTATCAATCAGATCATGCTCCCTTCACTACTGTATCAGGAATCAGTAAGTTGCAATGCTTTTCAGTGCATCCTCTTCCTTATTTTTATGGCTCTTACAGTCTTCTTCCCCAACTCTCCTCAAAGAGTCTTAGACACTTTTGTCTGTCATCCAAATTAGTCCAAAGCAAAGGGCTTGGCTTGCACTAAGATCTTCAGTATTTGGGAAAGGACTAGCTTATTTCAATTGCAGCCACCTAAAGTAATAATTAAATGAGAGTTCCTAGCACTCACCAACACTTTACTGCTTTCTGTTGTATGTCTGGTCTACAGATATCTTAGAATAAAAAACACTCCAACTGTGCCACCCAGATTTAGGTTCACTATGCTCATTTTAGCTGCCACCACAATAAAATATGCAAGTTTTGCATTTATCTTTACAAAGCAGGCTTTATGACACAGTTCAGTAGAGATGCAAAGACAGTTAAAACTTACAGCAAAATTCTAATGTTTGAATATAAACTTCAAAGAAACCAAAAGGAAACCCAGAAACCACAGTATTTTTTTAGGTAATTTTGTTCAAAAGAAAAATAATGAGCAGTATCATGTGAACTGATGAAAAGCAGAACAGCTTAAAGAACCAGGACACTGGTTTCATCACCTTTTTCTTCCCTCATACCAGATGTCTCACTGACATGTAAATGAAATGTCAAGATTAGAAACAAGTCTCATTTTTGAAAGACAGCTTACAGCCTTTTATATGCTCTGTGATGCTAAGCTGCTAGTTCCCAAGACCTGATTTTTTCCTCCTTTACTCCACAGCTTTCTTGCAGTGAAAAACCTAAATGTTTTCTTAATCAATCCCTTAATAACAGAACTATGTAAAGTTGAGCAGTCTCAGGACAGCAAAGACATGTATCATCAGTTAGGGTTCAACAGATAAAGCTTTGAGACACTGATCAGGTTTTTCCTTTAAAACAGGATGTGTCATACAAGGGGATGACCTGAGTAGCTGAAACAAAAATGCGAAAAGATGCATTTTACCATGTATTAGTCCTAAAACTTCACAAATCAACAGACAATACACTGATACCCTGTAATGGATGAATTTAGTGTCTTCCACAGTTAAGGAAACTCCACAACTGATTCTTATCAGCTACCCTTATTTGCAAAAGATACCTAAGCCTATGGTGTTGCTAAACTCAAAAGTTTCACGCTAGTGCCACTGCTGACATTCCACAGAGCTGGCAGAAGATTTGTAGTGTAGGACAACACAAGTCATTTTCACTACAACCAAAGCAAAAAAACTGCATTTCTCTCACAAATCAAATTTTAATAATTTGCTTTTGAACTTTTTATCTGGACAATCATGTAGCTATAGATATTTCTGTTGGAATAAGTACCCTTGTATCTCCAAGGACAAGCCAAATTAATTGATTATATAAGTTACTTGGTAATTATTTTAGATGGCACTTTTACAAACAGACTTTTTACATTCTGTTATAATCAGAATGACTGAAAGCAAACCATTTAGAGTGGAATATCATTCAGTATCATTGGTATTAAAGGAATGTTTTAACCTACAAAAGTATAAAAAGATTCAAGGATAAATACAAGCCAACAAACATACAAACAAGATGAAGCTCAACATACTTTAATAGTCCGTGCTCAAACCTGAGTTATTGGACCTTCTATTGAGTGCAGAGGACCACACCTGGGTTTTGAGGAGTATGCATACGTAAGTATGCATCAGGCAAATCTCTTCTCCATGCCTCCCCCAACACTACTACATTTGCACCTTTCGACGAGAAAACAATGGAATATGTATTACCAGTTTGCTAAACCCATGGTCCACAAGCTAGACAGCCCACACCACTTTTACAATTAGCCACAGGTATGTCTTACACACATGCATGCCTCCTCACAGTATCTAATGGATAAACGGAGAAAAGCTAACATTCAATCTGTAGCTTAGTTTTATTTGACTTTAAGTAAAAGCACATCCACCCCGCACAAGGCTGGCTGACCAGACCGGGACGTGTTCAGCGTTCCCCACGGGTCACAGCCGACATTTCCCAACACAGGTCTGGGGCGGAGCAGCAGGCGGGAGGACGCGCCCCCTGGAGCCGTGTCTGACGGGAGGCGCGCCGCCACGGCCCGCCCGCGGCCGGCCGTTAACGGGCGGCTCACGGCCAACCGCCAGCCCGCGCGCCCCGCCCCGCCCCGCCCCGCCCCGCCCCGCCCCGCCCCGCCCCGCCCCGCCCCGCCCCGCCCCGCCCCGCCCCGCCCCGCCCCGCCCCGCCCCGCCCCCATGCTGCGCATGCGCGGCGGCGCGCGGCCGCCGTCAGGGACAAGGCGCAGGCTCCGCGGGGCGGGGCTGTGGGCGGGGCGCGTGCCGTGGCGCATGCGAGCCGTGCGTCTGCCGGCGCCGGCGTCTCGTGGGCCGTGACGCGACGCGACGCGACGCGACGCAGGCACAGGTGAGCGGCCGCTGGGCCCGGGCCGCGGGGGGAGCGGGCGGCAGCGCGGGAATGCGGCTGAGGGGAGGGCGGCGCCGCATCGCCTGCCCTATGTCTGTCCCTCTTCCCCGCCGGGGCAGGCTGAGCTACGCAGAGCGGGGCGGCCCGCGCTCCCATGGAGGACGAAGACTGCCCCGACCTGGTCCCGATAGAGGCCGGCGGCGCCGAGGAGGCTGAGTCCAGCCCCAGCGGGAAGATCCCCGTGACCATCATTACGGGCTACTTAGGTGAGGAGCGGCCCGCTGCCCTTCCGTGCCTGCGGCACGCCGCGCTTCCCGGCGCCGGGCGGGGCCGCGTGGCGGGCTCAGGGCTTCGGCTTGGGGGCGCCGGGGAGCCCCGACGTGAGAGGCCGCAGCGCGGCTCGCACACCTGCCCCGGCTGGTGTGGCCTCCGTGCCCGCGGGTTGCGTGGGAAAGCCGGATCCTGGCCGCACGGCGGAAAGGCGCCCCCAGCGCTGCACGTTCCGCGCTTCACCGCGGTTTGGGCGCGGTGTCCTTGCAGCGCTCCCGCAGTGCGGTTCCAGTGAGATTTGTAGAAGCAGTTTGAACAGCTGTACAAGCTCTTGTTGCTGCTTTTACCCGCTTGTTTTCAGGGCCCGGTATTTCTGGTCGTGTTTGACAAATAGATTTTTGCCGCTTAATGTCAGATTAGCGTAATGTATTTGCCTTAGTTAAATGCAGACTGAATTGCAGTCTTACAAATGTGAGGTTTGGCTTCCTTCCCTTAAACCAACATAGTTATTTGGAGCTTCAAATGTAGTTATATATGGAAAAGATCAAGTGAAATTTAGGATGGTCAGCACTGTTCTAGGAGTTTTAACTTTATACTACATCTTACTCTCTCAAAAAACCCTAAGGGCAGGGAAGGAATGTTACTCTTCCAAATCACAGAATCACAGAATGTTAGGGATTGGAAGGGACCTCGAAAGATCATCTAGTCCAATCCCCCTGCCGGAGCAGGAACGCCTAGGTGAGGTTACACAGGAAGGCGTCCAGGCGGGTTTTAAATGTCTCCAGAGAAGGAGAATCCACAACCTCCCTGGGCAGCCTGTTCCAGTGTTCCGTCACCCTCACTGAGAAGAAGTTTCTTCTCAAATTTAAGTGGAACCTCTTGTGTTCCAGCTTGAACCCATTACCCCTTGTCTTACTGTTGGTTGTCACCGAGAAGAGCCTGGCTCCATCCTCGTGACACCCACCCTTTATATATTTATAAACATTGATAAGGTCACCCCTCAATCTCCTCTTCTCCAAGCTAAAGAGCCCCAGCTCCCTCAGCCTTTCCTCATAAGGGAGATGCTCCACTCCCTTAATCATCTTCGTGGCCCTGCGCTGGACTCTCTCCAGCAGTTCCCTGTCCTTCTTGAACTGAGGGGCCCAGAACTGGACACAATATTCCAGATGAGGTCTCACCAGGGCAGAGTAGAGGGGAAGGAGAACCTCTCTCGACCTACTAACCACCCCCCTTCTAATACACCCCAGGATGCCATTGGCCTTCTTGGCCACAAGGGCACAGTGCTGGCTCATGGTCATCCTGCTGTCCACCAGGACCCCCAGGCCCCTTTCCCCTACACTGCTCTCTAACAGGTCATTCCCCAACCTGTACTGGAACCTGGGGTTGTTCCTGCCCAGATGCAAGACTCTACATTTTCCCTTGTTATATTTCATTAAATTTTTCCCTGCCCAACTCTCTAGCCTGTCCAGATCTCGCTGGATGGCAGCACAGCCCTTCCCTAGTTGTGATCTTTTGCATGGGATGAAACTGTTTGTAATGTGGTGTTACAGAAATTCTGAACACCTTGCTTAACAATGCCTCATCTAATGGCACTTAGCACATCTGTGATTACTGATGACAAAAGAGCTGGTCAGAAAAGGCAGTGGGAGGGAGAAGAATAAGTGCTCCTTTTGTTAAGAGGGGCATAGTGAGTGTTCTAGGAAAGGACTGCCTAGCTGGTGGGGGACTTGTAAGTTTATCAAGCCCTGAGACTTACTTAATGGAAAACTGGGGGTCTTTTAATGCTGAGATTTAATGTTTTGATAGTCCCATGGGGTCAAATATCTATACAAACTGATTTTTACAGTGTTACAGTAGAATACAGGATACAAGAATGGAAACTCGTATTTCAGAAGAGAACAGGTTTATCTGAAGTGTGCATGTACAAAATAGTATTTGCTTTTTATTTGAAAATTTAAGCTTTTAAAAAACATTTTAATAAAAATATGATCTGTGTTCTAGGAGCTGGAAAAACAACTCTTCTAAATTACATACTGACAGAACAGCATAATAAACGAATAGCAGTTATTCTGAATGAGTTTGGAGAAGGTATGTAAACCTGCAGAAACATTTTTTAGATGTAAAATGACAAGTCCATAAAACTTCTGGAAATCAAGAACATTGTAGTTTTAAATCCATTACTGGAATTATTGACATACCTCATAGTCTTCAGAAGGGCAAAACATTCTTTGGCTGGTGTCCATAAAATAATTCTGTGCATTAATCTGTTTTGTACATAAATTCAGCCCCTCAGAATCAAGTAAACGAGTATGTCACCATGTTAGAAATGCTGTACTTCTGTTCGTCCTACTCAGTTTCAAGGAAATGGAAATTAAAATAACATGTTAAGGGATATTTTCTTTCATTTCCTCACAAACACAGATCAAAAATTATCCTAGACCAAGAAAATGGGGAGATATGTGCTTGCCGTCTGTTTTTCTTTGAACTCTTTGCTTTCCTTCCCTGGATTTTTAACTGTTATGGCTGTAATTTCATATCTGTACCGTAGTCAGCATTACTTACAGTTTGCACTTTGGTGGTGGTGATTTCTTTTTGTTTAATTTCATCAACAAAGATGCCTGTCACTTTTCTGGTCATGGACCCTAAAATAAAATGTATAGACAGAGACTTTATGTGATGTGGAGGTAAAGGCTGACTTCCCTTTCTTTTAGCAAAGTTTATGGAACTACGCTGTACTTACACCCTGTGGGTTTTGGTCTTTGTAGAACCAACTTGATTTTGTCTTTTAAATTTCTTATAAAATGGAAGAAAATAATTTCTGAAGAACATGTCAGAAATATGGTCTCAAAAAAACCCCCAAGAGTAAAAATATACACCATATCTCTTTTTGCAGGCATTGCCATGCAAATTTGTAGATTAAAATTATAGTACTACTTATATTTCCAGGAAGTGCCTTGGAGAAGTCCCTGGCAATCAGTCAAGGAGGAGAACTCTATGAAGAATGGCTGGAGCTCAGGAATGGCTGCCTGTGCTGTTCAGTAAAGTAAGAAAAGACTATTGTACAAGTTCTTGCAGTGGGTTTGTGCGGAATTGATGAAAGGAGAAGACTGTGTGGGTTTGATTGGATTATATTCCTAAAACTGATAGTAGTATTGATTTTGACTTCTTTTGTCAGATAGAACAAGAAATGGAATTTGGGAGATATAAATTTGTTTCCTTGTGCTGCCTTATTGGATTTGGACTTAATGTCTTTCAGAAAAATAGTCTAAGTACCAGCTTATACACCATTGGGGTATTGTAGAGTAAGGAGCTCTCCCTCTTCTGTCGGTATTATATGCATTTATTTAGAGAGCGTAAGATTGAAGGAGGCTGGAACTATGACTCACATTTCCTAATTTCCACATTGAACACTTACTCTGTGTTTTTTTTTCTCTGTACATTAATACTTGAATATTGCTTACCTCAGAAAGGGTGGAGGGAGAACCTTTTGGTGACCTAATGAAACGCAATATTCCAAATTGTAAGCTGATGGTCATGTTAAAAAGTAGGACTGTATTTGTTTCTTCTTCCTGTTTGTTAGAATGCTGGATTGTTTATGCTAAGTTTATAATAAAGGTGATGGTCTGTTTGTCCTGAAAATTTGGAAGAACTAGTTCTGTGCCTTTAATTGGGATAGTAAGTGGAAAACTGAAGACCCTATTGCATTGTGGTTTACAGGGATGTAAGGAATGCTGTCACTGCTGCTATGTTTTGTATGTCAGTTTCCTGTATAAGATGTCGTATATTTGTGCTTAAGGCTGACTTCATCAGCTGAGGTTTAAGTAAATGATACATCTTAATTTTGCTGTAGGTGATGTGGAAAGGCAGGAGAACATGGTTCAGTTCCCCCACCTCCCACACACCCCTCCTTTCTTTCTGTAATCTCAGCTGCCAAAACGAATAGTTACATATTTACACAAACTGACAGGGTTTTCAGTGTTTGAAAACAATTCTTCATTTAACTCACCTTTATTATGCCTGTGAGGAGTAAGCAAATACTATTTTCAGACTGAAATGAAAGAGAAAGCTATAATTTGCCTGATATTAGAGCAGCAGCTTGATGACTGAATTTCCTTTGCAGACTCTTTAAGTTCTGCCTCAGGCCATTGCTTTGATGATATGGACACTGCGTTCTGTGTCAGAAGATACATGTTTCTATGTGTTTTAGCTTGTTTTCTCTGTTCTCAGGTTTGTTTCTTCTTACAGGGACAATGGTGTGAAGGCTATTGAGAACCTGATGCAAAGGAGAGGAAAATTTGACTATATATTGTTAGAAACAACTGGTTTGGCAGATCCAGGTAGTTCACGTTACTGTTTTTATAACCATGATCATTCTGTTTTTGTGAAGTGCTTATTTGCTCACCAGTCAGCTCATGGTGCAAAATGTGTTACAAAGTGGTGAGCTGTCAGGCACATGCTTTGATTGCTGTGTAGACTAAAACTGAATTAGACAAGGTGCAGAAGCAAGGTTGTGGGTTTGGTTGTTTGATTGGGTGTTTTATTTTGGGTTTTTGGGTTTTTTTGAACTTGCTCTAAATTGACTCTAAAGCTTAACAGAAATCCAGTTAAAATATATTCATATCAAGAGAAGACACTGGCCTTGGAGAAGAGGAGCGCACTCTGAAACCAGTAGTTTTCAGCAGCCTTTTGCTGCTCTACATTACTCCTTCTAAAGTATAAATTATTAGCATCTGATGTATTGTTACATTTGTTGTGATAGCCCTTATGTTTTGTGAAGTCATAAAATACTCCGTGAAACAGACCAATACATTAATCTGGTATGTACAGGACAATAATAGATCTTACAAATTCTGTTTGTGCCCTTTATTTATATTTATTATAAATAGGTGTTTAAATTTGAGCTTATGTTAGTAATAGCTATCTAAAACAATTTTCTCTGAACCATCTCAATTAAAAATGTGGTGTTGATTGTGAGTGAATAAAATTAAGTTGTTTCCCATTTAGGAGACTGACACTTTCCAGCTCCAAGCTAAATAGTTGTCATGGTAAAGTAGTTTTATTCAAAATAAAGGACATTGATTTGGCCTGTGTTACACACAAACTCTATTTGAGTGTAACTGGAAAACTATGAAGCTTTTTGGTAAAAAAATCAATACTTACCAGAAAACTTAGGTGTTATTGCCCTTGCTATATCTTGCATGAGTAAGCACTGTGAACAACTGACAGATATTTCGTGTTGATACATAGTGATGTTTGGAGGACTGCATCTTGTTGCTTCAGGTGGGCAGTTTTAGGTGTTAGAATGAGCTTAGTTACCTGTCTTAGACAGCCTGCCAGTAACTAAGGATTTGGTAACTAAAAAAAAGTGCTGTTGTTGCTGTCAGCTCCTCTTGTCCTTCATATTGTTGCACTGATTTATGTTAAATTGGTTTTATTTCATAACAAATTATGATTTTTAAAAAATAAATACACAGCACATCCTACAGTTGCTAGAAACTGTTTTACAGGGCCATTTTAGCAGAAAACAGGAGTAGTGTACTCCTAGGCCATGTGTAGTACGCAGGTGCTGGGTTACAGATTCCAAGTTCTTGATAGAATGTTGTCCCAGTTGTCCAAATACTTGCTAATTCTTTTTGCTCAAGACTCACCAGTTTAGTATGTACTGTTTTACATTCTGAAGAGATACAAAAGACTATGCGAAGAAGAGAGAGTGCTATGTGTTTCATTGTTGCAGAAGCTCCTTATCTGGATAGAAATTAAGTGGATAATGAGGCCTAGCATGTAAAAAATACTAGAATCGCGTAAGCATAGAATGATTCATTTTGGAAGGGATGTTAGAACACCTTTAGTCCAACCTCCTGCCTCAAGCAGCTGTAAGAAGACCAGGTTGTTT